>NC_089433.1:5220563-5829432 GCF_026210795.1 Rhizophagus irregularis
TCAGCGAGGGCGTCATTTATTTCTAGCTCTATCTCTGCTTCCTCAGCATATTTTGGCGTTATCTTTCCCTTAGCCTTAACACCATTATTATCAAGGGAATAATTCATTTCTACTTTATAATGACTGAGAACGTTACGCCACTTGAGTTTCCAATTGGCAGTTGGGTTATCACTGACATTATATTGATCGAACAATTTTTTAATAGCTTCAGAAAATCTTTCGGAGCGACGTTTTGCTTCTTCGTTGACCAAATATCTCCCTACAAAGAAAGCGATAGCATTTATACCTTCTATCGCGAAGGGAGCAATAAATCCTCCAAAAAGTTGAGACAAAAAGATAATAAAAAAATAAAAATAAAAGCAATAGCGATGAAAGCATATAAAAGACCCTTTTTTGCTCTGTCACTCAGTAGTGGGTTTTCAGCGACTACTCTATTAATTTCTTCAAGACGAATATCTAATTCCTCTCTATCAAGATAACCATGCATATCAAGACACCATTCCGTTTCAAAATAATACTTTGGCGTAAAGTAATTACAATCAAGAGTATTTTCTTCTCTAAGACGATTTAATATATTTTCATATTGAAGTATGATCTTAGAAAAAGCCGTTAATGAGTGAGGAAAAAAAATCTTTGTGTTATTTATTTGTAAGAAGATTTTTCTAAATGGAAAAATGAATGAAGTATTTTTTTTTTCTTTTTTTTTTTTTGTAATGAAATATTGAAATATTAAATATTCGAATTACAAAAAAAAAAAAAAAAAAAAAGTTTTGTATTAAAAATAAAATTTCATGAGATTTTTGATTAGAATCATATTAGGTTATATATATATATGTTATCTGTTATCTTTTTACTTTTGGAATCAATGATAATAAATTTAATGGTTGTGTTATTATTTATATGTGAATGAGTTTTGTAAGTATTGAAAAGGAAATTTTTGCGAATCGTTTCGTTTCGTGTACAACAATGTGTCCTTGTTGAAGTCAAAAACCGGTAATTTGGTAAAACGTCGCACACGACTAATTCGCAATTTTTCCTCCGTACCGCCAAATTTTCGTTTAACAATAAACAATAATTTAAGTAATTTGGAGTTTTTGGATGATATATTAAAAAAAAAAGAAGAAGAAAGAAAAAATTTTAAAGTCAACAAATAGAATACATCATAAGACTTTCCATTAATTTGATATAAATTCTATGGATATCTTCGGTATCACAAATTTGCGGAAAACTACCAAATATTTTATCTTTATTGTCTATATTAATTTATGATAATTAATAATTATATTTTACACTTAAAATAACGAATTTATTTAACGATTAATTATTTGTTAATTAGATAACTTTTGTCTAGTAATATTAATTTTTTTTTTCTAGATCGAATTTTGTCCAACTTTTCGGTTATTAGATTTTTGTGATTCTTTCTTCGAAAATTGCACAAATATCAGATAATGAATTCAACGATTCATGAGTTATGAATATTTATATTACGCGATGTTAGTTAACAATGCAATTATACACCAATAATTTCCTTAAAAATTTGTATAATAATGTACTTCCAGTAATATACTACATGTTAAGATCAAAACAAATCCGTTCTTCTTGTTCTTTTAAGAGCCCCCTTTTGAATACTCATTAATTGGTATAATTTTTATATAAGACCAACGAAAAACAAATATTATTGGATCATTAAAACAAACAGATCGACACTTATGAATGAAAGAAGGGATTTAATGTGTTATGTTACCCATAATGTTTGTGAAACAGATTTTTTATTTTATTTCCATTTATATACATGAAGCAAATTATTGATTTGTTTTAACCGTTCTAGCCACCAATTAATATGGTGAAACTTAATCAATATTGTATTTGTTACATGTGAACGTTTAAATGGTTAGTTTTTTCTCATTATGTTTCATTTTATTAACTAATTATGGTTTTTTGAATTAAAAAAAAAAAATTGATTTTTTTTTAATTTACTTTTGTTAATTTGATTGATAATAAGATTTTACAGTTATAAGAAATTTAAGAAATTTTAATCCCGTTACAACTCCATATTTTTATTTTTATTTTTATTTATTATTATTGTTATTATTATTATTATTATTATGAAAAAAATGCCACGTTTACGGAAAATATAACAAACCGAATAATTTTCATCATTTAAAGATTAGGAAAATTTCCGTGAAAATGTTTCATTTAAAAAAAAAACGCAGTTACTGCGATAAAACAAATCTACAATTTTGGACAATTGTATATATTTATATATTATATGAATTTGTGTATAACAAACAATAATTAATTTTTTATGCATAAAGTCAACGGCGGGATGTCACAATAACTAACGTCATCTTTCTTTGTAATTTTAGGCATAACATAATAAAGATATGAGTTAATGATGTTGAAGAAATGAAAGAAAATTTTTATAATAAAATTTGGGCTCTGATTAAACCATATACGTGATTGAATTATTATATTTTGTCATAATATTCTTTTGAAATAAATTATAAATTCATCCATATATAAACTGAATGTATGAAGAGCCTATTTAATCATAGCCATATTTCTCAAACAATAATACAAAATGTATATTTTATGATTTCCTTTTTTTTTAATTTTAGTTTTCTTTTATTAACTGACACTTAGGGATGACAATGATATAAAGTTTATAATATCGTATATACTTAAAAATAAACGCCTCTGGCTAGAATTATGAAGATTTTGGTAAAAAGAGGATGTTAAGAGAATTAAACGCCCTAATGTTACATAGAAAGTGGACTTGTCCGATCATTCATTGACAAATAATTTGATCGGTTACAGTAGTACAATTTACAAACACAACGCCATTTTTTTGATTTGTAACACCGAAAATTTATTAACTGCGCCTCACTCCTTACTGCGCCTTAAGTGCCGAAATGTAAAAGAAGTTCAACAAACTGATTACAAAATGCATTAATAATGCAAGCTTATATTATTATATAACACCTTTGTAAATCTTTTCCCTCTATTTTTTTTCAAGTAGTACGGTTAGAATTTAAAACAAAAAAATTTATATCGTTGAAAATATTCCTTGCTTTCTTATTAATACTGTAAAATGAATCAAGGGAAAATTTCATGATAGTCAATACTATCGGCAAAATGGTTTGTCGATTCGCTAAAATGGTTTCGGAAAAATGTGATGTCGTGAAATGGCAAGTAGGTAAAATGACGTCAGTAAATTTTATGTCGGTGAAACGGTAATACGAATTTGTAATCGGACAAAGAGAATTCTAACAAAAAATTCTGTTTATTACTTTCATACGAAAATATTGTCGAATCAATTATTATTTTGTCTATAATATATGTAAATTTTATCGGAGTATAGAGCCGGTTTGTACATGCATAAAAAAACTTACTTTCAAATTTTAAAATTTTATTATGGCCAAAATTCGCTATGAATTAATTTAAGCAAAAACATTAATAGATTTAAGCATTCCCAATAATTTAGAAAAAAAAATACGAATACATACAACAAATTGTTGAGATGAATTTCTTGTAAAAGATGAAAATTAGAGGCAATAAAATTATTAAATAATACATTTTAATAAAGAGGGTAAGAGACAAAAAGATTTGTCAAGAAGAATGTTTGGTCATATAATATTGTAAACATTATATTAGAAATTATTTAAAAGAAAATTTTTCAAATTGGACATCTAAGGATGGTAGTTTGGTACGGAGATATCGGGTGGAATCGTGTGTTTCTGGTAGGATAGTAGAATGGATTCTATTTAATAATTTACAAAATATTGGAAATTTATACCGTTATACGGCAGATTGGATTGATGGCGAATATTTTTAATGGAATAATCGAGAACAAAAAAAGATTTAAAAAGCAAAAAGTAATACTTAAAGATTGAAAAATGGGGAAAACACTAACAGAATTGGTTTGATGATATTAACTTGTTCGGGTGTTTATAAAGGTATAGGAGGTATTACAATACTCGTTCGTGTATCTCAAGAAAAATTTTACTACGCGTATATATTGGTTGTGTAACATCCAAATTCGCATATATTAAATAGAAATAGATATAACTCTGACATATTACCGCGCCCGTAATTTCTTTCATTAAACGCCGCTTTAAAAAAAGGGGTAAACTTTTTTTTTATAGCGACCTTAAAGTACTAGAGAAAGAATTTTTTACAATTGATCCCTTTCCCAAAATTAAAAAAAATGGTATATCGAAATCCATTAATAAATAAAAGAATTTTAAAGTATAAATAAAGCTTGATAAAGTTTCATAACTTTGTACTTTTTAATTTGAGAACCCGCGTCAAAATCAGCTGATCGTTGGTCGACAATCAAAAGTTACGTCTACCATTCACGTTCTTGAAGAACTAAGAAAAGAATAACATTAATTTCATTTTATTTGTATTATTCATCATCTTTTATTACTGAAAATTCAAACGATTGATCAATGCATGATAAAATTTATACTACTTGAGACATAAAACATAACCAAAATTATAATAATTTATCTTATGTGAAGTCGGTAAGATCAAAATTACAATAATTTCGGCCAGAGTTATAAATAGCGATATACAGTATACGTCATGTGATTTGTAATTTTTTTTTATTTATAATTCTGGCCAAATTTTATAATTCCGGCCTAAATTATTATGCATTATTTTCTCCCGTTTTCCCGAATCTGGGGGGAGTATGTTGAACGAAGAATCGAGTTGGAGTGGTAAACATAAACCGACTGAATAGCTAGACAATACTATCATGTGCCGTACAATATTTGTACAAGCGTACTAAGTATTTTACTATTAAACTAAATAAAATTATACTCAATTAAAAGCACCATTTGAGTAGAAAAAGATTTAATATTAGTTTAATAAAATATATTGTATTATTATAGAAATTAATAATTTAAGTGGAATTATGCAAAATAAAACTTTAACTAAGGTGATTCTAATGATATTAAAATAAAAATTATTATTAATGAGGAGTTAAAAAAGTCACATACTTTCAGTACCCTCTCAGATTTTTGAATAATAAAATTTGTCTAACCTTAAATAAATAAAATTTTGTTGTTACTTAAAATTCTTTTTAAATTATGAAATAAAATTAACAAATATATCAAAAAGCAAATAAATAATTTTTTTATTCATTTAGAATAATAATAATACTTATCTTTTTATAATCATGAACACCACATGATGTGTGTACAGTATTATTATTAATTAACACAATCTACATTGCTTAATAAAAATAAAAATAAAAAATTATTACAGTATACACATTATCATTAATGTATAATGTGATTGTATTGCATTATTTCATTATCATTTTTATTATGTAAAACAAATGAGATCAATGTAATATTCTTTCAACAACTATTAAATGGGACTATGATTTAATTAATCAAAGCTGTTATGGTCATGATACCAATTATAATGACAACCATTTATATAAGTTATGTGAAAAGTGTAAAATGAAACTAAAAAATAATAGAAAAGACTATAAGATTATAAAAAAAAACTGTCTTAATTTTGAATATGTTCGGAATCAACTTACATAAATGAGTTCAAATAGATCTTATTCGAAATCGAGCCACATTTATGAAGTCAACGTCGAGTTCGTGTTTTAAAACAAAACGCTTCTACTAAATTAGAGAAAATCGGAGAAAAGAGGTGCAATTTAGTTATTAGCGAATTTCTTAGGATTAAATTGATGCATTAGCCATCACCTCGTATATCGGGTTGCATACGGTTCAGCAAGTTCCTAATCGTAGTTAAAAATACGCCATCTTATTTATATACAGTATATTTTCCGAGATCCTAGCTTACGTAAATTCTGATGGAATTCTTTAACCGAGAGTATACCCGAAATAAATGTTTAAAATTAAATTTTATCCAAATTTTAATTAATAGATTCGTAAAATATTCATTTCTTGGCGGAAATTCTATGCATCTACTATATAACCAAATTATAACTACGTTATAAAGATAAAATTGTTTAAATAATGAAGTTCGGGCATAACAACTGCAATTCTCGCTAATATAGTTATTATGATAGACAATTTGCCTAGTTTTGTAATCCCAATTTATGGCAGATTTAGGCTTTAATACGATCGGCAGTCACCAAATCTTTTAGTGGTGTTGTATAGAGGTTGGAACCGGATTTAAAAAATAAATCTGGTTTTATTTTACAGCTGATTTTCATAATATACAGGACACCTAGTCACATACGAGAGACAACTCGGTACATTCGGCAAAACTCGTAAAGTTCAGAATAAGGTAAAAATTATATTTGGAGCGCACAGTGGTGTAGTTTTTATTTTATTCTGAGTTATACCGAGTTTCTCTCGGCATGGAGTAAAAATGATGGGTGTCCAACTTATAGTATCCGGTTTCTTCGAATCCTTCGGATTTATATCCGGTTTTATTCGGTTTTTCTTCATCCAGATTTGATAAATCCAGTTTCCTTCGTTCCATCCGAATTTATTATATCCGGTTTCTTTCGATTTTCGGATTTAAATCTGAATATCGAAATTACTGTATCATTAATTCATTTAAGTTATCGTGACATTCCATCATGACTTGAGAATATTAATTATTACATAAGTCATCGTAATATCCCTCCGTGACTCGAGAATGATTATTAATCATTATTCATTATGTACGAATGATGTACGAAATGTAACATATTTACGGAATTTCTTAAACGATAAAAATTATTCAGTTTGTTATATTTCCATAAACGTGAAATTTCTTAGGAAATATTCCGATTAAATTTCTTATAGAGGTAAGATCTAAGCTAACAATCAAATTAACAAATTAAGTTTTTTTAAATCAAAACCCATAATTAGCGCCATTTAGCGTTCACATGTGAAAATATTAAGTTTTTCATCACGTTGATATGATTAGATTTGGTGAATCATTTGGTTCATGCATTTGATTCAAAAATGGAAATAAAATAATGAATTCTGTTTCACAAACCCCATGAAACAATAACACTATTCATGCACTGAAATTCGCCGATCTGTTTGTACAAATTTGTTATTATTATAAGTACTCATTATACAAATTTTAAAAGAAATATGATTGTATTGTTAACTTGATATTACTAAATATATTAAAATATCATGAATCGTGTTTCATTCTAATGGGTGTAGGATCGAAGAAATAATTAAAATAATCCACTAACCGGATGATTGAACAAATCCAACCTAAAAGAAAAAAATTTTGAATTAATACTGCTAAACGAAATCTAAGTATAAAATATAATTAAAATTAATAAATTAGTAATATGACAATAAAAATAAATATTAGTAGAGTTCCACAAATTTGTAATACCTTAAAATCTAAATTTAATGAGCAAGTTTATGTAAGATAATACTAAAAAGTTTTGCAATGCATTCTATTTGTTTACTTTTGAAATTTTTTCTTTTTTTTTTTAGTAATCCCAAAAAGACTCAATTGCTAAAAATAGAACTTTCCTTAAACGGATAATATTCCTAGAATTTATCCGGATTATTCTATTATCCTAACTGTATCCGATTAGTTTTAAAACGGATATCCGGTTTTAAATTTGAGAGATGGATAATCCTATGAAACTTTACGGATAATCCGCTAAATATCTAGATTTAGAATGATCACAAGTAAACGGTGCTAAATTGATAATGTCTGCAAAAATTTGAATAAAGTCCTAAAACATTGGTTAAGTACATATTTTTTTTTTTGTATTTCAATATGTTAAAATTTGAATTTTAATAAAATTTATAGAATCAAGAAATTTTTAATATCGAGGTGATTAAATATCTATAAATTAAATCTAAATGACTAAATGATCTCGTCTAGGATAATCGGATAATCCGGTGAAAGCTCTAACTAAAAAATATTGTTCATTGTTTAATGTGACGTTTTATGCATATGCATAATCATCATAACCATCAGTTTGTAAAATAATTTTTTTAAAGTAAAATGGATAAAATATAAAAGCATACATATATGCATAT
Organism: Rhizophagus irregularis; assembly: GCF_026210795.1. Lineage (NCBI taxonomy): Eukaryota > Fungi > Glomeromycota > Glomeromycetes > Glomerales > Glomeraceae > Rhizophagus > Rhizophagus irregularis. The sequence goes on from NC_089433.1 coordinate 5,228,561, forward strand.
AACCTATTATAGTTCTATACTAGTTCTTACAATAAAATAATCAAACAATCTCATGAAACATCATTTTATTTTTAATTTCATTCATTTCTCTGTTTGGCTTTATTAAAAAAAATCTTATAAATAATATATTTACCTCAAAGATTTTTTTTTCCTCACTCATTAACGGCTTTTTCTAAGATCATACTTCAATATGAAAATATTATTAAATCGTCTTAAAAAAGAAGAAACTTTTGACTGTAATTATTTTACGCCAAAGTATTATTTTGAAACGGAATGGTTTCTTGACATGCATGGTTATATTGATAGGGAGGAATTAGACGTTCGTTTTGAAGAAATTAATAAAATAGTCACTGAAAACCCACTACTAAGTGAAAGAGCAAAAAAGGGTCTTTTATATGTTTTCATCGCTCTTAGCTTTATTTTTATTTTGCTTATTATCTTTGCTGCTCAAGTTTTTGGAGGTTATGTTGCTCCAATCGTGATACAAATTATAAATTCTATTGCTTTCTTTGTGGCGAGATATTTGATCGATGAAGAAGCAAAACGTCGCTCCGAAAGATTTTATGAAGCTATTAAAAAATTGTTCGACAAATATAATAAAAAAGATAACCCAACTGCCAATTGGAAACTCAAGTGGCGTAAAGTTATCACTCATTTCAATTTAGATCAATCCTCAAATGATATAACGCCAAAGTATGCTGAAGAAGCAGAAATAGAGTTAGAAATAAATGACGTCCTCGCTGAAATTACCGAGTGTACCATCCGTTTGCACCTTTATAGTAAAGAAAAACTTGAAAGAATTACTAAAGAGAAAGAGGAACTTGAGAGACTTCTTTCATCAAACGAGGACTATTCAATTACCATCGATGATAAGAAATTGCCTGAAATTCCTTTCAATTACGTACAACCTTCCAACAACACACCCCGACTTAACAACACGCCCCCATTTAATAACACACCTCAACCTGACAATACACCCCCATTTAATAACACACCTCAACCTGACAATACACCCATATTTAATAACACACCTCAACCTGACAATACGCCCACATTTAATAACACATCCCCTTCCAACAATACTGAAATAGAAAGATGAATAATATAAACGACAATGGAAATGAGAGGATGAATTATGCTAATCCTCAGATGAATATGAAACGTCTTCCCTATAATTACGGTATAAAATTATTTTACCTTTTTTTTGTGACACGATAATCATGTTTTATTACAATGTAAGGGTCGAAATTATCTAGTGAATTTATTAATTATAAGGCGCAATATATTATATAGTTTAGGTGTTTAAATTTTTAAAGCATTTTATTAGTATTACGTCCGTAATTGACATTAAAATATTCTTTTAGGGATTTATTTTATTGGCCATTCTATATTTTACTTAATTGAGGAACTGAGGAAACGTCCGTAATTGACGTGAAACTATTCTTATGTATATATTTATGTGTTATTTTATTTTATATGGGTTATATCATTTTAGTATATAATTTCGTATGACGTTATTTTATTGGTTATTACAATGGATTACTCGAATTAGGACCAAGAGAGAGTTATGAAATGAAATAAACGGAGAGGGATTCGCCTAAATCAGAGGATCAATTCTTTTTTTGCCCTTTTTCTTATGATGAAAAAGTGCCTCATTAATTATTTTGAATAATGACTTATTAGAAATTGTTAATAAGGGGGAACTATCGAAATTTAGTTCTAGAAATTTAGAAATAGACTTTTTGGGAAACTAAGCATTAGTATAATTTTGTTATTGATATTGTGAAATTGTATTATTTAATAAAAGAATATTGTTGTGGCTTAAGGTGGCAAACGTCTGTATGACGGCTTAAGCTCTACAAGCCAATAATTATTTATAATAGCTCAATAATATTATATACTTGCACTACCGAAAATAAACTTCTCTTTCTAGAATTACGCCTCAATATCCTGGCCAAAATTACGTGATATAATTAGTTGATTTAAAAAGGTATTAACTTCTAAAAATGATTTATTGTAAATATAATTCTTTTCTTTATATTTATAAAAAAAATTCATATTTATAAAAAAAAATAAATGTTCTTAAGTTGAAGTTTGTACACCATACAAGTTAGCAGCCGAAACTAGAGATCATGAGAAACCTGTTCACATGACAAAATATTACGGTAGCTTCGTGGGACCAAGTTTTACAAATATCGTTCAAGAAACAGCACAAATTTTTCGGATCAAAACCCGGGGAATCGCTATGTTCAGGTGACTGAAAACTCAATTCAAAGACCGAAAGGAACACATGCGAACAAAAAACTAAAACTGGAAATTCTTTATTTTGCTACACACGAAGATCGGTGTCAGTGTGTCACATGAACTACCGATAAAGTTGACCAATTCCCAAACTTCCGTTAAAGAAAAGAAAAAGGATGAAAGAAGAAATAGGGGAATAAAAAGAAAGACGAGCCTCAGAACAAATGTTCTTGCGAAAAACTAAACTGAAAAAATCTATGACACGACGCGGTCGGTCTTTCATTAACAAAATTGCTGGAGACATAGTTGTTTATTTATATAGATTGAGTTTAAGTTTTAGTTTTATTTAGGTCGAATTCCAGGTTTATATACCTGATGAACGTGTCTTAACGTGAAAGATCACGGTTGTATTTAGTATGTAATATGTACATTACACAACGTGTGGATGGTTTTTCGCTTTAGAACTATGTTCTTCTCGTTTTGCATCATCAACAGGTCAACTTCATTTGTTAATAAAGGCAATAAATTAAAAAGGAAAATAAAGTGGAATAATAAATTATGAAACATTAACGAATACTTTAGTTTAATCTTCTTATTCGATTTATGGGAACTCGTACAGGTTTTTTGATACATCTTTATTATTCCTAGTGGTCTACGAAGAAAATCAGAAAATTGAAGAGTTTTTCTATAAATTTACCTTACCAAAAATACAACTACCTAAAACAAGAAAAATTGAATCAAATATTATCAGACCAATACTTGCAAATGTAATAACTTAGATTGATAAAAAAAAATGACATGTATGACGTGTATACGTATCGCTGGAGTGCGCGGTCAATAGCAATAACTGCCAAAACAAAATTTCTTTTAATAGTCAACAATTTATTTAGTTATTAATAAAGAACAAAACTCATTTGCTATCATTTAGTGAATATTATGCGTAAAATCCATCTATTATAAAATTACATGAAATTGGATTTTACAGCCAATGTCAGATAAGGTTGCCCCATAATTATCGTAACTGTCCCTAACAAAATTTTCTTTCACAAAATGTTTTAATGAAGAACCATACTGTACATATCAAAGTGTTGTAGGTTATCATATTCTTTTTTGTTGTTAGCATGAGTGAAAATAACAAAAGGCAATACTATAGTTTACGAAAAATATCGTAGAGCATGGAATTAATAAATTATGTAATTGATTGCATTAATCAATTGAACTTAAAATATACGTAAAATTTGTGGCCAAAAAACTCATGATAGATTTGAGAAAATTCCAACAAAAAAAAGTTATTGGTTAGTTACATCACTTCCGTCACTTCCGTCACGTGATCGATTAACTTGATTCACATGACGATCACAGGGACGATGATTTTCTGCGGTGACAAAATACTAACTCCGTCTGCGGTAAAAATAAATTCTGCGTTTTGCCATGCATTAAAAAAATTACTAATTTCTGCAGTATTTCTGTGATTTTTTTGTTAAATTCTGTACGAAATTAACAATTCTGCATTTATCAAAATTACGTCTAAAAAAATAAACATCTAATCTTTACCAAATTAGGCAATTTACATTATTAATTCTGGTTGGAATTAACTAATTTAGTAATGATCTACAATCACACTAATTCCGCGATTGGTACTCGATTCTGCATTTTCTGCGGCATTCCGTGAAATGCAGAAAATCATTGTCCCTAGACGATCAACACCGGCCAGCCAATAATTTTGTTTCACGCTACATATAACTCGTATATTTAAAATAGTGCTGAAATTATCGAACTGATAAAGCAATTTTATTTTTGTTCTTTCAAATCATGAAATTTTTTTATGAATCATTATTTATGCAATAATCTATTAATACAGTAAAACATACTGTAACTGCAATAAACTACATACAAAAAATTACTTGTAATTCTACAATTACCTCCGTTCCATATGAAAAAATATCGTACAGTTCCTACTAAAAGAAAAATTCTAATGAAACTTAATGTATCTTAAGTATTATCAATTTCAGATGATACAAATCTTGCTAGTAATCTTCAATACTGTTTAGTGAGCCAGACCGTTGATATTAATGTGAAATATCACACAATAGCTGTTGTATCGGAGGGATTTCCTGCAAAAAGCTATTTTATTATTAGTGTAAGTTTCAAACAAAACTTTACAGGGGATACCTAATATTTTCAATAATTTTATTAATTTTATGAATATTTATTGTTTCTGTTCACAGACTTCATATTGTTTTTCATTCTTTCGCTTACGGGAAGCAAGTTCATCTTAATTGCCAATCCGCCACTAAAATTGATTAGTAGATCCGTCGCAGTCGCATGTGTCGCATGTTCTTATATGAATGACGTCGATCGGCATCCGATTTTGTACTACATAAGTCATGCTTAATGCAACCATAATTTACCAATCAATAATGCCAAACGTGAATATGTCACAAAAAAAAATTTTTTTCGTTTGTTACAAAATTTAAAAAGTTTACTTTGGAGGAAGTTACCATTCCAGCTCATATTTTAGGTAACTTTACACCAATTATTCGCGAATTTTGCAAATTTTACAAGGTTTTTTTGTACTATTACATAATATACGGTATATTCTTGCTTAGATTAATAAAATAATATTTTAAAAAAAAGAAAATAAAAAATTTTTTTTTTTTTTGGCAGTTTTATAAAACTATACCTAAGTAATGTAACACCTTTTTATAATGTATTTTTAGGGCATTTATATTACAACAAAAACTTGTGCAAATACCATTCAGAAGCAATAGTATTTAATATAAAAATGTCCGACGAGATTAATTATAGATTGCCGATCATTTTGTATCGCTGAGTGGCGAATCGGCAATTAAATGTTTTATATAAAGTTGATTGATCATCCACTTGCGCTACTAATAAAGAAACTGTAGGACTGGTTTGCACTTTTTCTAAGAGCCTCTAAGGTTAATTTTTCATAAATTTCATTGGAATTTTTGCAGTCCACAAAGGCACAAGGTCCATTATTTCGCTTGCAATTCTTGTCATTAGTTATTAAGAGAAGTATAAACTAAAGTCGGATCTATTTAAACTAAAACCGGATCTTGGTTGAGAAAGAGATGTTAAACTTTCATGAAAATTTGAACGTATATCGTTATGTAGTGCCCACTTTGTATATGAGCTTAAATTAAATCACATGACATACAAATTAGCCAATAATATTAATTTACCTATACCGTTACAACTGTGTTACAACAAATCATTTTTTCATATTAAAAATAATTTTTAAAAATCTATTAAATAATGAACTTTAACGTGGAATATTACTGTAAACTATTTTTATTTATAATTAAACGCGTTTTTTTAATATTCTTTACATGAAATTTTAGGTACAGTAGATCGGTCCACGTAATTTCATATGGGTTAGTTCGGAGATATATGCATTCCCATATATCTTACGTGGATCCACGTAAAATTTTGTGGATCTACTCCGAAAATACCATGTGTTTCGATCACAGAAAATATTGGTATTCAGATTTCCACATATATTTGATGTGGATTTTGTGGATTTCCATGTGGATTTTACGTGGAAAAAATTTCCTGATGTAGTTAAAATGAAACAAGACTATGGACACTATGAACGACTAATAAGAGTCATTTAACAAGTATGGAAACACACATTTAATTTTATTAATTTTTTATTAATATTGTTGAAAATATTTTGTGAAAAAAATTAGTAATGAAATTATCGTACGATTTTTTTTTTAAATTATTTTTCAATTTTTTACAGGGTGATTTCAGTACTATTGTTAAATGAAAATATGCTTAGGAATCAATCTTAAAGTAAAGTTGTTCAACAGGTATATGAAACCAATAAAATATTAATTTTTATTAATACAAATTTGAAATATTTTATAAAATTAATTAATAATACTTTTATAGGAAATCACTGTTTTTTTTAGCGTTTTTTTTTTAGAATGTGTAGGACCGTTTTTTAATATTAAATATAATTATGCTGTTCGGATATTTTATGTATTAATATTTTTTTTTTGTTTTTTTTTTTAACATGTATTTCATTTAAAAATCATATTATTTGTTTATTTGCTTATTAAAAATTGGTTTTAATTTAATAAAGTGTTAAAAAGTACTAATTTTTTTATATGTACTGTTATAAAAGTAATGTAATAATTTATTTATATAATATTTTTTTTTTTTTTTTTTTAAAGAAAAAAGATTTTTTTTTATTAATGTTACAATTGTTACATGCTATATACAAGTGGAATAATGTAAGGTAAAATAGGTAAATGCGAAACCTCGTTACCTTACATACGTTCTTAGCTAATCTACGTTACGCACTTTTGCTACCTACCTAACTGTTTTGTGCCGCAGAAGTCAGAACATCCAAAAAAATAATCCATTAGTTGCGCCCTCATTAATTGCAAAAAATTGACGAAAATAAAAAAAAAATAGCGACGAAAAAAAAAAATTACCGATGAAAATAAAAAAAAAATTTAACGACGAAAATAAAATAAAACAAAATTACCGACGAAAAAAAAAAAAATTACTGATGAAAATAAAATAAAAAAATCACCGACGAAAAAAAAAGAAATTACCAACGAAAATAAAAAAAAAATTACGACGAAAATAAAAAAAAAAATTACCGACGAAAATAAAATAAAAAAAATTACCGACGAAAATAAAATAAAAAAAAAATAATAATAAAATTGACGGATATAAAAAACCCTCTATCGGGCTAAAATTACAATATCCAAGTTTTTGACAGAATTTTTAATAAATCAAATGGTTTCAGGTCACCCTTGTTAACGCTTCAATAAACATCTCGTTTTGACGAATTTATTTGAAAATTAACCAAAGGAAAATACGTCCATATAGATCGAAAATTTCAGCTATTTTCTAATCCAAATTGATAATTTTATTAAATAAATATATTGATTGTTTTACGAATTTATAAATTACAGTATAACTCATCAGATAATGCGATCTTCCGATACATAATAACTAGAATTATTGAAATGTTATTATTCATAGAAGAAATAAAGAATACTGTGTTGAAAAGACCATTATTATTGAAATATTATAATCTGTATTTTTAACTTAATAATGGATTCTTTTTTTCTTTTTTTTGTAATGCTTATTTTTTTCATTATTCCCTGTAATTATTACAACTTCTTGTTTTTCTTTGTTATTCCCCTGTAATTATTCATTACTTCCGACTCCTCGTTTTCACATTGTTCACGACCTCTTTAAAATGCCTTTATTGAGTTAGTAAAATTATTTTTAATTTGTGGCGTAATTTTGATGATATGCAAATTGCAAAATCGCTAACTAAATATTTGATAGTCAGAAAAATGTAAACTTAAGGTTGATCATTTTAACTAAGTCTAGTAGATCACAAGGGTTTAATAAATGTATCGTCCCCCTACCAATTTATTTGTTTGTATATGCAACTTATAAACAATTTTTACCGGACGATCTTATTTAATTATGATTCTGACTATTTTATAATTCTGGCCAGAATTAAATAAATTATGCGGCAAGCAAAATTTTTAATCACATTCATACGCCAACAGGCTGAAACACAGAAACAGGCTGAACAGCACCCCAACATTATCGGCAGAGTTTAAAATCATAATACTTCGGAGTCTTTAATTGGAATATCGATTCCCAGAACTGGTACCGAACCACAACAGCTTATTCTACACGAGGACGGACAATGGGAGAATTGTGATAATAATTAATAATACAAAATAATAATCACCAATACCTTTTAAAATTTTTCATGTCAAGTAAAATTACGCATATTCATGCATATTGAGACTAATCTTTTATTGGACAATTACATTTACAAACAAGATCGACAATCTTTCTAACATTTGTGTAATGAGATATTTTATACATTCTATTTTTAAAATTGTTTCACAACGTTTGGTTGATTAATTGATTATGCAATAAATTTGTTTGTCATACAGTATTAAGTTGTCCCTCATTTTGTTTCATATTTTTTTTTTTCTTTATCTAATTGTTGAACGTATGTACATTCGATTTAAAAAAAAAAAAAATGAGCAAATAAACAGCCTTTTTTTTAGAATTAGATAATCTCCGATGATTTTTGCTGCTGGTGAGATTTTGATTATTAATATATTTATTGTTGATTTATTTACTATTATATTCCTTCTTTGTCAAATTAATACTCCATTTCATTAATTTACATTAATTTAGTTATTTTATTTTATTTAATTTCCGTCATATTTGAATGAGGATAAAATATGTAGACTTAATTAAATAATATTCTTTTACATAGTAAAAAAAAATCGTTTTTTTTTTGATTTGTTCTAAAAAATGTTTCATGAATTTAAAAACAAAACTTATGCGTAACACCATGTTATATTACCCTATAATTAATATTTTGAAAAAAAAAAAATTATTTTTAATTTTTTTTTTAAAAAAAAAAATTTTCTCTGTTACTATTTACTTCGCCGTAATATAATTATTAATTCGAACTTTAGATTCTAAACTTGTAATCATAACTGAAACAAATCAATCAAAACAAAAAGTTAATTGGTTATATGGTATTTTTTTAAATTTAATGTCTATGTTTCTATAATTATAATAACAAAAATAGCAAAAATAACGTTCAAAATTCAAAATAAGAAAATAGTATCAGCGAAAATAATTAATTCTCTTAAACAAAAAAATCGATTTTAATCAAATAATTTTTCATATTAGATTGCTTTAATACTAAAAAGTATCCAATTTACTATGCGTTGTATATCGACCCGTTGTAAATCGACCCTTTGTAAATCATTAATATAATATTTGAATTTCACGAATAAAAAATGAAATTAATTATTAGGATAAATGTAGGATTAAAAGGAAAATCCATTTTTAGATATTCTTAAATTTAGTGTAAATAGGGAAGCACTAATAATAAAGAGGTATTGTCTTAAGTAAATCATACTAAATATGATTTATTCATTAATAATCGAATCGGAGAATATGACAAATCAAAAATTATCCTTTTTTTAGCTACAAGTTTAAATAAAATTTCCCTAGTGAAATCAATCAATTGATATATTAAGTATAGTTTTTATAAAATGTGTCATATATTTTTTTTTCTTTAAAAAATTCTTTAAAATTCTTTTTTTTTTGTGTAACCGACTAAGTCGTCCTTTTAACAATAATTAATATACTTTTTAATTAAATTCTGCATTCATTGAACATAAAGGCTAACAAAATTTCCTAACTGTTTCATGACTATTAAATTAGAACTTTCAGATGTTAATTGAATTTATTTATCAATGGACTTTCTGATATTATTATAAGTACAATTATGTAAATAAGTAATAAAATACTTTTAAATTATTATTTTTTTTTTCTTTGTAATAGGAATTAAAATATTATTTTCAATTACGTTATTTTTGTATTAATTATCGTGAAAAATTTTATCCGTAATAAATATTTCCATAATTTGATATTTGAATATACAACTTTTTATGGAAATAATAAAAATAAAAAAAAAGGTCAAAATTTTTTTTTTCAATAGAACTCTAAAATTAGTACCTACAAAGAAAAAAAAATTTTTTATTAGGGTTTGATTAATTTTTTTTTATTTCCATTACTAAAACAGTCATAAATACTTAATAATTTGTCAATTCAAATTCCGTTACGCAATTAAAAAGTCCCGTGACGTGATAATTATCACACCAAAAAATCTATTTTTAAATTTGGATCAACCAATTATTGTTAATAATTGTTGGAATTCTAGAAATGCAACTTATTATTATGATCGTTTCATATATATTTGGGGGTTTTTTTTTTTAAAGTTAAAAATTTTCGATTTTCATAAAAAAATTCTAGAAATGTAATTATTTATATGATCGTTTCAAATATGTCATACCGATTATTTGCATCACACAAATAATAATTAAAAATGAATATAAATAAAAAAACAAAGATTTTATATTTTGTACTATAAACTCTTCTAGAATGAGAAAAATTTTTTAATTGTTTAAATTATACCAAATTAACGCGCTGAAACTTTGAAGGGGAAAATTTAGGGTACTACATATTGCATAAAATCTAAATGCACGCTGGAACTTTGAAGGAGTCTCCACTACATAATGCAAATAAATCAAAATTGGTTAACAGTTTGTCTTTTGAAAAGATATTTAAATCCCAAAAAATTTCTGACTTTGAAGGAGCAAAGAATTCACTGATCTATATTTTGAAAATAAGAAAATAAGAATTCAAATTCATTTATTAAAAATTGTCCTTTAATACGAAACTTTTTAACGAAAAAATATTTATTGACTAAATCTTAATAATGGTTCAATCAAAAATCTCTGGTGTTATCAACTTCGCTCTTATATTCACACTTTTAATTGGACTCGTTGGACGAGTTTCAGCTCATGGTATTCTTCTTAGCCCTATTCCAAGACTTCCATATGGTCATAATGGTACTGAAGTAATCGCCAATGTTTCCAACCCAACCAAGGAATTCCCCTGTGGTTTAGCCGGTGATAGTCCAGGACCAGTTACAATATACAAACCTGGTGAAAAAATTTTAGTCGCCTATAATAGAACTATTACTCACGGTGGTGACTGTTTAATGCAAATGTCTCGATATGGTAGTAAATACGATAAAGATTTCAAGACTTTCGAAAACTTAGGCACATGTGGTATGGAAAAAGGCTTATTCACTGCTTTTGTTATGGTACCACACGAAGAATGTGATAACGAAGATTGTGTAATGAGATTCAGATGGGATGATAACGTTGGAAACAATTACTTGTATTGTGCCAATGTTAGAATAAAGAAATATGCCGATTGTTGGGAATCAAAGAAAAGAAGATCAATCGGTGCATCTAGAAGATCTTTAAAAAATTAATAATTTCACGTTTTAATTATTTATTTTATATATAGATATATATATATATATATAAAATGTACCTTCCTTTTTATAAATTATTTGAGAAACCTAGATTAATATAATACTACAAAATTAATTTTTTTTTTTTATTTGTTGTTTGTTAAGGTTTAGGTTGTTTGTTTGTTTAAAAAGTTTTTTATCATTTCTTATTTTCTTATTTTCTTGGTTTTTTATAAATTGATTCGGTGATGAATCATCACTGGTTGGTGATTTTTTCACCGTTCATTAAAAAAAAAATTTGTTTTTTTAAAAAATAGTTTATTCTTTCTGTAAAATTTCATATTTCATGTATTTTATTAATCTAATAAATTTAAAAAAACAAAAAAAAAAATTGTTCCTATTTTATAAAAATCTTTAATCGCAATTCCTAAATGATAATTCAAAATTGGACATGAAATTATAAATCGAAAATTTGCAAATTAACGTATAGCGTATTTTAAATATTTATGATAAATTTATTTTGAAATAATTTATGATAAATTAATGATGCATTTTTGAAACTGGGAAACCGGTCAGTTAAAAAAATTGAAATTCAATTTTCTAGCTTAAACCGTTTATTTATTGGTTTTTTGATATAACCGCCATCTGCGCTTGATATTAACGTGTGCCAAGTTCCGAGATCAGTATTAATTGGCGATTTTGTAAAAGATGATTTTTCTTATTAAATTTATCCTCTTCATTAATTCGTTCAAAGATTTCTTCATCTTTTATCACTTGAATCCCAAATCTTAGTATCATTTATCAAGCATTTCTTTCAAATATTTTGTAATAGATCTTTTAACGAAATTGTATCTATATATTATTTAACTATATCCTTTACTAATTGAAGTACTTTATTATTTTAATATTAAAAATTGTTATTGTAAGTTATATTTTATCAAAAGTTTGTTAAATACAGTTATATTAATCATTTAAATATCTTCAAGAACTGAATCTAAATAAGCGAAAGGAATTGAAGAATATTCGATCTCTTAAGTTGAGGCAGCTTCAGAACCGGGAAGCGTAACCGTTAGAAGACCCACGAAAATGGGCGGAAGTGTAACCGTCAGAAAACCCACGAAAATGGGCGGAAGCGTAACCGTCAGAAGACCCACGAAAATGGGCTAAGAGGAAACTACTAATCAAAGAGATGATCAAAACTCTAAGTTGGAAAAGTTTCAACTTATTTCACTGGCAATTGTTACACCGACAGTCAACTTACCGACAAAGTTCACCAAAAATTAATCGACAGTTTTAATGTGTTAGTCCACCAAAAATCATTTCGCCGATTTTTTACTCAGCTTCACAAATTATTGAACTGATATTTTTTTTTAAATTTTTTAATGTTAAGAGATGAAATTATACGTTATAATTTGAATAAATTAAAAATTTTGTGTTTAGTGTTTAATTATATTATGAAATATTATGAAATAAATAAAATAATTAATGAATCTTTATTGTAATAAGTTATGTATTTAGTACTTGTCGGTGAAATAACTTTCGGCGAAATAAGTGGAAAAAGTATCTAAGGACAGTGACAATTTGTCAATAGCCATGGTGAATGAAGTACCTGGAGTTAATATGAATATTACCTTTCAGAGGTATTACGTGTTATATGATTACCAATAATTATGGTACACGGGTATACCGATCGAGTCAAATTGAAAAATCGAAAGATTGAATAATGAAAGTCTGTTTAATAAAAATTTCAAAAATGGAAATTTCGGACTATTCTGTTTTACTGAATCCTTCTTTGAAAAGCTAATAAAAATCGAAAAATAGATTTCGACGCGCAGCTCATCAATCACGTGATATATCATATTTTTCAGACCTCGTAACTGCGGTACTATCGTGCCTTGTATAAGCAATATGATTGGTGGAATTTGCGCCGAGTAACTATTAAATATTTTAACATATTCCAAAAAAATATTACATTTTAAAATCAATAAATTATCTGATTATTAATTTTATATTATCTAATTTTATGATTACATAAATTGTTTGCTATAGAAAGGCATTATACAATGACAATCAAATTGCTTTATGATATATTCTTGAAAAATTTTTATTTTAAAAAATAAAAAAAAGTATAAAAAGATCTTTGATATATCAAGTGGTGGGCGAGCTTTGGTGTTAAATTTAGCATTAAGAACAAACGAAATGTTAATGTTAACATTTTTTTTTTTTAGGTTTAATTCATAAATTTATTAAAACAAAATAGAAGAATGATACAAAAAAAACGCAACATTTTGATCTAACTACTAGTATCTACAAATATTGTGGGGTATAAGATCTGATTATTCTCTGAGTCTATCTAAAATGTTAACGTTTTCATTAAGTTAACTGTTAACCATAAAATTTGTCTCAAAGTTGACTTTTCCTTTTTAATATTTACCCCTCTAACGATCAAACTAATCTTTTAGTACTTTCAATTTCAATTACAAATTCAGGTTTTGTAAATACAGTAGACTCGTCTTCAATATATAAGTAATATTGCGGTGTGCAGATTGAAAACTATTGGAATGAATAAAAAACAATAAAGATGCTGGTAATATAATAGAATATGATTCACCATACATATTAATGCAAAAACCTAATGGAATCTTTAAAGGAATGTGTGAAAGGAGTGGTGAATTTAATGAATTATTTGAAATCGCTAAAGGGAAATATAAATATGAAATACTCACCTTAACTTGAACTAGACGAATGGGATGATCAATGTATCAGTATACGTTCTCACCGGATTTAATCTAACATTCTTTTGTTCTGTACTATAAATGAACATTTTGATTTCATTTTCTATAATTTACGACATGTCCATATGCTGTAATTGCGTCGAAAGAGGAAATTGAAACCCATTACAAAAGTTAATGTCACAAATGAACTGACTTTATCCCAAAAATATTCATTATATCTCACATTCTCACATTGTGCCGAGTAACTGTTTTATTATACCTATTATTTAGAAGTAATAAATAAAGTGGACGTATGGAAAGTTTTATTGCACATTTCTCGCTCTAAAAGTTTGACATATCTTATATGTTTTTGATAATAGAGATGAAAAATAAAAGTGGTAATGTGTATTACTGTATTAGTGTATGATTGTGAGTTTAATTATATTATACGATTTTTTTAATGAAATCTGTCTAATAATTACATTTTCTATTGATATTGTTTAATATAGATTACAAAATACTTATTTGGTCAAACAAATTATTGGAAATTTTTTAATTATGTTCAATTCAAATCATATGATTGCGGATTGTGATCATTTTGTTTTTCGTGTTGCGAACTATACCTTAATTCAATAATATTAAAACCACATAATAATTAAGGGACATATCGCCACTCAACCGGAGAAATTTAATAATGCCGATTGCACAATTTACGCAAATTATCGCCAAAATGGCTAATACTCCCTTTTATTGTCGCCTCATCACGTGATATGACGTACAATTTTTAAAGATAATAGCCAAGCCACGAAGTTTGTTGGTAGTCAACACCCGGAGAGAGCAATCCTAACCGGGGTTACCAATTTTTTCTTTAATTTCTTCTTCATATGTTTCCCCTCATTTTTACTATAGTTTTTAATTGCTCCTTGTTCGTTCACTGCTATAACGAAGGGTGGGTCCGCCAGTTTGGATTTCGTACATTTAGTTTAGATCAATACTCACGCATGTTTATTTATACTCATCTGAAGTATCTTACAATGTATTCACCGTTCATAAGTAAAAATAAAAATAGGAATAAAAAATAAGCTACGAAATTTGAAATCGCTAGAGTTTCACGTCTTTGACTTTTCTATGTAGGAACGCAAGATTCCGATAGAAAATTCCCTATTAATTCAAATATTGGATGAAATATTTTTAAATAATTTTTGCTACAATTAAGTTATTTGGTTTTTATTTAGTTTTTAAACTTTTTATTTAGCTTTATTTGAATCCTTTTAACGTTTACATTCTTTGTTAATTTTGTACAGTTCCTATCAATACCACATATATATACCCATAATGCAAGTTTGTAAAATTTTTTTTTTTGGTCAGGAAAGTTATTGTATACTATTTTTTTTACTTATTAGAAAAAATTCATAGTAATTAGTAAAGAACAAAAATTTTTTTTTTACAAAATGTCGATCATTTTCATCATTTTACTTCTGTAATACTCATTGATAATTCCTTTATGATACGATCTTCTACCTTTTCACGTGGTTTATTACTATTACAATTAACATGAGTATCAATATTGTAATTAGGGTTTGTTTATTTTTTCACATTAAGATTATTTTTATTCCCAATTTAAGATATATTTTAGATGTAGGTGGGACCTGGAATTTAGCACCTTTGTGGCCCATTTTATTTCACTATATATGTGTTCCATTTAACCAGTATAGAATAGGAATATGGTCATATGTCATCATATGAATAGAGTATAAGAATTTAACTATCATTTCATTTAATTTTCACCATTTCATCGTTCATTTTATCCTTATCAAATTTAGTAGTCCATTTATCATTTATGTTTTGATATTTTTTTTTCATCTCTTCATGTTTAGTCGCCCACTTTTCAACATCTTCAGTGGAGGCCCTATAAATAATGGTCCAAGGTACTTCAGCCCGTAATGTAGGGAAGTAATGTGATATTAAAGGATTTAATTCAATTTCTGCAATTATTTCCGCCAGTTCTATAACCCAAATGGTATGTGCATTCTTAAGTGTTTCTTCATAAGCATTGCTTACGAGCGCGACTGTCAACAAAAAGTATGTTAGATATTGCTAAGAGTGATAAAAAAAAAATATTTAATGCATACTCAAAACGTTAAACAATATAATTGCTGTGCTCAATGAAAAAGTAATCATGAGAATATCTAGTAAATAATTTTTTGTCCATGGCTCCAGAGAACTATAATCATTTAAAAGAATTAACCAAGTATTCTTGATTGATTGATAAAAGCCCGTAAATGTATTGACTCCGTTATCAGGCGAGGTTTCTGACAAGAGGACCATTAACGAATTAGCGTAGGCAAACAAAATAAAAAATAAAAATATCAATAGCGGCATAATCTGCTCGAAGAGATTTGTGAAAACTTTGAATGGTAAAATAAAATAATCACTAAAATTTGTCGATCTTTTAAGGAGGTAGTTTTTGAGAAATTCTTACCAGCGGCGAACATGCCTATCTTCTCAATGAAACGAAGCTGCAAAAAGATCATGATCCATAAAGATAGGATAGAGAGAGATCGGAGTTCTGGAGATGCAGTTTTATTGCTGAGCTCCAGGCACCCAGTAGTAACAGGAAGAATAAACGCTGCAAGTTCAATTAAAGTTGTAAAAAGCTTTTTTGCTTTTTTCGTTTTATATTTGATGAATTTGAAAATGAAAAAATTCGCAAAAAGTCGGGGGATAAGGACAAGTGCCCAAAGTGCTCCATAGATTAAACTGTAAGACATCAGTTGACTACTTTTTACGGGGTCGCTTTTAGCAGTAGTAGTTGCTGCCAAATAAAATAAAAAGTAAACAATGTAGTAAACAAGATAAACATAAAGATAAGTGTATACTTTCATAATCCTGTGGATAACAATTGTTTTGAAAAATGTAGACTGGAAAACCTCGGAAGACCGGAGAAAGGTTAATTTAGCAAATGGACTTAAATTATCATATGAGTATAATCGTGACAAATATGAAAAATCGAATTTGAGAGTATGCAAAATAATTAGAAAAAGAGGATCACGCCGAGGTTTGTGAAATAAGTTGTACAGAGGTACATGGCAGTACGTGGCTGAGTATAGATCTATATAAAGATTCTTAGATGTTAAACTTGCTGGTTGTTCTGTAAGACGGTTGAGCTCACGACTTTTATGATTTTTAGTTGAATACACTCCTTGAAAGCCTATTTCCCAATCTGATGGAACCTTGAGGTAAGTACATTGCTCCAACAATTTGAGTAACATTTCTGGGTATTTATCTGTAAGTGACGGCAGTGCATCAACAACCACGGACATAAATCCTGGTTCGTAATTACGGAAATAATGAACATGCAAACAATATTCAAGTATTTTTCCAACTAAAACAATATTTTCCTTTTCAATTGCTTTTGTTAGCGGATTCTTCTTGTAGAGCCCTGTTGGCATATATTTCTTGTAACCCAGAATTGCCATTATTATGTTGTCAACATCACTAGCATCACTATCAATAAGGTCACAGATCGCTGTTGTGCCATTAAATACATTGTTATCGACATACTGTCTGATAGAATTTATAATGATTTCTTTCAAACTATTATTTAAATTTCTCTTCTTAAGATAGTTGCAGCTTGATTGAACCCATTCAGCGGGTAAATTCTTATCATTTATAGTTGAACTTAGAGGCAGAAAAGTGTAAAATTCCTCAGCTTTATTCTCATCATAGAGCCGTAAAGTGCCATCTACATCTACATCAAATTTAATTTTAACTGTCGGATTATTGCCTGAATTTTCTATTTCACTAAGCATCCATACTAAGCATCTAGTTTCACTATTATTCTTTCTATCCTTCCAGAACAGAAAAAAACAATCGGCATCATCGTCAATATTGATGTCACTTCTTTCTTTCAAAACGAAATTATCAAAATCGAAATTATCAAAATCGAAGTTTCTAGGGAGAAGAATTCCTTTGACTTGCCATTTCTCCAACTGCCATTCTTCTAACTGTATTTTCTTTGGCTGATTACGAAAAAATTCCTTCCAATGCCGTTTTTTGATGACAGCATTATTTTTATTTGATGTCACAGTTATAACATCGTCATTGATAAGTTGAATATGTTTCAGGTTGGCTAATTCAGGTTCTGGTGGTGTTTTCACAGATTTCAATTCAGTGCCTGAACAGGCATCAATTAATATAGCTTTTAAGGAAGTTTCGTCAGAATAAACTATAAATAAATGCCGGTCATCATTCATAAACAGAAAATCTTTTTTATTTGATGACACATGTTCTTCTGCAATATTTGCAATATGTAAGCCCGTTTGTTTTTCCACAATAGGACCATTTTCAAAAGCAAGTAAGTCACCCGTGGAAGACATGACTACTTTTTTGCCAACAATACTTTGAATTTTTGAAATGTTTGAAATGCATGAAATTCTGTTGAATTCGATAATACATTTCTCATATGAATTTACGTTGATACGGACCATGTCAACAATCTTTTTTCCACGCCAGGGTAGAAGAACATAGATTTCGTGTTTTAGTGGGTTAAAGGCTAAAACTACTTCAGAATCATGGTTGTGTAGGTTGTGTAGGTTGTGTAGGTTGCGTAGGTTGCGTAGGTTGCGTAGGTTGCGTACTAGGTTGCGTAAATAAGATTTGATATTGAGCACTTGATTGCGTAGGTTGCGTAAATAAGATTTGATATCGAATACTTCTTGGTTGTGTTGGTTGCGTAAATAAGACTTGATATTGAACAGAGTCCAAGGCTCGGATGCTATCGACGCAAATTGAATGGTGGTCTTATATTTGATAGCAAGGATTACACCATCGGCAAGGAATTCAGCATTGATGAATCCATCTTCAATTTTGCTGAATTCAACTTCAATTTTGTTCTTAACTTTTCTCAAAATATCCGCTTCTGATTTTTTTCCATTTTTAAAAACTTTGAACACAATTTTAGCATCATCCATAGGTTCGTCTAACACAGTTTTGGCTTTGTCTACTACTGGATCGTTTTCTGAATTTATATTCACAACTGTGTTGTCATTTTCCCATTGCAAAACTATGAACATAGCCTTTACTTTTCTTGAATCATTTTCTTTGAATAGGTAGGATAAGATAACGAATCTAGAATTTGATGACGGAATTAATTTAGAGATGGTCAAATCAATCTTGTCATTGAGGGGAGCCTTCTCTTCGAGATTAATCTTTATAGAACCTTTATCATGAAAAGTATCTGAATAGATGGAGTGATTCCATAATGTAACTGTATTATCTGACTTATTATAACTTGCATTTGTGATAAAATTGTTATCTTTAGAGATTGCAACAGCTGTAATCTCCGTTTCTGTAGCGAACTCTACGTTCATAATATTTCTTTGATTTTGTCCAAGCCAAATTTATTATACAATTAATAGTTCGTTTTCAAAAAAAAAATTTGTCTTTAAGTCATCAGGAAATTTATTTGCGTACCCTTTGCGACAGGTACCTAACCTTACACCCTGAAAAATTTTCTGATGCATATATTTATTAAATTTTCATGCGTACGAATGTGTAAACGCCAATGTTGTGTCCCAATTCATAACAATATGTTCCCATAAGGGTTTAATAACGTTACAATTCTAGGTGGTGTTCTTATTTGTGTAACAAATGCATATAGTACTAGCTACAAAAGTGACTTTTTTGCAATTAATATATCTAAAATTATCAATGCTACTGAGTTTAAGGCAACCTTGTACAAAAATTTCGAAATTAGTATCACTCGGTGTAACATAGTATTATCATCACATTATTTCTCTCAATGACTCAATCGCATTGTTACACATGATGACGGGATCCACCTAAATTGATTAGTTTTTCGCTATACTCATAATAGATATCAATTAATTTTCACCAAATTTCGCTAAGATCTTTAATTTTGTTTCGATAAAACTCTAACGTCATTGATTCACTAATCTTCTCATAATAAATTGATTTAAATCATGTCAAGAAATTGTCGTTAGATAGCTTTCTTATTTGAACATGGCTGCGATTTATTCATAAGCGTACAATTAATTTTCTATTAAGATAGCAAGCATATTGAAAAATACTCATGTGTTTTCTTTTAATGGGAGGTTTATATTGTTAATACTCCAGATAACCTTTAGGTTTACCAAATAGATATTGAAAATATTCATTAAGATAACTTGATCCCGGCGTCCTATAGCCGCGATAGGTATAATTGCAAATTTTTATTATCTGTAATGTACGGCCTATCCCGCATCTCATAACCATCACAACAATCTATTTAGTAGCGGAAATACTCGAAGATTCGAATTATTAATACTTTCATCGAAAAATATATGACCGTAATATTTTTAATATTTTTTAATGGGAATGTCATTGGGCATGTCATCAAACAGTTTATGATGTAAATTCATGAACTAGACATTTGCGAGTCTGAGAGATCACGAATAGCACAGTTCTGACAAAATACTTTCGTCAAATTTTTAACAGTTTCAGTTTTGAAAAAATTTGTTAATGAAACACTTGTTGTCACTTGCTTTTTTTTAAAAATTTTTGATTTTTTTTTTGGACTTTTTTTTTCATTTTTCGGGGGGGGGGGGGGGTTTTCTTTTCAGCCTTTTCTTCCAAACCGAAAAATTTTTTTTCGAATTTTTTTTTTCGGGGTTTTTTCTTTTCGGCCCATTTTTTTTTTTGAAAGAATTTTTTTTTCACCTTTCTTTTTCCGGTTTGGTTCTATTTCCAAACTGAAAAATTTTTTTCTTGATTGTTTTTTTTTCTATTTTAGGTTTGGATCGGTGGTCAGATTGGCGCCGCGGTGCTACAGCAAGCACCTTATTTTCTGAAATTTTTTTTCAGCATTTTTTTACTAATATTTTCTTTTTTTCTAATTTTTTTTTATCACTCTTTTTATTTTCATCTTATAGGTTTGTATTTGTTCAGTATAGCGATATAATCAAACAATTTTTTTTTATTCAAATAACAAATATATTTTGTTTGATCTTTTTAGTTAGAATAATAAATATAATTTAACCCAGTCAAATTAATAATTAATAATTTTTTAAATTATATAATTTTTAAATAATTAGCATAATTAACACTTTTAATATTGTTTTTTTTATTATTAATTATTAATAATTATTAATGCCAATAAAAACTCATTTGTAATGCTGCCGTCATAACTATTTCATGTAAACCATAAATATAATTCATAATAACGTTGAATCAACATAAAAAGAGATTGACATAAAGAAAATCAAGCCCATTACAATAACAGATGGACAACATACAAATTCATATCCGTTGATCTACGGAATTTACCTTAAATTCGTAAAACTATTACGGAAATGATCGGATGAACGATACTATCACGTGTGTAAATATCAGCACGCAAAAAATTTATGTATTTTAACGCCCTATTATTTAAATCAAGCGAAATTACGCTCAATTACAAGCTCCATTTTAAGTATAATCTGACGAATTATAACGGCATTTTTACAAAAATAGGTTTAAAATTTGCTAAATTATTTATTTTTGTAGTTTATTATTTATTTTTTTTAATATTTTTAACTTAAGCCTAATATATATCAAAATAAAAGCCTTAACTAAGATGATTTTAATGACACTAACATAAATCTTAATAATAAGAAGTTAAAAATTCACAAAAAATTTCACTTTCACTGATTTTGAATAATAAAATTCACCTATCTTTTAAAGTCAATTATGTTAAATTTAAAATTTTATTAAAACATGATATAAACAAAAAAATAAATAAAATTATACCATGTTTTGCTTAAATTTCTAAACACTTACAACTTCTCACAACTTCACTGCACGTTATCTAAATATATTTTTATATGTAATTAGTGTGAAATTGTCTGTTAGTAAATCAGTTTATCACTTTTGCTTAAGCTACCATTATGCCTGCTTTTTATCAAGAACTACTTCATATCAGTGTATCAAGGTACACATAATATCTGATAATAAATATTTATTTATATGGAATGTAAATAATATTGTATTTAATAGCATAATAAATTGAAAATATAATTAATATCATTTCAATAATTGTGAAATATTATTTTTTATCTGCATTACTATAATTCATAAATAAATAAAAACCCAAATTAATATTATATATAAAATCTAATATACCCAAATATAGATCAGTAATTTTTATTATTATTATTAATTTAACTCGACAGGTTACAGCTAGTTTATAATCAAAAAGCTTTACTTTGAAATTTTATTATTAATATTACACTACCTTATTGTTCTTCTGTTATTATTATATAAAGATATTAATACAATAATGAAATTTGCAAGATAAATGTTATCTGTTATATAATGGTACCATCTGTTGCATTTTTAGGCTCAGGAAAATTTTAAATAAATTAATATTATTGCATTATGAATAAATTTGTTATATATGTTATAATACCTTATTAAGCTAATTTCTACTAGCATTTTCAATATTTTCTCTAAATAATTGTTCTTAATTATCCCACCCAATATTTGATATCCAATCTGGTGTATAAATTTTCAGAGCATCCTCCTTTAGTTAAATATTGAATATTTTGAAATTTGCCATACTGGCCATCTTTTTTGGATTCAGTGTTTCCATTTGACATATTTTTCTATATCATCATTTTCAGACGTCCAATATGTAAATTTTGCTTTTAGGTAATTTCGCCAAACATTCATCTTGACAATTTTCACAAATTCTTTTTGTTCCTAAATTATAAAGAATACTACTAGTGTCATATGATAAATTTATACTCCTTATTCCCATATTGTTCTTCTCAATTATTATGAATATTTTTATCTTTTAATGGAAAACTAATTCATATCGGATATTAGCTATATAGTCAATATAAGAAATTTTTAAATTTTGCGAAATAGTTTATAAATTCTGAAGATAAAAAATAAGGGAATTCAATGAAAATAAAAGCAACAAACCGGAATTTATGGGCGATTTCAGATGAAGTTTTGTTTTTTCGAAACTTTCTTTTTTAACGTTAAAAGAGCTTTTTTTTATATTTTTTGTATAGAAAAATTGGATATTGATATTTCAGGTGTTTAATACTGTCAGGTATAGAATGATGCATTAGTATAAAGGTTTTGTGTTTAATGTTCATTTAATTTAATGTATTTTTAATAATGTTCTGGCGTTGGGCTATTATGTTGTGATGATGAAGTTTCTTCCATGTCCATGGGGTAATCTGAAGGGTTATGGTATCGGTGTTATCATCCAGAGGAGTTCGTCGAAAAAATAGGTCTAGTTGCAATTAGAGATTTGTCCCGGTCCGAGATAACAAATTCTGTAGGAGTTATATTTCAAAGGTGATAGGGGGAGTATGTGTAATGAAAAATCCATGATAAGATTTTTGTACACCGTAGTGCGATAAATTTGTTGAACACTACTCTTGTTGCAGCGCTCTTTAACATCAGGGTCAAAAAGGTCTATTTGATGGTGGATTCGGTAATAAATCCGAGGGTCAACTTTATACTAATCTGAAAGTTAAGAAGGTAAAGTTAACGATCCTTTGTGATTTTTCATTCAATATTTTTAGGGATGTGTTGTAATTGTTTGATAACAGAAGGTTGTTGAGTCTAGTTTGATTCATGAGGAAGAAACGGCTTACTAATTCCCGTCGAAGTTTCTTGTAATAGGACTATTTTAGTGAGACGGTTCCATCTCTCCTTTTGCTGGGGAGATCGGATCACATCGGTAATTTTTCTCTATTATGCAATACTTTCGGTTTTGATAGAGGCGAATGTTTATAGTGTAACTAACTCCATATCGATTGTTGTGTACTTGCTTTAACAAGCCTTCTTTACGCCTTTGACGAAGATAAATAGTCTTCAGTTGATTTCAATAAAAAAGTGGGTCACGTCGATTCCTTTTCATGTTTTTTACATCGGAAGCATGAGTTTGACATCACGTATTCACAAGGTAATTTACAAGAACCTTGAAATGTTTCTCATTTATACGATCACATGGATTGTTACAACGTATGAAAATTACTAGGTAGATCATGTGGATTTTATATGAGAATATAACATATAGTATGTAGTGGTTTTTCTATTATTATTTAAAGGGGATGTGAGCTAATTTTAAGGGCCAATAGTTTATCTTCTAGTAGTGTACATAAACGATAAAAATAAATGGCAAGGGTTGATTTGGAAATTGCCTATTAAGGGAAAAAACGTATGTAAGATAATTCACAAGAAATTAATATTCGGTTGATCGAAATATCTGTTCATTTTGTTTTTTAATAAACTTGGAATTTGTCCAAAATTTAAATATTGGACAAATTCTGGACAAATCCCGATACACAGTGAAATTTGATAAACCGGATTTGGGCCTAAATCGGACTTTTTTGCTGGAACCAAATCACGTTATTCACGTATATTAAAATAGTTTCGTTATACCGAAGTTTACTAGTAAAAGCTTGACGCTATAGTGGATTAATTTTCTAACCAGCTATTAAAAATTATTCGACAAACCAGATCACGTGATCACTTGCTTAAGTAATGTGATGCAGTAAATCTTAATTTTGGCCGGAATTATAAAAACCTTAATTCTGGCTGAAGTTATATATTACTTATATACAATTAAAAATATTTTATATTTATTTTCATGACATCTGACTTAAAACTAAGATGAAAAATTAAAATATAGTGTATATTAGTTTTATTAGTATGAAAAATTCAGTATAATAGATTTTCAATATATCAAAATTTTTTTGTTATACCGGATATCCCGATAAACCAGATATTTTAGTGGAACCGATAGATCCGGTTTATCAAATTTCACTGTGTATATCAAAATTTTGAATTATATGATTTGGATATTTTCCAGACATGCCAGATTTATTCTGCATAATTTATTTTATAGGGAAATATTAAATTCTGTTTGAGTTTGATTGCTCAAGCTAATTAGCCTAAATATGATAATAAGGTCAATTTGCATCTACGGATGGCAGATATCCGCATTATATCTCCGGATGGTAGAGATGGATCGTAACACTAAAAATCAACATCTTTGATCATCATTTACAATTTTAAAATGTTATTTCTATTCAATATTTTTTAAATATTAAAGAATGAAAGTTTAGTTTGCAATTAATAAATAAAATAAACAAGAACTGAAGAATATATCAGCGAATTCACATATATAATTATTACAATTCAGACTGAGCATTTAAAAATATTTTATTCAAATTAACCAGTTTCAAACTGATTCTATTTATTGAAAATAAAAACTTACATATTTATATATAATAACTTTTGATAAATATAATTTGTTTAATTGCAAATCATCACGCATACGTACATTAAAAAAATTTAATTATAAAATAACAATTACATTTAAGATAGAATAATCAAATCAAGTTAGCATATTTTTCTTAATAAGAAGACGAAATTTGTATTGTAATATGCTTATTTATATCTTGTTTGGTTTAATTTAGATTAATTTAGATTGCATAATCTAAAAGGTCAGATTCATAATCTTCATTATATGATTGTGAAAGATTTTTTGTAAAAGGATTAAGTAATCGAGATGTGTAAATAGCTTGTGTATGAGTATCTGCTTGGTAATTTTTAATGGATGAAAGATTTGCCTTTCTATATTCTTCTGCTTCCTTAAATTGCATTTCAATTTCTTCATTTTTTACAATAAAAATATCCACTCCAGATGATTTATGCAATGATGTAATCACTTCATCCACTTCATTAATGTGTGGTCTATTCTTTGGGTTTAAATCCCAACACTTTTTCATTAAATCAATATAACATCTTGGTGCTTCTGGTTCATTTATTTCAGGACTATTTCCATTACAAATATCTAATGCTAATAAGTTATCATGTGCACGATTGTAAAAAGGTTGTCTTCCAGTTGCTACAAAATACATAATCATACCAAAACTATAGATATCTGCTGCTTTAGTATAAGACTTTCCTCTTAATACTTCAGGAGCCACATAAGGTATGACTCCGAAAATTTTTGTTTCATCTATATTACCAACTTCTCCACATAATCCCATATCTGAAATTGATATACAATTACTAAAATCATCTTTGCTATTTAAAAATAATATATTCCCTGTATGAAAATTACGATGAACTATATTTTTTTGATGAATTTCTTTAAGGCCATTAATAATATTAAGCAATGCAGATAATTTATCTTGCCAATTAAAATATTCATAATTTTCATTTGTCCATTTAATAAAATTTCCATCTTTTGCATAATCAAGAACCATAATATAGTCTTTTGTATGTGGATTTTGAGATATTCCATACACATTAAGAATATTACTTCTTTTATTTATTGAGTATTCTTTAACCTATTAAAATAAATTAATAGCAATCAATAATTATTACATCTGCTTAAATTTAATTTATAAATTAAATTCATAAAAAATGATTCTATTATAAAAAAGAAATTTCATACCTCATTTAAAAATTTATCAGTAATGTTTTGGGAATCATGTAAACATTTCAAAGCAATTACTCTATTCGGATCCCCATTAGTATATATTTTTTTATCTGCATCATATTCTAATGGACCATCTTTCCATATTGCTGAATATACTGTAGAGAAGCCACCTTTACCTATTTCCTTAATATTATTAAACTGGCTGTTGTATGGTATCCATTCAAATACTATATCATCATAATCATTTATTTTTAATTGCATTTCTTTAATGAAATTATCAATTTTTTTATTTCCACTTGCCCATGCAAGAACTAAAATATAATTATTTGTATTTGGATTTTGAGATATTCCATATATATCACGAATTGCTCTCCCAAATATTTTTGCTGAATATTTTTTAACCTAATATACAAATGAAGAATTAATATATTTTATTTATTTTATTAAAAAATGATAAAAATATTTGTACCTTTGTTAAGAAATCAGTGGAATTTCCTGAATTGTGTAAATATTTTAAGGCAACTTCTTTATTTGAATTTCTTGTATAATTACTATACTGATTATTATAACATAATGGACCATCTTTCCATATTGCTGAATATATTGTAATAGAACCATTTTTACCCATTTCTTTAATTTCATCAAATTGATTGTATGGTATCCATTCAAATACTATATCATTAAAATCATCAATATCCGATTGTTTTTCTTGAATAAAATTATCAATTTTTTCATTTCCACTTGGCCAGATAAAATCTTTTAATACCAAAATATAATCACTTGTATATAGATTTTGAGATATTCCATATATCTGAAAAACCATTTTATTAGACCTTACTGAATATTTTTTTGCCTAAAATACAACAAAAGAAATAATAAATATATTAGTAAATTAAAAAAATGGTGTTTAGAATATTCAAAAAAATATATTATACCTCATTTATTAGGGAATCAACAGAATTTTCTGAATTATGTAAATATTTTAAAGTAACTTTTTTATTTGGATCTCTTGTATAATTACTGTACTGGTTATTATAATATAAAGGACCATCTTTCCATATTGCTGAATATATTGTAATAGAACCATTTTTACCCATTTCTTTAATTTCATCAAATTGATTGTATGGTATCCATTCAAATACTATATCATTAAAATCATCAATATCCGATTGTATTTCTCGAATAAAATCATCAATCTTTTCATTTCCATTTTCCCGGGAATGATTGTCCAAATCCAAAATATAATCATTTATCTTTATTTTAAGCTTTATGCTTTTGTTTGACTGAAAAAACTGATATAAATTAATATTATACTTGTAAAATGTTAGTTCATCATAACCATTTTGACAATATAAATTTCTTATTTCAAATATTTTATTATGAAGATAATCTATATCAGGTCTCTTTGATGGGTCAGCACACCAACATTGTTCTATTAACTGTTTATATTCTAAGGGAATTTCTGGTATCATTTTTGGTCTGATTCCATTGGTAATTTTCATTGCAAGACCATAATCATGATCATAATCTTCAAATGGTGGTTTTCCGGAAGAAATTTCCCACATAAGCATACCAATACTATATATATCAGATGCAAAATTATAAGCTTTTCCATTAATAAGTTCAGGTGCCATATAAGGAAGATTTCCATATATATATTCCGGTGATTTATCAGCAGGCCCACAAAATCCAAGACCAGAAATGCACCATAAATTCGCACTTTGTAAATATAATATATGCCTGGAATGTAAGTTTCTATGAATTGCTTTCTCTTTATGAATTTCGTAAAGTGATTTTATTATATCACAAATTATGTCAATTCTTTCTTTCCATGTAATTTTATTATGATTTTGTTGTATATATTCCTTTAAGTTAATGTCCATTTGCTGTAATACAAGCATATAATACCCCTCTGGATTAATAGTTAAACCAAAACATTTAACAACGCCTGAAAATTTATTACTTATTACTAAATGTGATTTGGCCTGTAAATATTTGTCAAAAAAATGTTAATTTACATAAAGGTTAAATAATTGATAATACTTTAAAAGAATAATATACTTTGCCTTCTCAAGCCAACTTATATTTGCATCTTCATCATTTTCTAACTTTTTAAGTATCACTCTAAGCATACCAAACCTTTTTAATTGTTGTTTTTTAGAATCCCATTTATCATAAGGTCCATCAGTCCATTTTGCCGTATAAATCTCGGATGTGTCTTCAGTTAAATACTTAATATTTCGAAAATTATTATATGGTATCCATTCAATTATCCTAGTTGGAGCAAATGTTTCCATTTGAAAATTCTGTATTAAATTATCTATATCATCATTTCCGGACGTCCAGTTTGAAAAATATGCTTTTAAATAATTTCGAATACATATTTCACAATAAAATGTGGCTAAACACTCATATTGACAATTTTCGCAAATTCTTCTTTCTCCTTCGTTTTTAATAATTCTAAAATAATCGTAACTCTCAGTTATTATTCTTACTGTTTCTGCTTTTTCATTTTTTGTAAGAGATTTATTAGCAAAAATTATTTCATCTAATAATTTCTGTTGATTGGTTAAGTCGAAATTAAGATTAGGATTCTTATTTGCTTCACTAAAAGCTTCTTGAATTATCGCATAAATCAATTTTTTACGAATAGCAGCCATGAAGAGTGCAAAAAAAATTTTAGATAATTTGGTGAAGTTATTAAGGAGAATGAAAAAAAAAATTATTCACCAAAAAAAGAGAGAAAAAAAATCACTCATCAAAAAAAAAAGAGAAAAAAAATCATTCACCAAAAAAAGAGAGAAAAAAAATTATTCACCAAAAGAAAGAGAAAAAAAAATTTATTCAAAAAAAAAGAATTGTTCACCAAAAAAAAAAATGAATTTCTATTATTTTAGATAATTTGGGCACACACAAAAATTTTGTATGTGCGGAGTTTGTGAAAAAAAAAATTTATTCGAAGAAAAAAAAAATTGAATTTCGGATAAATATTGATAATTTGGGTGAGTACTGAGAAAATTTATTTACGAAAAAAAAAAAAGAATCGATTTACTATCACTTAAATAATGGTGTAGTTAGCCGAAAAATTCAGCCGAAGGCGCAGTAAATTTTCGGCTAACAACAGCCAATGTTGATCTTGAATATTGGTTCAACATCTAACTATTTTCGGCTGAATATTATCGGCTAAATACACTTTTTTTAAATAATAGTGTAGTTAGCCAAAATATCCAAATAGCAGACAATATGTAATAATGACAAAATTTTATTTATTATAGAAAACAAAAAGTACATAACATTACTATACTTATTTTTGGACAGTGCTTATTAAATAAAACTACAAAATATTTGTTATTTTTAACTCATTTATTTCTGTCCAATCATACTTCAATATTAGATTTTTAATAATTTAATTGTAAAAAAGAAAATTTTTTTTCTTTAAATTAATGAATAGTTTATTTAACCATTAAAACTATAAGAATAATTAAAATTTTACAATACAATTATACAAATAAAATAAAAAAGGGAAATTTTTTTAAGGGATTTGAATTGTATTTGAAAATATATATACAGTATTTTTTTTTTTTGTTTTTAATTTAAAGTCTTATATTATTCATTATCATTGACAAATTTCAAGTTTTTTGCATTATTTTTTATTTTTAATATACTAATTTTTAGCTAAGATCCAACTCAAAAAACAAAAAGCAAATTTGAAAAAATATTTCAATAAACACTTAGAGACTGACAAGAAGTTATATATTTTATATTTAGTTTGAAGATTATTTTGTATAAATACGATGTTACATTTTACCTGAAATTTTCAACTTTAACTAATTTTAAGCCAGAATTAAGAAAATTTCGGCCAGAATTATGGATTCGAAAATCATTAATTTAGCCAATTAAACAAGTTTAGACTGATTTTAAACTTTACAAATATATTATATATTGGAAGAGGGTGCTATTGACCATAATAAAGTGAATTAGGAGGTTACATGCTATTTGGATATTTCGGCTAACTACACTATTATTTAAAAAAAAGAGTATTTAGCCGATAATATTCAGCCGAAAATAGTAGATGTTGAACCAATAAAATATTCGAGATCAACATGAATTTTTTCGGCTGGGTGTTGTTAGCCGAAAATTTACTGCGCCTTCGGCTGAATTTTTCGGCTAACTACACCATTATTTCACTAAAGGCCATTCCAAACTAATAATTAGTTCTTGGCTGAAAATTTGGGGGGATAATTTAACAAATACAGTAAAATCGGAAATATTCGGTACACCCAATTTCAGAAAAGAGTGATTCACCATATTCTTCCGAAATTAAGCACACATTTTTTATATAATGCCGACCAAAGTTATTATAATGGTCGGCATAATTTAGGTTAGTGACCAAAGATGCTTATTTACGGGAGATTTAATCTCTGGAGTTAGACGTAGTTAAGAATTAGTGGTCGATTAATTAATAATTCGGGATACAAACAAAACTACGATTTATGAATTCTTTATAGTCAAATTATTCTGGAGATTTATTTACATGACATAATTATTTTGAAATATTATAGTTAAAATAAAAAGCGTGTACTGGAAAAAGCACTTGCTAAAATTTAATAGAGTAAAATAAAATCCGCCTAATATATATTTGAAATTAAGAGAAATGAATATAAATTTAAAATGAAATTATTTATACAGTATTATATTATTTATTTCGATTATATGACCAAACCTAAAAAGGTAAAAGAACGAAAAAAAAATAAAAAAAAATAAATATTATCAATCTTACCACAGCACCAATCACCGATCCTGATCCAAGCCAAATAAATAGCAAGGATATATTTATACATACTAAATACATAAAATAAATTAGTATAGATTAAAAAGGAAAAAGAACCGAAAAAAGCAAAAAAAATTCGGTTTAAAAAAAACCGAAAAATTTAAAAAACCGGAAAAAAATATCAAAAAAAAAAAAATTTCGGTCTAAAAAAACCGAAAAAAACTTATTAATTAAAAATTAACGTTTGGATATGCAACCGATCACATCTTCTTGGGAACAACATCAAATAAAACCCACATATATACTTTTGTCTACATCACTAATATCAAGAAATCACTAAATTGTGAATATAATGCATTTAATCTCTATAAATTGAATCCTCTTCAATGAATTCAACAAAGTGCATCGACTATTTACGTCCATTATGTCATTACAAACATATAATTTCTATTTGATGACTTTTGTGATTTGGCCTATAGAAAATATTTACTGTATTTGTTAATAATTAAAGATTATTATCGAATGCTTATTTGATGGGAGGATGTGGTGTACAAGTTTTTATTCAAGCTGTCTTATGTATGATTACGTTAAAAAAAAGTTAAATTTTATATTGAAAGCTGTAAATAGAAATAGTTGTTTTGTACTTATCAACATGAATTATTAATTGTAAGGAAATTAGGAAATTTACCGAAAAAAACCCTTTTTGGATAGACGTAATTTTAATGGTTTTTGTTGTAAAGAGATTTGGAAATTATTCATTTTGTTAGACCAAAAACTTGGGGATAACTTTAATGTCAGATAATCTTAATCTACATAAACAATAAAAATATCTTCATTCGGAAATATTATTAAGTATATGTTTTTTAAGTTAATCGCATTTCGTGTAAATTGTATGAAAAATACAATTAACTAAATTAACTATGAATTCTAACTTTTTTTGTTTAAGTTTTATTAACGGAATTATCATTTCCGATATTTACATACCGTATTTTTTTCATTTATTATATAAAACTAGTAATGCATAAAATTCATTTATGCATTCACAGCCCAACAACTGAGTATATTAAGCTTATACGCAGTAAAAAAAAAAAAGAGATTGACAAAACGCCATAGCCACATTCTCAAATGATATTACTTTATATAGACATTCCAAAAAGAAATGGGAAATTAATACTCCGGGAATTTCTTGATCAATTTCCTTATTAAGTGATTGATCGGGTGCCGTCATTAATTGAATTACTCCGATTCGTAGAAATTAAATTACGATAATATTATTTTTCTTTTTTCTCTTTCGTAAAAAGTGAAATTTAAGGTTTTTTTTTTCTTACTTCTTCTTATTAGGAATTTCTTTTATTTAACTTTATTAGTTAAAAACTTTTTAGTTCACAATATGTATCATAAATATTTAAATTTCATCATTTTTTCATTAAATTTCCTAAAAATCTTCTCTTCTTTTCTTTTTCTTTTTTTGATTTAATGATAAAAAAAATTTATTCGTAATATTTAATGATGTATCAATTTCGTAAATTCGTAAAATTAGCTGATAAATTAATCTTAAATCAAGCTAATAATCATTTTTCACCAATTCTTATTAGTTATAATTTTCAAAATAAAATTATTAAAAACACGCAATTTAGAATGAATTCATCATTGATTATTAACGTTACCCCTAAAAAAAATGATTTTATTTCGTTTAATGGTTCATTTAAAATTAATTTTATTCAACAACAGAAAAGATTTTATAATGAGAATACGAATGCTTCTAGTGTTTGGGATCCTTATCCAGGTTAATTTTAAAATTAAATTATTTTAAAAAAAAAATTCTGAATTTACTAAAAAAAATTAATTTTCTTATTATTTAGTACCAACAAATCCTTTAATTGATAAATCTGCAGAAACTGCACTTGATGAAGCGAATTATAAAAAATCTCGTCCTCAAGGTGGTCAAAGTCCACCATCATTACATCAAGTAAATCAGTCAGGACGTAAAAAATATAAGATTAATATTTCTGATTTATTTTCTCCTCGTGTAAGAGATGCTGTATTAACCACAGTTATGGGTATAGCTGCTGTTGGATTTGGTGGTGTAGTGTACCATACTTGGTGAGTATAAAATCTCAATTGATTCATTTACTTCAACTTATAATACTTATTTCTAACTATTTCTTATTGAAGGTATGAATGGCACGAAGTTCATAAAGTATTAAAATCATTTTTAAAACCTGCCTATCTTTTAAAATCAAAAATAAAAGAAGTCTATTTTGCGAGAGAAGAATATCAAAAAATCTTTAGTGTGGTAGCAGGTGATACAAAAGGAAAATATTATTTATTAGTCGGCGAAAATGGTACTGGAAAAACTCAATTAGTATTAAGGGCTATGGATATCATAAATCATTATGGTGTCGTATTTTGTGAAGCTCATTCGGATACTGAAATTTTTAAAACAAGATTAGGTAGAGCGTTAAATTATACTTTTAGAGAAGATTACATCGGTGGTTTGTTTGCAAGGGAGGCTCCTGAAAGAGGTATTTAAGTCATTAAAAGTATTTTCTTTCTCGAGAATTGAATATATATTTAATATCTTTTTAAATAGGTTCTGCGTTACTTGATGTTGAAAAAGCTTTGAATATGGTGGAAGAAGTTGCTTATAAACATAAACTTCGTCATGGTCGACCATTTGTTCTTATAATTAATAATATTCATAATTTTAAAGATGATGAAGATGGATGTGATTTGTTAGAACTTTTACAACAACGTGCTGAAGCTTGGGCTTCTAGTGGTTTTGTTACAATGATTTTCAATACAGATGATTATAGTGTATACGAGAGAATGAGTAAGTTATATACTTATGATGCAATATGTATTTAAATTAATTTTTATTTTTTTTTTATATTGCAGAAATGGATGCATCTCATATGGAAACAATTAGAGTTCATGATTTAGAAATTGATGATGCTATGAAGTATTTAAAGGACAAACGTCGTGGTCGTGAATCAGACGAAGTTTTAATGCATATCGTGAAAGATCGTATTGGTGGGCGTCTCTCCCATCTTAGTCGTTTGACTAAAGAACCTGATGTTGATATTTTCGGTAATAATATTTTACGAATTTCAAATATTTTATTTTAAAAAAATATATTTATCTAATAATATATATTTTTTTTTTAATAGAGGCTGTAAATCAACTTGAAGATGAAGAAGAAACTTGGTTAATTAATACTATAGGTCTCATACCAAATTTTGATGGACCAGAATACGAATCACAAAAATATGCTTTAGCAGCATGGAAACTTATTAAAGAATTGATAAAATCACCAACAAAATCTGTCACATTAAGTATGGGAAGGGATATAACTGGTAATCCAAGGTATTTGAAAAAATTGGATCATGATGGTGTTATTTTAATTGATACTGAAAATCATATTAAACCTGATTCACAAATATCAATAAATTTTTTTGAGAAAATTGTTAAATCTAAAGGTTTTGAAGAAAAATTGGCTAAAGTTGAAAAAAGATTAGAACAAGTTGAAAGGGAAGAAAGAACAAGAGAATTAATTTGGAGTAATAAAAATAAGAGATCTTGGTGGATTTAGAAAAAAGTTATATTGATATATTTTAATATGTAGTAGTAGTGTAGTACATAATATATAGTGTATATTATAAATATGAATATTATCTTGAAAATAAATGTAATTTTATAAATCATTTTCCTTAAAATATACTTCTTTTTAAGTTAATAAAGATTTATGGGTTCTATAAATATATTTACTTAATCTCAGTAAAGATTTAATTTTTTGATAGAGTTGTAAGAATTGCTCTTCATACTTTATATATGATAGGAAATGCAAGTAGGATTATTATTATTATTAACAATGTATTTAGCCATGTACAATAAATTAAAAATTCAATTTTTTCACGCGATCGACTACTGTTAACGTCCTATAGAATTGCATATAAATTATATGAAACCGAATCCTATTATTTTATTGATGTTTGTGAATATACAAATTGAGATAGTGTGATTGTTACCATTCAAAGTGAATAAATTTTCACCAAACAGCTTTAAATGAAATTTCAGGTATTTCCCATATGTATTGAAAAAATGTTCAATTTTAGCTTCCTTTCCTATTTCTTTTTATCATTCTTACGCACAAGATCATTTTTAGTCTTTCATTAATAACATTATTTGGTATAATATTCCCAAATTATTTCAATATTCTTCGTAAAAAAAGAATATTATTCACATTATCCCATTGTCGAATATCCTCAAAATGATAGATATGAAATTGATCCTAACTCGTTTAACGATATAATTATACAAAGTTATTAAAATTATAATTTATAAATAATTATATTATACTGTATTTTACTTGTATGTGATAGGAAATAATGCTAATTAGACTATGACCTATATTGGCCAGGGCATTTTTCAAATAGTTGTTTTACTTAACAATTAGTAAATTAAGCAAAGGGTAGTTGATGAAAATTTGCCGATTTTAGATTTTGTAAAGCGGATAGGATATGGAACCGTAGGGGAACGACTTTATCTAATGATATTGTTAATTTGGGGCGCAATATATATTTAATTTAGGTCTATAAAAATTTTAAAAGTGTTTTAAATTTACTGCGGTCTGGAAATCACTACTATCCTTGGGTTATACTAATTTTCGCCCCTAGTTCCATTGATTCTGGCTGGTGAACCGGGTCCGATTGATCATTATCTGGAATTTTTTGATTTGCAATCATTTGTAATCATCCTGACCCATGACTTCTGCCGTCATTACATGGAATCTGAGCTAATTTCACATCGGATCCAATGGGAGGGCGAAAATTAGTATAGCCACTATCCTTGATGGACCAAGATAGGCCTCAAAGGCTCAAACTACTATTTATGTGACCAATGTGGTTTGAGATGACGTTAAAGTCGTTAAACTATCAGGAGATTTATTATGTAGATCTTTAGGGGTATAACGATCCATTTGATGGTGGAGGTCCATGCTAACTTTAAAATAGAAAGTTTAATATTTTCATTTTTGGAAATTTTTGTTACCATGTGTTTGGTGGATTATTAATCACTTAATTAATTTAAAAGAGGAAATTTAGAATTTAATTGGTTCTATTAGAATTTATTTTCATATATAGGGGTTTTAATATTGTCACCATATATATCCATACTAATAAAAGTATTTAATAATAATAAAAAAAAGATATCTACATTATCTTTCCACTCAGAAAGCATTTTAATATAATTATATAATAATGGCTCACAATAATAATAAAGGTAATAATTATATATATAGTATAAATAATTAATATAATTAAAATTCTAAAATTTTAAACAAATTTACGATATAGTTTCCAGTAGTATTGAAGAAATCAAAGGAGACGGCTCTGGAGAATTTGAAGAAACTATTGAGGAATTTGAAGAAAGTAATACCAAGGAATCTAAAGGTATATTAAATAAGCTGAAATATTAAATTTTTATTGTAAATGCATTTAAATACCATCTATAATTGTATCTTATATAATAAACATATATAATTTTCTATATTATACAAAAATCACATTAAATAATTTAGCTCGTAAGTTAATATATTATCTTATAATTGAATAATACTATATATAGTTGGTAAGTTGTCAGTTATTTAAATCTTTA
Source organism: Rhizophagus irregularis (assembly GCF_026210795.1). Lineage (NCBI taxonomy): Eukaryota > Fungi > Glomeromycota > Glomeromycetes > Glomerales > Glomeraceae > Rhizophagus > Rhizophagus irregularis. The sequence continues at coordinate 5,265,259 of NC_089433.1, forward strand.
GTTTTTTATTTACTTATTTTACATAATTACTAAAATTTTTGTTTAAATAACTTTTTAATAATTGATTGTATTACAGATGGAAAGCTACAATATATATTATATTTATTTGCTTAATATCTTATACAACTTAACTAATTATGATAATATTCTTAATATAAATATAACTCATATTTTGCTTTTTCAAAAAAAAAAAATTTTATTTAATAAAATAAAAATTTACTGCAGATCTTAGGAGAGTTTTTCTTATAGACCGATACTTGTGTCATGTGAATTTAATTTTATTGGATCGTCAATGTAGCTCATATGTGATCAACAGCCAATCAATGAGATTCTTATTCCTCCTATATCTGTTAAGTATGGATTTTGATTGACATCAAAAAACTCCGTAAAAAGAAAATTTTATTGCATAATGCATTGCATAATACATATAATAATGTACATCTATATATTTATTAAAATTTCAAAAATTTTATTCACTTGCTTTTTTTATATTTCTTAGAATATCCTATTAACCTGAATTCATTGTAATTTAAAAAAAAGTCAATGAATACTTATACTGAAGATATTGAGACACTAACTAAGTCATCGCATGATATTAAGAAATGTGAAAAATGTAATTTTACTTGTTATGCGATACTTTTTCAACGAAATTTCAAAAATTGGACTAGTGGTAATGATGATATTGATAAATTTATTCAAGATACTCAGTTATCATCTCATGATAATGTAAAGAAAGTATTAGAATGGATACCTTATGATAGATTTCATAACATTGAATATATAGCAAAATATGAATTTGGTGAAGTGTATAGAGCAAATTGGATTGATGGAAATATATTTTATTGGGATAATGAAAATCAAAACTGGAAAAGGAAAGATCATAATATGTTTGTGAATTTGAAGAATTTAAATACTCCGAATAATATTGTATTAGAATTGACAAATAAGGTATGATAAACTTATTATTCAATAAAATCTTAAATAATTTATTTTTACTAAAATATTGTTACATTTATAGATTAACATAGAATATAAAATTCATGGAATAACTCAGAATCCAAAAACAAAAAATTATATGATTGTTTTAGATAATATATGTGACAAATGTAATCATATATGTTATGCAATACATTTTCAGCAAAATTTCAAAACTTGGACTAGTGGTAATTATAATATTGATAAACTTATTCAGAATTCTCAGCTATCAGGACATACTTATTATAGTGTAAAATATGCATTAGAATGGATACCTTATAATAGATTTTATGATATTAAATATATTGCAAAAGATGAGTCCTATAGAGCAAATTGGATTGATGGAAATATAAGTTATTGGAATGATGAAAATCAAAATTGGAAAAGAGAAAATTATAATATGTTTGTGATTTTGAAGAGCTTAGATACTCCAAAACATATTATAAATGAAATTGAAAATGAGGCATGATAATTTATTACTCAATATAATTTTAAGTTTATATTAATTCTACTAATATACTATTGTATTTGCATTTGTAGATCAATAAACCTTATGGAATAACTCAGGATCCAGAAACAAAAAATTACATGGTGGTTTTGAATTATAAATGTAAAGTGTGTAATACAATGTGTAATGCAATCTACTTTCAACATAAATTTATAGAATGGACTAGTGGTAATGATGATATTGATAAATTTATTCAAGATACTCAGTTATCATCTCATGATGATGTAGAGAAAGCAATAGAATTGATCCCCTATGATAGATTTTATGATAAGATGCATGTTGCAAAAGATAAGTTTAGCAAAGTATATAGAGCAAAATGGATTGATGGAAATATAAATAATTGGGATAATGAAAATCAAAATTGGAAAAGAAAGGGTTATAATATGTTTGTGACTCTGAAGACTTCAAAAAATATTATAATTGAAATTGAAAATGAGGTATGGTAAATTTATTATTCAATAAGATTTGAAGTTTTTAATTTCTACTAATTTATTTGTATCTGTAGATCAATAGAGTTTATGGAATAACTCAGCATCCTAATACAAAAAATTATATAATGGTTTTGAATTACAAATGTAAAGTGTGTAATACAATATGTAATGCAATCTACTTTCAACATAAATTTATAGAATGGACTAGTGGTAATAATGATATTGATAAATTTATACAAAATACTCAACTATCATCTCATGATAATGTAGAGAAAGTATTAGAATGGATACCTTATCATAGATTTTATGATATTAAATATATTACAAAAGATGAGTCCTATAGAGCAAATTGGGTTGATGGAAATATAAGTCATTGGGATAATGAAAATCAAAATTGGAAAAGAAAAAGTCATTATATGTTTGTGACTTTGAAAAGTTTATTAAGTAATACAAAAAATATTACAAATGAAATTGAAAATGAGGTATGATAAATTTATTACTCATTACAATTTGAAGTTTTTATTTCTACTAATGTATTTATAGATCAATAGACCTTATGGGATAACTCAGGATCCAAAAACAAAAAATTATATGATAGTTTTTAATGATATATGTGAAAAATGCAATAAATTGTGTAGTTCAATACATTTTCAACGAAATTTTAAAAATTGGACTAGTGGTAATAATGAAATTGATAAATTTATTCAAGATACTCAACTATCAACCCATGATAATGCGAAAACAGCATTAGAATGGATACCTTATGATAGGTTTTATAATATTAAATGTATTACACAAGGTGGGTTTGATAAAGTATATAGAGCAAATTAAAAAAATAAAAATTGGAAAAGAGTAGATTATAATATGTTTGTGATTTTGAAGAGTTTGGGTACACTAAAAAATATTACAATTGAAATTGAAAATGAGGTACTGTATGATAAATTTATTATTCTATATAATTTGCATGGAAGTTTTAATTTCTACTAATATGCTGTGTATTTATAGATAAATGGACCTTATGGAATAACTCAGGATCCAGAAACAAATAATTATATGATAGTTTTTAATGAAATATGTGAAAAATGTAGTAAAGTTTGTAATTCAATACATTTTCAACGTAATTTTGAAAGTTGGACTAGTGGTAATGATGATATTGATAAATTTATTCAAGAAACTCAACTATCAACCCATGATAATGCGAAAACAGCATTAGAATGGATACCTTATGATAGATTGTATGGTATTGAATATATTGGAAAATATGAGTTTGGTGAAGTGTATATAGCAAATTGGATTGATGGGAATATATTTTATTGGGATAATGAAAATCAAAATTGGAATAGATACAATTGTAATATGTTTGTAAATTTGAAGAGTTTAAATACTCCAACCAATTTTATATCAGGATTTACAAATAAGGTATGATAAATTTACCATTTATAAAATCTTAAACAATTTAATTTTTGCTAAAATATTTAAAATATTATTATATAAATTTTATGGAATAACACAGAATCCAAAAACAAAAAATTATATGATTATTTGGGATAATGTATGCGAAAAATGTAATTATAAATGTTATGCAATATATTTTCAGCGAAATTTCAAAAATTGGACTAGTGATAATGATAATATTGATAAATTTATTAAAAATACTCAACTATCAGAACATACCTATTATGGTACTATAGAAAATGTACTAGAATGGATACCCTATGATAGATTTTATGATATTAAATATATTGCGGAGGATGAGTTTGGCAAAGTATATAGAGCAAATTGGATTGATGGAAATATAACTAATTGGAATAGTAAAAATCAAAATTGGAAAAGAAAAGATTATAATATGTTTGTGAATTTGAAGAGTTTAAATGCTCCAAAAAATGTTACAATTGAAATTGAAAATAAGGTATGATAAATTTATCATTCATAAAATTTCAAGTTTATAATTTCTGCTAATATATTTGCATTTATAGAACAATAGACCTTATGGAATAACTCAGGATCCAGAAACAAAAAATTACATGGTGGTTTTGAATTATAAATGTAAAGTGTGTAATACAATGTGTAATGCAATCTACTTTCAACATAAATTTATAGAATGGACTAGTGGTAATGATGATATTGATAAATTTATTCAAGATACTCAGTTATCATCTCATGATAATGCAGAGAAAATACTAGAATGGATACCTTATAATAAATTTTATAATATTAAATATATTGAAAAAGATGAGTTTTGCAAAATGTATAGAGCAGATTGGATTGATGGAAATATAAGTTATTGGAATAATGAAACTCAAAATTGGAAAAGAAAAAGTCATAATATGTTTGTGATTTTGAAGAGTTTAAATACTCCAAAAAATATTACAATTGAAATTGAAAATGAGGTTTGATAAATTTATTACTCAATATAATCTGAAGTTTTTTAATTTCTACTAATGTATTTGTATTTGTAGATCAATAGACCTTATGGAATAACTCAGGATCCAAAAACAAAAAATTATATGATAGTTTTTAATGATATATGTGAAAAATGTAATAAATTGTGTAATTCAATACATTTTCAACGAAATTTTGAAAATTGGACTAGTGGTAATAATGATATTGATAAATTTATTCAAGATACTCAACTATCAGCCCATGATGATGCAAAAACAGCATTAGAATGGATACCTTATGATAGGTTTTATAATATTAAATTTATTGCAAAAGGTGGGTTTGGCAAAGTGTATAGAGCAAATTGGATTGATGGAAATATAACTGTTTGGGACAGTGAAAATCAATATTGGAAAAGATATAAAAAATATAATAGAAATAATGAAGATATGTTGGTAGCTCTAAAAAGTTTGGATAATTCAGAAAATATTACTTTAGAATTTATTAATGAGGTATTATTTTATTAGTTAATTTGTTATTTATAATATTTATGATCATAATACTTAAATTATTAATTAGTAAATATTTGTATTTTCACATTCATACAGAGTATGTTACATAATAAAGTAGAAAAGAATAATAACGCGATTGTTGGATTTTATGGAATAACTCAGGATCCAAATACGAAAAATTATATAATGGTTTTAGGTTATGCAAAAGATGGAAGTTTACGAAATTTTTTAGATAAAGAATATAGCAAGCTTGATTGGGATGCAAAGATTGACTATTTACAAGACATTATAGTTGGACTTAAATGTATTCATGAAAAGGAATTAATTCATCGAGATTTGCATATGATTGGAAATATATTAAAGTTTAAATATAAAACTGCTATAACTGACATGGGATTTTGTAAACCTGCAAATTATAATGTATTAGAAAATGCAAAAAAAAACATATATGGTGTTCTATATTATATAGCTCCTGAAATTTTAAGAGGACAAAATTATACTAAAGCTGCTGATATTTATAGTTATGGTATAATTATGTATGAAGTAATTTCTGGATTACGTCCATATCATGATATTAATCATGATGAAACTTTAGCAATAAAAATTTGTCAAGGACTTAGGCCAAGATTTAAATTTAAAGTACCCCAAATAATTGTTCAATTAATCAAAAGGTGCTTAGATGCAAATCAACTAAAAAGAACAACGGCAGAAGGAATTATAGATATTTTACACAAGTGGCAAAATGTATCAAATATAAAATTAGAATCACAAATTAAAGAAGCAGATGAAATAAACAAAAATTCACCAAATAACATACCTTTAACTAGTTTATCGTTTAAAACACATTCAGGAGCTAGTTATACAAGTAGATTGCTCAATTTTAATAATCTCCCTGAACAAAAAAATTCGAATGACTATTATGAACAAAACGATAATATAATAAGCAAGGAATTTTCGGGTATTAATTAGTAATTTTATTATTTAAAATGCAAGTTAGTTATTAATGTTTAACTAATAAACTTTACTTTATTAAATAGAATCTTTACAAATCGATTTATATTAAATAAGATGTAAAATTTAAATTTTATATAGTTAATGATTAATTATGCTTATTATTCATGTTCAATATATTATTTTAGCATTTTTTTAGGTCCAAGATATCGCATTTAATAAGCACATAAGAAAGTTATTAAACCAGTTTTAGTGTTACTAATATTACAATTATTATTGCACGTATTATTAGTATATACAGTATTAATATTGCTATTTTTTTCGAAAACTTTTTTTCTATTTTTTTTTTGCTCTTCTTCACTAGTAATATAAAAAGCAAATTTTTATTTTTATAATTAGTGAGAATTACACTAAAGGTTTTAAATTTTAATGACCAATTAGCAGATTATACATAAATTAAGGCAGAAGTATGAATTCTTTTTTAAAGGATCGAAGTAAAGAATATTGCCGCAAACTTAGTATTCAGTTCTTCATACTACTTTTGGATATGATAGCAATAACTTGCTTGGAAGTGCAAGTAGGAGACTTTTTACTTATTAAATAAATTCATAAACTTTTTTACTTTATAAATTTTGAAACTCTAATAAACTTTTAAACTTTATAAATTTCAAAATTCTAATGACTTTTTACTTTATACTGTAAGTTTCAATGTTTTAATAATACTTTTTATTTTATCGTTATAAATTTCGAAATTTAATATGTAAATTTAAAAGACGTATTCCATTGATTAAATCATTTTCTTTACGTCAAAGTACAAAATTTTTTTGTCGTAGAATTCAGATATTTATTTCCGGATGATTACAAATGATTACAAATCAAAAAATTCCAGATAATGATCAATCAGGCGAAAATTAGTATAATCCAAGGATAGTAACGATGGTAACAATGGTAGTTTAACGTCATTCCGGATCGCAGTAAATTTAAAACACTTAATAATTTAAATTAAATATTATACTGCGCTCCAAAATTAATAATATCATTAGATAAAGTCGTCCTCTACAATACCATACCTTATCCACAAAATCTAAAATCAGCAAATTTCATTAACTACCCTTTTGCTTAATTTATGTTAAGTAATACAACTATTTGAAGAATGCCCTGGTCAATACTATGTCATAGTTGAATTTATTAGCATTATTTCTTATCACATACTAGTAAAATACAGTACAATATAATTTTTATAAATTATAATTTTAATAACTTTGTATAATTAGATCGTTAAACTAGTTAGGATCATTTTCATATCTATCATTTGAGGGTAATCGACAATGAGACAATGTGGATTATATTCTTTTTTTTTACGAAGGATATTGATATAATGTGGGAATATTATACCAAATACTGTTAATTAGACACTGAAAATGATATTGTGTGTAAGAATGATAAAAAGAAATAGGAAAGGAAGCTAAAATTGAACATTTTTCAATACATATGGGAAATACCTGAAATTTTATTTAAAAGGTATTTCTATTTGGTGAAAATTAAATTACTTTAAATGGTAACAATTATAAAATAACAGGATATAGGACGTTAACAGTAGTCGACGCGTATAAAAATTTAGTACCAAATGTTCTATTTACTTTGTTGAAATTTTTGTTATCATGCGTTTGATGGGTTATTAATCACTTAATTAATTTCAAAAGGGTAAATTTAGAATTTAATTGGTTCCATTAGAATTTATTTTCATATATATATAGGTTTAATATCCATAATAACTTTGCTGAAACCCATGAAATCGGGGCTTTGTAGTATCCATATTGCCACCAGGCGTTACGGCTACTTTATGTTATTTTCAATGCGATAATATATATTTAATATAGACAAATGTATAGAAGTGATATAGTAGTTGTGAAGCAACTATATAGGAAATGTAAAAGTAAATATATTGCTAATTTAAATAATTTAAACATATAAATAATACAAAGGTGCTGTGTAATAAAGTTGTAGTAAATATACGTTAAATGTAAAGTAAATTCATGTATTCTTCGCATTGCAAATGTATATTCTATTAGTGTTAATTCGATCAAGGGTACAAAATAAACAAAAAAAAAAACTTTTCGTCTACATTTCGAAAGGATATTAGCATGATTTGAAATGAAAGAAACGAAATAAACCAAAATTATAATCTCATTATTTTATTATTATACTAATACCTGTATTATTTAAACAGCTGTAAAAAAAAATTCATTTTTTAAATAATGATTATTTTCCAGAAAATGATCAGATTCCTTGCATCTAGCATTACAATCGTTTACAAAATACGCCTTCCGAACTTTATCTATGACCGTCAATGGAAATATCTTGCGATAATAATCATCGTGATGAAGGACAAAGATTGAACAATCCAATTTGTTGTTTCCTTATAGATATCTTCAAACCAATCGACATAAATAAATGATAATAATATCCATCATTGCTCTTGTGTTTAAAAATACCTTTGATAACCGCACAACTTTCCCTATAATCAACCTCTTTAATCGTCTACATCGTCCTTATTCAAATGACATTGGATTTCAGCATTTTTCACAACTTAGATGTAAGATACACATTCGTAAAAATTACAATGTATTAAATTCCAATATTCGTATTTCTAATTGATGCTGGCTTTCTTAATATTATATTTTGAAACTCACTAGATTGTGAACATACTAATAACTATATAGGAAATTATTATTACTATTTCTCCATCTCTATTTGTTTCATAATTAATTTTTTAATTTTGATAATTTTTCTCCATCCCTATTTATCAAATAACCAATTACATCAATTTTCATATAAAACTCCTTAATTATCGATCTCTTATAATTTCTTACACAATTATCGTATTTCCGTATATCTCATTATTTGAATTTTTCTCTTTCATTATCTTCTACTGTAATATTGTGATGGTTTTTACTTTGCGATTTTTTCTTACATGTTATAAATTACTTTATTATTATAATTCCCAAGTTATCAATTCTTTATATCATCTTCAACTTTCTTATCATACATATTGATTATATTATATATCTTCTTGTAGTTTTACTTTATATTATCTTTTAAAATTCCCTTGTATTATCACCTATCGCAATTATATCTTTAATTTTCTTATACCACAAAGGTTCTTATTTTTTAACGATTCTCTCATGTTATTATGCTACAGCATTAGTGATTTATAATCAATATAACAAATATTTTATTTTATGTAATTAAAAATTTTTAGCCATTGGATGGAGAGTAGCTATATCGGTCCTGTGACCGATATAGTACCCATAAAAGTGTTCTGACGTTTTTGATCACGCAGTAATTAATAACACCATAAATAAGTGTTATTTGGTATGGGAGGAGGTACCTGGCTTCGGCCTTATACCAAACTTTAGGATTGTTTTTGTACGATTGTAAGTTCTTTATCATATGATTAATAAAAAGCAGTTCATTGTATCAAAAAAAAATGTATTATTTAACTTTCTATAAATTTCATTTTTTATGCTATTTTTAAACCACTTTATTAAACTTTTCCTATAAAATATTCATTTACGTCATATTTTTTTACTCCACTTTATTATATCAATCATGTGTTATTGCTATGTCATAAAAATATCGGTCTATGAAAATCTGCATGATCCTATTGGGCTGAACGATAACATATGTTAGAGGATAGAGATAAAAAATGTTAATAAAATACAATAAAAAATTAATAATAAAAAAAAATAGAAAAAAGCCTTTTTTAGAAAATAAATAATAACTAAAAATAAAAAAAAAACTTTTTTTTAAAGGAAAAAAAAATTAAAACAATTTTTTTTTTTGAAAAAAAACAAAGAAATAAAAGACAATTAAAAAAATTTTTTCGGCTAAAAAAAAAAAAAAGAAAAATTTCAGAAAAAATTTCAGTCTATAAGAAAAAGGCTATAAAGAACCGAAAAAAGATATTTTAAAATAAATTTACATGGTTTATAAAAACCGAACTAGAATATATGAGCTGACATCAAAATACTCTAACAGAAAAATTTATAAACCAAAATTTTTTAATTTTTTTTTTTCGATACAAATTTTACAATCCAAGTGTAGGATATCGTCACCTGATTTAACTGGATCGTACAAAAATTATCAAAATCGTTAGAATGTATTGTTAAAGTTGTAAAAATATATTATTGAATTTATAAATCGTAAAATTGCATATTCGAAAATGTGAATAAATAATATTTAATTACTTTATTTAGTTTCAAGTTTTACAAGTTTTAGTAAAATGACATTAAACGGATACTATTTCTCATATACGTTGTCTAGGCAAGTGTTGTTCTAGTTAGTCAATGATAATAAAATATCACTCACTCTTTTTAACAATGAAAACTCTTTATGGGAGGATCCCCTATAAAATTGAGATAGAAACAGAAACGTTCAGTTAATATAATGTTCTTTTTTTAAAAAAAAAGGAAAAAAAAAGTTTTGTAATACATATGAAGCTTAGTATTTTTCAAAAAACTCCGCCCAAAATTCCTCACATCGCGAACCCTGCCTTTTCACGATTTTGATATTAATCTTTCATGACAAGCCAGGTCATTAGGGGACGGTAAATTCCTCCCTTGAAACATCCGCTACTCAAATACTTTTTACATAGTAAAGGACTTTATCATGTACTATTTAAAAATACAATAAAAAAGCTTACTTTGAATTTTTTATCGTGTGCGTGTTTTTCAGTGTATGATAATCATAAAATAAGTTTTATTAATACAGAAAAAATAAATTACAATGATTCGAGACTTTGCCCGCCGGACATAACTCTATCACTATGCTTTTACTGTTACTATTTAGACGCCATCATTAAGAACGTGCGTCATCAATCTGTCACACAATTTAGACATGTTATTTCCATTTTTTAAAGTATGTTTCAATGTAGTCAATCATCTTCATTTCGCTATTATGAATATCAAAAAAAATATTACTTTCAGAGTGTATGTTAGTAATTTGCACTTCGAAAATTCTTGTTATCAAATCTTTAATCTCTAGATTCTCGTTGATAGCCGTTCTGATTTTTTCCTCTCTACCTCCGCCACGTTTGTGATTGTAATCTTGGAGTTTCTTTAAAAAATTTTCTTTGTCCTGTACAATCTGTCTTTTAATCTCTTCCTTGACATTATTGTTTATAATTTGTCTTTCAAGCATGACCACACCATCAACCGGCACTGTTTTATCTTTTATTTGTACTGTGGGGGCATAGGTATTATTATTAATAGCGACGATCTGAAACATAAACAAATATAATTTTAAAATATATCAGCTAATGATTTTACAAAAAGCAACCCACAAACCTTGAAGTCTTGATTTATCTTTATCCCTGCTAGCGTTTCGAATTTTTTTTCAAAACGAAACACATCACCAACTCTTAATACTCTGGTCTTACACAACTCATTTAGCTCTTTTCCCTTTGTAACGAACTTAGTTTTTTTGGCATCTAAAATGTGTTTACAAGCATACCGTTTAATAGTTTACCTACTATACAAATACAAATGATTATTGTTCCGATTCATCATACATACCAATACGTTCTAATAATACCCGATTCTGTTCTACTAGTAACTGTTCTATCATATCCCGATTCTGTACAATCGACACCTGCACAGTTTCAGTTAATTCACGGATCTGAGTAGATACTGACGCTTCTTTCACTATCTTTTTCATACTCGTATCTACAAGAATTCCCATGAAAACTTGAATCTGCATTTTATTTATTTTAAAGGTTTCAGAAATTTTTTGAGAATCCTCCAATTTCTCACGCTCTATCATAATCGGACTTGTTTTTAGCTTCTCATATTTCGCATTATCGTCAAATGAAACAGATATTTTAAAAATCCCGTACTCGTCAATATTTAAGTTACGAAAAAACTTTCTTTGCTGACATACAATTAAATCCCTAAGATCTTCAATCGTTTCAATTGCTTCAACGTTAACAAGAAATTTGCTATTCGCTCCTTGAATAAAGCAACAAATGTAATTTTCTGTCATTTTAGCGACGGATATCACTTCAGTGTCTAGATCCACTTTTGTCGTATATATATTTTAAAGCTTATCCCTCTTTTCCCACACACAAAAGACCAGTCAGGTAAAGATTGGCGGTCAAGGTTTCACATCATTTGCTGAATGATTTCGGGGAATAATGGCCCTTTAGTTTGATTTACGTGGACTAAAAATAGATATTTGAAGAATTTTGCCAAGAAATGTTTTTTATTACAGATAAAAATAAATACAAAGGCTCGGGACTTTGCCCGTGATACACGAAATTTCTAATCTAAGACCTACGGCCTATCTACAGTATCTGATTTTCCTTAAGATTGCCCGATGTCCTATGCTTTTTTATTTCCCTCTCTTCACTTCGAGAATATGAATCCGGCTTCTGCGCCTCCTCAGTAACCATACAATATGACCGAGGACCTTTTCCACCTTAGCTCGCAAATTCTCATCTTTGTATACGACGGAACGATTTTCCACTGTCATTTAACATATTAAGCTCCGCTCCATCATTGTCGAGTGCTGGATTTTTTTTAGTCCTTCGAGAGTTGCGTGTTCGATATTCACGGTCTACAACCGAACGCAACAACCGGGTTATTAATACTTCTCACAACCTGAAGATTTCAGCAAAAAATGGTCACTCAAATTTCTTGGCAAAACTTTATACGTACCATGGACAGACTTGTTTAGTAATGCCTGCAACAAAGCTAATTTCAATACCTCGTTCGAAGCGGAAGTTGACACGGGTGGTTCGACTAGGACGTGAATATGCCTCTTAGGTGGTTTCCGGTCCAGTGGTCTCAAACTTCTCTTGTCGCAAGTAGTTCGGGTTGGTCTTGTAATGTGAGATTGCTCAAGAGATCGTTGCGATCGTCATGAATTTCCACCTTATTTCGTCAGCCTCTACGCCATGAAATGTTTTATGTTTTTTCACTTTTATACCTTGAGGCCCCAACGAAGCTGGTTACTATCTCTATAAACAGGGAAAGCGTTCGCGAGTGTATTTCCTTTGACGAGACAGAGTAACGTGACTGAGATTTTCGGTTTTATACTGTTTTTTGCGAAATGCTATTGGTGCAAAGTGCGGTGCGTGAGGTCAAGAATTTCATTTGCGAAAAAATACCGAATGGTACTATATGTGAGAAATTCAGCCGTCACACAAATCCTGTCGTATGACGCATTTATTTTGTGACACAGGAGTACATGCGTGTGGCTCAGCAAATTCTTAAGAAATGTATTTAGAAAATCAGTCTTTTCCCTCGAATAAGTGTTTCTACCATTTTATTGAGAGGAAAATTTTTTATACACAGGCCAGCAGAAAACCTATTTACTGGTGTTAATCCTTCTCCGTCGGATAAAAAACCAAAAATGCAACTGCCTTATTCACCTCTTCGAGAGGAGTGCGCAGCACCCAGAACTTGACAAATATCTGCGTTTACAACGATATTTATTTTATTATACGTGCGAAGCAGAACAGTACAATTGTCATTTTTTTGGCGGGATACTAACGCCATCAAAGTTGCCTGCGGCAACAATCTGGTCAACCTATGGTCTTGTCATATGACATCCAATGGATATCCCGCGGGATATCGGGATATCACATGTAATGACGTCAACATAAAAAATGCGATACTGCGCTGCTGTAAATCAATAAAATCCCCGCTTCATTTTGCATAGCTAACCGATCCTTTACAGTATCGTGTATAGTTCAAATATATAATAAAAAGCTTTACTTTGATTTTTAAACTGTGTGTGCCGCTTGGCTCAGATAAAAAAATGTGTTACGTTCTGAAATGAGCAATAATATACCAAGTTCTCACAATTTTTATTGATAAAATGCAAAATAAATTTATAAAAATCATTATGAACAGAAATTCTTATCACATAAATACAATCAACATATAATAAAGAAACGGATTGTCATTGCCTTCATTCGCTCATGCCATCTGTATCCTCATCATTCGTCTCATCATTCCCATTCGTCTCATCGTCTCCGTTCGTCTCATCGTTCCCATTTGTTTCATCATCCCCGTTCGTCTCATCGTCCCCATTCGTCTCATCGTTTCCATTCATTTCACTGCTTGATTCACTCTCATTATCCGTATGGTCTTCTGAGTCTGACCCATTCTCTTCAACTGAATAGGTGAATATTGCGGAACCTTGCGCTGATTGTTGCTTCTGGTTAGTTAACACATATACGGCTTCCCCATTATACGTCATCTCGTAATCATGTACCCATGAGATTGAGAAAAATTGGTAACCTCCTAAACTTTCACGTCGTATACCAACATTGTTTGATGTATCCCACAACCTAATACCGGAAGGTATTCGGATGTGGTTTCCTTGGTCGTTTTCGAAATATATCCTCACCACTCCGTGGTTTATTCTTTTTAATTTCATTTTTACGTTTACTCCAAACTTTACAATATTTATATTATTGTTTCTGTATGAAACTGACCCTCTAAATGGCAACGATGACATAATTTAAACAAAGTAAATAAAAGAAAACGTATAAGCAAAGTTAATAAAAATAAAGAAGTATAAACAAAGTTTACTGATTTACTGATTTTGTATAGGAATTTACAATAGTCGGAGAATCAAAATAAAAACATGATTATTACACTGTCATCAACAGATTTAACTTCCGATTATCGGGATTTTTGGTTTTCGTAACTTTTTCTTTCAACATTTGATTTGATACGATAAGTATTTTCATAAATTGGTTGATTCACTTCAGGAACATTGAAAATAAATTTTTTATGGAACAGAGGTAATACAAAAATAGCCACTAACCTATAAATTTCTAGAAAGCGATGATTTAACCGTGTGGCTTTACTGTATTTTCAGAAAATCCGTTATTCTTTCAACTGTCACGATGTAGGTGTGACTAACTTTGCGTGTTTCCACATATTTATAGTATTTTGTAATCCCAATACTGCAACGTGACTACGCATTATACATAATCGCAATGACGTACTCTCTTTATGACATAAAAAGTATTATCTCTGCGAAAAGATGTATTACTAATACCAGGCAGATCTCCCTTTTTAGTAAAAAAATTAATTATCTTAGAGAAAAATAAAAATTCTTAGAGAAAAAAATTATAAAAAAGCCCTAAAAAAATGAATCCGCTTAATCTATAGTTAGATCATGAATAAAAATAAAATGTTATATACCAATTGCTTGTTTATTTTGTGAGCCAAGCAAGCACATTCTTTTGTTTCAAGCATCATTTAATTTCAGTTGGTATTTCAGATTTTTGTCTGATATTTCTATAAAAATAACCATACAGGGTACAGTACATGTTAAAAATATAATTGCTACGAATCAGTCGAATCACGGAGGTGATTTCGCCGGTGTCATGTGATTTTTTAATAATATATAATTTGTCACACTGCGTCACACCCTACTTGTTTTTATTTTTACTATGTATTCTAGGGACAGAATTTGATTTAAAGTTACAAGAAAGAAATGATGATGCGAAACAGTGTATTCTTAATCTTTTCAATAATCTATTAAATAATCAAAATAATACTGGATAATGTTATTGATTTTTATTTTTCTTCTATAGTTATGAAATATTTAATAAATTTTTTTTTTCTTCTTTTTTTTAATAAAACACACGAAAAAAGTTCTTGAAACCTTAAAAAAAAAATAATATTTTACAAAACTAAATCCACATTAACAAATTGAATTTTTGAATTCTTCGGATTCCATTAGCAGAATTTAGCAAAATAATAAATATCAATTATTAATTTTTATTTCCTAACTTCTGAATTTGGCAAATGTGTAATTTCCAAAGTTATTGGCATACTTTGAAAAATTTATTGGTCCAGCAGTTGATACAAATATATTTACAAAACACTAATTATAATAAACTGTCAATATGAAAAACTGACATATTATATTACATAACCTACAAATAATCAATAGTTTTACTAATACAATCAATTCACCCATTGGGACTATATAAAACACGTACTAAAAATGGTAAGTTTATAAATTGTGATTTGCAATTTTCAAATTTTTATTATTGTGAACTTATGTGACATTATAGCTTATAATTGATTCATGAAGATAATTCACTTTTTTTTCAATAAAGATTCAGAATCCAAAATTGATGAGTTGTAAATGTAATTTTTTTTATTTTCTTTAAATTATTTCTTTTAAAATATACTTATGAATATAAATCAATGATGAACGAATAACTGTTTGAAATAATAAAGTAAATAAATAGTTTTTTTCCATTGAAATTATGATTCCTTGTTCAAATGGTAGTAATTAATTATTCATAAATATATTTTTTTTTAGCTTCGCGATCAGATTAAATGTAAAGTATTAACGTAAGTAAACAATTATCATATTAGTTACAAAATAACGTAAAGTAATAAAATTATTTTTGAAATGAAATCCAAAAAAAAAAATTATTTAACATATTTTTAGATTAACCTTTTTTGTGATCAACATCCTTCTTGCTTTTCTAATTTTCTAATTACGTAAGCCTATTATATAATTTGATCAGCATCACAATTTTATACGTCATTGACATACAGAATACTTTTACAAAAATAATACTTTTATCAATCACTTCCATTTAATATTAATACTGATTTAAACTAATATTAAGAGATTTTAATTTGAAGTATTTAGTTCGAAATAGTTGTAAAGATTCATTAGAAATTTTGTATTCTCACGCCTACAAGTTAAAATATTTTCTAATAATTAACAAAGTCCTTATAAATTTTTTTTTTTTATGCGCACTAATTTTAATCATTAAAATTTGAAATAATAAAAAATGTGACAATTTTTTAGATTTGCGAAAAAAAGATTTCAAGGTTGTCGGTGTATTTAGTGCGGAATATTATTTATTTGTAGTAATTTTATGATGATCACCAACTAAAGTTTTCAGTAAACAAAGAATATATGTGATGTCGTACAAGGTTGATCAGTAGACAATATTAAAGTTGATTGATGTTGCACAATTAATTGGTGTAAATAAATTTTTTTTCTTTTTTTCCCACCGTTTAAATAAAATTCAAATAAATGAATATACTAGTATTGACATCATGTCTACCATTCGAAGAGAATTAGTTTATCAAGCAGTCAATAAAGCATGGTCATCGCTTGATTATAACATTCACAAGGGATTCCACGTCCACTTTGAATTTATAAAACAAAAAATTCTTGCTGATAGTTCTCTTACAGAAGATGAAAAAAATGAAGCAATAAGATTAACTAATAAAGATTATGACCGAGATAAAATTAGTTATAATTCAGGAACAAGAAGAACTTGTGAAAATTGCAACAAAGAATGTTTAGCTACATTGTATTGCGAATATTGTGTCCAAGATTATTTAAAAGCAAGATTTTCAAATTGGACATCTGGAAATAATGATATTGACAACTTAATACAAAAATGTCAATCGGAAATGCTTACACCAGATCGTATAGTTGAATGGATCCCTTATAATAATTTAATGAATATTAAATACCTAACTAAAGGCGGATTCTCTAAAATTTATACAGCAGACTGGATTAATGGACCATATAAAGAATGGGATTCTAAAAAACAGCAATTAGAGAGAATTAAAGTGCATGGAATACAAAATTTTGTAGTAAGTGTAATACTTAAAGAATTAGAAAATATTGAAGGCGCAAGTCAAAGTTGGTTTGAAGAGGTTTGTAAATCTAAACATCTAAATAATTTTATATTCAAGAACTTTTTAATTGTTTACAAATATAAAAAATATTTTATATAGGCTAAATCACATTTAAATATAGGCAGTAAATATCCAAGAATTGTCGATTGCTATGGTCTAACACAAAATCCATCAAATGAGAATTATATGCTTGTAATGAACAAATTTGATGTAGATTTAAGAGAATATTTATTACAAAATAATAATCAACTAACATGGAAAGAAAGAATTAAAATTGCTTTTTTAATAATTGAAGCACTTTATCAGATTCATGAAGAGAATTCAATCCATAGAGATTTGCATTCTGGAAATATATTATATTCACAACTTAATAATTCTTGGTGTATTAGTGATCTTGGATTTTGTGGTCCTGTAGATAAATCACCAAAAAGTATTTATGGAAATCTTCCATATATTGCACCTGAAATTATTTCTGGAAGAAAATATACTTTTGCATCTGATATTTATAGTATTGCAATGCTTATGTGGGAAATTTCATCTGGACGGCCTCCTTTTAATAATCATGAAAATGGTTACTATCTTGCAATGAATACAGTCAATGGTATAAGACCAAGAATAGTACCAGGAACTCCTTTAGAATATAAAAATTTAATGAAACAATGTTGGGATGCTGATCCATTAATGAGACCTGACATTGTTACACTTAGAAACAAAATAAGCGGAATTAATGCATTATTTCAAAATACACAAAATGAATTAGATGCAAATAGCAACTTCGAAACAAATAACTTAGAAACAAATTATACAAGCAGCAGATTATTTATAAGTAAAGTTCATCAATTTGAAAATTTTCCTGAACCAAGAAATGCAACAGAAGGTATAAATATTTATTACTAAATTTTTTATTACCATTATTTTTATTAATATTTTTTTAAAAATTCATTAATAATAGAAGAGCAAGAAGGTAACATAAAATTAACGGTTTATTTATTTATAGCTGAAGCTTTTATTAAAATTTTATTTTAATAGCATTTCATAGTAAATCCTATAAATTTAGTATTCCTAATAATAGTAAGTAAAATTTTATTTAATTTTTACATATAATAATATATTTTATAAATTTTTTATTTTTAGTCAATGACTTTAATAATTCAAGTAATCAAAGTACATCTAAATCAAATAGTATTTCAAAAGGTATGATAGTAATTAGTTATTAAAAATTTTTTGACATGTATAAAGTATTGATATAATTCTTTAAAATGTGTAATAACAAAATATTGCCTAAAGTATTTAACAATCTAAAAATAAACTCAAAAAACGGTAAGTAAAATATTTAATACATATTGTAAGAATTTTGATAAATATATTAGTTACTACTTACTAATTAAAATTATAGATATCTTTAAAGAAGATGCAATACAACAGCAAATTAAAAGGCAAGATAGTGATGTCAATGGTAATTAAAATATAATTATAACAGATAATATTAGTATTTTTGTAATGTTATTTACTAATATTGACTTTTTTCTTTATTTTATTTTAGATATGCAAATTGAAGAATTTGCTTCTGAACAATCTGTATCCCAAACTGAACAAATTACAATAATTGGTAAGAAAGAATACATTTATATATTAATTATAATAATTTATATCATTTAATATTTATCAAAAAAACAATTTTATAGATAACAAAAATGAAGGAAAGGGCAAATCCAAAAGAATTTATTCAGGTTATTATGATAGTAATAAACTA
Organism: Rhizophagus irregularis; assembly: GCF_026210795.1. Lineage (NCBI taxonomy): Eukaryota > Fungi > Glomeromycota > Glomeromycetes > Glomerales > Glomeraceae > Rhizophagus > Rhizophagus irregularis. Next base: position 5,284,473 of record NC_089433.1, read on the forward strand.
TATTAAAAAACAAACTTTTTGTTTATTTAAACAGAAGATGAAAAAGAAGATTTAACTGATGATAATAAATCCAAAAAGATTAAATTAAATAGCAATAAGGGTAATTAATTATTTTAAAGAAAATTTTAATTTACAATAATAATGTGTATAAATTTAAATATACTATATAAAATTATACTAGCCAATTTTCAATATATACAAAGAAATTATATTGCAGATGATGGTAAGAGATTATTATTTATTCCTTTCATTACTGAATTAAACATAATTATATTTATAATATATATAGATGAAAATGATGTTTCTAATAATCCAAACTTACATTCGAAGGATCAAGATGAATTTGAAATTCCAGAAGGTAATTTAATAATTTATCAACATTATTTGATTTTATTTCAATAATACTACAAAATGTTTACTTTTTTACGATTTATTTATTTCCATTTTATTAGATGGTTTTGAATAGGGCATATTTTATATTTTTATTATGATTATTGTCAGAATTATTTAAACACTAAGTCTAGAGTAGTGAATTTTACACAAGTTACTTAGTTTGTAATTTAAATAATTCATTTCATTTTATTATTTATTTCTTTCTTTATAAGAATAGCAATTTTATATTTTCAATAAACTTGAACAATTTGAACTATATAAATAAATAATTATTATACTCTGTTGAATAAAGTCTGTTACAATGCGAAATTAAATATTTTACATCCTACAAATCAGTTTGGTGTGTTGGTGTCATTATTTAGGATTTACTCTTTTATTTTTTTTAAATTATATTTTTTAAAAAAAAATTGAAATATAAAAAATAGTATATATATAAAAATCGAGAAAATAAATAAATTATATATACAGTAAATTGTATAATATCTATTTTTTTTATGTTTTATTAATTTGATTAATTTAACAATAATGAAATTGGCCAATCAAATTTAAGCTCAATGACAATGTACTTCAAGGCGTCATTAAATTTTTAATTAAATAATCCGATCACGAAACAGTCGAAACACTACCTACAGTTACGAAAGGAAAAACAAATGTAATGTATACTATTACAAATAAAGGCATCTAAAAAAATTTTTGGAAATAATTAATTCACGTGGTTTATAGTGTGACGTGACGATAATTATCAATAGTAAATTATCCGTAATATTTAAGAATCAATTTCGTAAATTTGTAAAATTAGCTGATAAATAATCATGTTTCACCAATTCTTTTTACATATAATTTTTCAAAATAAAGAATTTTCAAAAACACGCAATTTGCAATTTAGAATGAATTCATCATCGATTATTAACGTTGATCCTAAAAAGAAATGATTCGTTTTTGCTTAATTATTCATTTAAAATTAATTTTATTCAACATCAGAAAATGATTTTAATGAAGATACGAACGCTTCTATTGTTTGAGTGTTTAGGATCTTATCCAGGCTAATTTTGAATTAAAGTATTTTGAAAAAATTTTAAAAAATTATTTCTCTTAATAAAAATTTTATTTAGTACCAACAAATCCTTTAATTAATAAATCCGCAAAAACTGCACTTGTTGTATAAAGCCTCATTCTCAAGACCACCATCACTACATTAAGTAAATGTAAATTAGCCATGATGTAAAAAAATATAGAAATTCGTATTTCCGATTTGTTTTCTCTTCGTATAAAAGATGCTGTATTAACTAAAATTATGGGCATAGCTGCCGTTGGATTTAGTGGTGTAGTGACCATACCTGGTAAATATAAAATCACATTACCACTGGTCCAACTTTCAAAATTACGTTGAAAATGTATTGAATTACATACTTTACTACATTTTTCACATATATCATTAAAAACAATCATATAATTATTTGTTTCTGGATCCCGAGTTATTCCATAAGGTTTATTTATCTATAAATACACAGCACATTAGTCCACCAAGTATGTAAGGTTTAGTAAAACCACCATGTCGTTCATGTTTAAAAGTGCTCTTTGTTAAATGGTTCCATCTAATTTGTTGATGTGATCTAATAATATCAAATTCAAGATTTTTATATTCTTTATAATATAAGCGTTCGACACGAACGCCTGTTTTGCTGTAAGTAGTGGTTGGTTCCATAACGCTTTTAAGATATGGATTTTTCTTCCCACGGAATTCGTTATATTTTTTAATCATAACTTCATATTTCACACCCAAACGCGTTGAATAAATTTCTTTAGGCTAGTTATTATTCTGATAAAAAGCTGGATCGCTAGGGATTTTTTTCTTTAGTTGATCATCAAACAATACTACTGTTATAGGGCAAAGGTGTGCATTACAATGCCAACGGTTTTGCGATAAAACAAATGCTGAGAGCAATAGTGTTGTTCACTATGAAAGCCTACTGTACCACAAGGTAAATAGAACCCCAGGTAAATCACGTGGGCCCAGAACTAAACCGGACTTTTTTACTAGTTGAGTTGAAGATCCTACGAGTCATCTCTGTATCATTGGTGTAAACGGAAAAAAGATCTTGTTTTGATAAAGAAAGATCGGCATTTTCATCTAACTCGATGAGGAAATATCTGGATTTTTTGGTGTTAGTCAGTGTGCCGCTACCACGTGTATCAGAAATTTGTAAGTTTGTATAAACGAACGATAGCTTTCGAGCCTCCCTGAGGCTCCTTAGGGGTGGTATTTTTCGCACATAAGTCCTTTTGAGAAGTTTCCATAAGGTATTGTTTTAAAACACCGTTGCGAAACATAGTTTGTTCCTAAATTTTAGTACGGAAAGCAACAGGAAGAAAATATGACGAAAAAATATGTAAAAAATTGATAAAAATATATTTATAATCTTTCCGAAGTGTGTATGGTGTATGTGGAAACGAAAGTTTTTTGTATATAGATAATATAACGTCTAATTTCGCAACATTTTGTTCCAGATTTTTGCGGGAAAGAATTTTTTACCTCAAAAATTTTACCCGGGGACCATACCTATGATGTGACAATGAAATAATATCACTTGATTTCGTGTTTAAAATTGATCAAAAGATCAAAAAAAACTTTTTCTAATCCAAAACGCGAACAAGCTATATATTACCAAGTAACCAGGAAAGCCAGGAAAGTAAACATCTACTTTGTTAATTTCTATAACATCCCACAATATCCTACGATGCGTTGGAACCGTTCCACATGCTGTGGACCTCCTTCGATCGATGCTTGGGAAGTAGGTGGTCATGCTCCTGCTAGGTTCATCTTAGCACATGAGATTGACAACTTCTTTCCAGTATATTGAAATTAATTCCTACGATTCGTTGAAACTGTTTCACTTACTGTGGACCTTCTTCGGTCGATGCTTGGAAAGGAATTGTCATGCTCCTGCTAGGTTTAAGCTTAGCACATGAGATTGGCAACTTCTTTCCAGTATATTGAAGTTAATTCCTACGATGCGTTGGAACCATTCCACATGCTGTGGACCTCCTTCGATCGATGCTTGGAAAGGAATTGTCATGCTCCTGCTAGGTTTAAGCTTAGCACATGAGATTGGCAACTTCTTTCCAGTATATTGAAGTTAATTCCTACGATGCGTTGGAACCGTTCCACATGCTTTGGACCTCCTTCGATCGATGCTTGGAAAGGAATTGTCATGCTCCTGCTAGGTTTAAGCTTAGCACATGAGATTGGCAACTTCTTTCCAGAAATCCTCTACAATGCCAACCACTTTTTTATGTTAGTTGTTGATTATTGCCTTTGATTAATAGTGTTGATTATCATTAATTTAGCATGAACATTTCGAAAGGGATCGATAATTTCTTCAGAATAACAAACTATGCAAGATGGTCCGTCATCGATTGTCTCGAATCTTTGGCGAAAAATTGCACAGCGGTGACAACTGAGAATCGTGAGGATATTATAGCCGAGTTTAAAGATCAACTTCAATTAATAAGCATCCATAATTCAATAAATTAAAAGGCGCGGGATAAAGCTATAAAACTTTACAATAATGCAGAGAGATCTTTTCAGTTCAAAGAGATTATAGCATTCTATGACCGAATGGATAAAAAAGTAAATGATATTTCTTAATTTGTATTATTTGGTCAATATGCAAAAAATCTAACCGGTTCACAGGCGAATGAAAATTTATTTGAAATGAAAACTGATCTATATGGATCAGAGGTCGCGGTACAAATGATTGATATGAAGTTGAATCTTTTCGATCTCCTGTAAGCAGTCATGCCATGACATCAAATGGTGTCAACGTTGATGAAACTGCTGAGGTTCATTGTTTTCATCATTGTTAAATCATATTTTACTTTATTTGTATATTTATATCTCTTCTCTTCTCTTCTCAAGGTTTCTGAAATTGTACAAGCGTCAAGTGGCGCTCAAACTAATGACGAAGAGGACCAGGAGGTAGATGACGCAATTATTGACAAGATAATTGTAGATAAGGTAAATGCAATGAGAACATCTTCGCTTATTTTGACTACATTTTTTCACAACTTCTGGCATCTTTCAATGGCAATTTAATATAGGTATCTACTTTACTGTTCTCTAACCTAAACCTCGAAGAAGTATGGATAAAGGTCATGGAACGACTAAAAAAAGATAACTTGCGAGTGCAGTATGTTATTGTGACTTCCTTTTCATAAATGTGTGTTTTTACTTAACCACTAAACATTTCCAGATCAATTGAATCAAGAATTGTGGATCTCTCAGCAGATTGGACTAAAATCGAATGGTGCTTACGAAGAGAAGTAAATGTCCTGATTTTGAAACATAGAGAACGTGACTTCATCGTTAAAGTTCTTAGTCCGATAATTGGCACACTTCTAGAAGAAATCGATATTGGTATCTTTGAGCTTAACTGGTATGTAATGATGTCTTAGAACATATATTATTTATTATGAATTATGACGCTAACCCGGGAATTTGGATAGGATCAAGAAAGAGTCTCGCAGTGTTACGAACCGAAAATGAAAGGCGGTGCACGAAGAATATATGGACCCTACTATCAGTATGAAAAAAATGGATTTGATAAGTTACATTGCGAAGTCATAAAAATGAGTTACTACCACTTGAAGTGGGAAACACAGAGATTTTTTCAATTAAATTGAACGCTGGATAAATAGTTTGATTTTCAAATCATAAAAATCAAATAAAAAATTAATATACTGTATTTACAATATTTGATTAATTAATAAATTAAAGAAATTGTTGATTATTTTAATAATAGATTATTATAACCAAATCCATATCCGAAATTCTCTAAATAATCACCAGATTTTTAATAAATATTTTTTAATTCAAATGGTTTAATTAAATTAATAATTTATCGAGTAAAATGAATATCAAAAGAATAATAATAAATTAAATGAACAGATTCTATTAATACAATTTAATTATTCAAATATTTTTCCTAAGTTGGTTATAAGTTTAAGATTGACGTAATATAAAATAATAAGAAATGATTATAAAAATTTATAAAATATTTGTAATATTTTCATAATATTAAAATTTTTTCGAAAATACTTCTAAAAAGATTAATCAATTTTTATTGATAATTATTTCACAATTCCTTAATTAATCCGAATTTCATTCTACTCTCAAACGTCAAATCATTAATATAAATAGTTACATTATTGTAAATATAATTTATATCATTCTATCTAATATTATAAATATAATTTATTTTATTATTTTTTGTTAACTAATTATTCCTAATTATAAACAAAAAACTACTGTAATTTACTTAGTAATACTAAATTTTTCTATTTAAACAAACTCATTGGTCCCGATGTGAAGCAACGGGTGACTGCTAATCGTTTACTAAATACCCAACTTGCCGATCATTTGCCGATCATTTTGTCTTTGAAGATCAATTTTTCTTTTTTGAAAATATATTAAATCATGCATTTAATTTTTGGATGTAATATCGAATTAATTTTTTTGCTTAATTTCAATTTTCTCTTCAACAAATGAGATTCAATTTTGATTCGATTATCGATTCCAATCCCTACTCTTGAACTTTAATGGTGAAATGGAGGTCGTAGAAAAAAAACATTAGTAATGTTTCTAAAACAAAAATAAAATGTAAAAAAAAAATAAAGAAATACCTCCATTTCACCCAATTTCAAAGTTTAAGAGGCTGTTCCCAAAAAAAAATAAGGAAAAAGGAACGTTAGCGACGTTAGTAACGTTCCTAAAACAAAAATAAAATGTAAAAAAAAAAATAAAAAGAAATAACTTTAAAATTAGGGTTGGTATTAGTCCGATCATATTTATAATAGCGGTATTGTTGGGTTGGATCAACGAGATAATGAAATGCAGGTCGCACTAAAATTATGACATTAATTTATTATTTAGCGATAGTATCAGGTATGCTTTTGGATGATAAATTTCTGACGATCATCTTCCAAATTTATTCACTTTTTCGCTTAATTTGTAGTTTGTCATACGATCTACATGCATTTTTTCATAATTTCGGAAATGCTCAATGTGAACTTTTTTGATTCAATTTTATATAGCTATATATATTGCTAATTGCAATTGCAATAGCTATATAGCTATAGACGTTGTTATTGCAATATTGCTTCTTTGATATCATTAGAATAAAATTACAAAATATTCATTTTTGTGCCACTTTCGCTACATATTAACTTGAGGCATCAAACAATAAGTTTTATATTTGTATTTGATTTTGTTGATCTTTATTGATTTTCAATAAAATAGATTCAAATATATTTCTTTTTCGTTAAAAAAATTGAAACGTGTAGATGATCATGTAGATCTTGTGATAATCAAAATAAAAAAGTGTTAGACGAAAATTTTTTTCAAAAATTTTTCTTTTTTTATAAATTTTTTTACATTTTTTTCTATTTGTAAGATTAAATATTTGGATATTACATAATCACTATTTTCTAAAAGAAATACACTTAAATACACTTATAAATTTAATTAATGTGATATTTCATAAAAAATATTTTTTCTTACTATTTTTATTTTTAAACTACTTAAATTTATAATTAATGAAAAAATTAATTAAAAATTTATGTCAGGTCATTTTCAAATTTTTATCATCTCAGTTCTTAATTTTTATATTACATTTATTTTTTATATAAAATTTTTTTTAAATTAAACTTCTTTTTCCAAATATACTATAATCTCCACTTTGGCCAAATGAAATCAACTTCATTTATTAATTAAAAGTTGTTCAGGCATGTTGAAACCACTTGAATATTAATTTTCATGAATATAGGTATAGTGCTTAGAGAAAATTGCATTTCTTGATGATATTAACTTTCTTTTATGTTTTTTAATTTAGAGCGTAATATTTCCACTTTAGACAAATGAAATCAACTTTATTTATTAATTGAAAGTTGTTCAGGCAGGTTGAAACCATTTGAATATTAATTTTCATGAATGTAGATGTAGTGCTTAGAGAAAATTGCATTTTTCTTGATGATATTAACTCTCTTTTTTGTGTTTTAATTTAGAGCGTAATATTTCCACTCTAGACAAATGAAATCAACTTTATTTATTAATTGAAAGTTGTTCAGGCAGGTTGAAACAACTTGAGCATTAATTTTCATGAATGTAGGTGTAGTGCTTAGAGAAAATTGCATTTTTCTTGATGATATTAACTCTCTTTTCTGTTTTTTAATTTAGAGCATAATATTTCCACTTTAGGCAAATGAAATCAACTTTATTTATTAATTGAAAGTTGTTCAGGCAGGTTGAAACCACTTGAATATTAATTTTCATGAATGTAGGCGTAGTGCTCAGAGAAAATTGCATTTTTCTTGATGATATTAACTCTCTTTTTTGTGTTTTAATTTAGAGCGTAATATTTCCACTTTGGGCAAATGAAATCAACTTTATTTATTAATTGAAAGTTGTTCAGGCAGGTTGAAACTACTTGAATATTAATTTTCATGAATGTAGGTGTAGTGCTTAGAGAAAATTGCATTTTTCTTGATGATATTAACTCTCTTTTCTGTTTTTTTAATTTAGAGCGTAATATTTCCACTTTAGACAAATGAAATCAACTTTATTTATTAATTGAAAGTTGTTCAGGCAGGTTAAAACAACTTGAATATTAATTTTCATGAATGTAGGTGTAGTGCTCAGAGAAAATTGCATTTTTCTTGATGATATTAACTCTCTTTTCTGTTTTTTTAATTTAGAGCGTAATATTTCCACTTTAGACAAATGAAATCAACTTTATTTATTAATTGAAAGTTGTTCAGGCAGGTTAAAACAACTTGAATATTAATTTTCATGAATGTAGGTGTAGTGCTTAGAGAAAATTGCATTTTTCTTGATGATATTAACTCTCTTTTCTGTTTTTTTAATTTAGAGCGTAATATTTCCACTTTAGACAAATGAAATCAACTTTATTTATTAAATGAAAGTTGTTCAGGCAGGTTGAAACCACTTGAATATTAATTTTCATGAATGTAGGTGTAGTGCTCAGAGAAAATTGCATTTTTCTTGATGATATTAACTCTCTTTTCTGTTTTTTAATTTAGAGCGTAATATTTCCACTTTGGGCAAATGAAATCAACTTTATTAAAGTTGTTCAGGCAAGTTGAAACTACTTGAATATTAGTTTTCATAAGATTTCATTTTTTTGTAGCTGTATTAACTTTAGAACACTTATTATAGCTTATGTCATTATTTTAAATTATAAATATTAATTTATATTATTGGCTAATTATAATCACATGATACTATTTGATTTAATAATTTAATAAAATATTATTATTTAAAATTAAATTCATATAAATGCAACTAATATTAATAATTATAATTTAAGCAGTAAATTCATTGACCAATTCTTGTAAATTCTATGCTCAAATTATGTAATTTCTTTGATCAAATCAATATAAATTCAGTATAAATTATGGTCAATCATACACATGGTGCATTTTTGTGATATGGAATTGTGCATTTTCCTATATCCTTATATATAGTTTGGATACATTATTTTTAAGAAAAAATTGTATAAATCTTATTAAAACATGATTTTTTATAGGGTCTAATTATAATAAAATTTTATTATTCAGTAACAATTCAATTTATTTATATCAAAAAATTTTTTTAATTATAAATGTTATATTTGGGGGACGAAGTCCCCCAGCAAATCGCATATTCTAGTTATTACCTATAAAGTATGACCCAAATATATAAAATCTCAAAATTTTAAGAGTAAAAATGCTGGATATAATTTTAAACATTATACGACTATCAAAAATATGAAAAAAAAATTGCAACTAAAAATAAATTATCAAATTGATGCTGATCATGTAACACAAAATAATTCCATATCGTGGCATATCGTACTTTAACATTTTAAAGCATCAATGTGAAAATTTTGATATTTCGAAATGAAAATTTTATTAATAATTTATAATTTAACATTTTTATATTAAATAATAAAATTTTATATAATCGGTCCCGGTCCGGACCGGTCCTCAAATCTCAGACCGAAGACCGTGAAGACTGGTCCCAAGACCGATACAGGACCGGTCTTTGCTGGGACCGATCCAACCCTATTTAAAATGGATTTAATTTATAATATCTGGTGATCAAAACAATAATTAGACTTTAGGGGCTTGGCGGCTTGCATATTCCAATTTGAAAATAAAAACCAGTTAATGATAGGCTGATGATAACAACTTGCATATGATCTAGTTTATATTATGTGGTTAAGTCAATAACTTTAGAAGCTTTGGCGGATTGCTGTTTTCTTTTTGTAAAAACCAGTCAACGGTAAGGCCGTTACCCGTTAAGATGTTGATTGGTTTAGTATATAATATCTGGTGACCAAAACAATAATTAGACTTTAGGGGTTGGCATTCAAATTTGGAAATAAAAGCCAGTTAATGATAAGGGTGATTATAACAACTTGCATATGATCTAGTTTATAATGTGTGGTTAAGTCAATAACTTTAGAGGCTTTGGCGGCTTGCTGTTTTCTCTTTGTAAAAAGCCGGACAACGGTAAGGCTGTTAAGATTCTGATTCTAATTAATATTCTGTTTGATTTAGTTTATAATATCTGGTGATCAAAACAATAATTTATCTTATTAGGGCTTTAGGGGCTTGGAAATATGTTTTTTCATGTGAACACGTTCAATGTTTGAATTTTGAAACGTTCAAAATTTCAATATATTAAAGTTTGAGGATGATCTATTCGAGCGATTGTAGTATAAAAATAATGGTTATCCTTAATCAAATGAGTCATATGAAAATTTATTTAAAAACTTTATCGATGTGTCATATATGGTTTGGTTTGCAATGCCCGACTGATTTATCAATTGGAATATTCCCGCCAGTTTAGGATTATACTTTCATAATATTTGTTACATCAAATGTGAAATTTTTCACACAAATAAGCCTTTTTCACGGATAAAATTTGTACAGCGTTTGTACCCGATCCAAATATTACAGTATTGATTGTTTCTAATTTTGGCAATTGCATATATTTGTAGTACGAAAGTATATGTTCAAATATTTTATTTGAAGGTGCAATATACACTATTTATCGAAAGGTATAATGTAAGTATTCTTGCAATTTGTTATATATATTTTCGGTACGAAAAAAAAAACAAAAAAAAAAGAGAATTAAAGGTTAAAAATATTTTAAAAATTATTACAAAAAATGATTTTCTCATTTTATGGCAAATGGATTGATAAAAATTCTGATTATGGATACAAATCGGGGACATTGACCTTGTAAAAGGAGTAAGATAGGGATAAAAAATAACCCTTTTTTTTTGTGTCATTATCAGATATTTGACGAATTCATGTACAGCCATATGAAAAAAAATGTATCTATCGTATGATTAATTTTACAAATTTTTATGTTGTGAAATGCGGTAGTTGTTTTTTATAAACGTTCCGATACCGGGAAATTTTGCCACATTTAACAAGAAATAAAGCCACAGTTACAAAATTGTAATGTTTCTTTCAAGCGTAGATTTAATAAATTTTATATTTTTAAAAAGACATGAAAAAAAAAACGGTGGCTTAGTTGTGCCCCTGATGTTGGTACAACGCGGTTACTAAAAAAAATCATAACCGATCAGCGGCTCATAGCCACGTTATTCTTTTTTTTAAAAAAAAACGTACTGTCAAATCCAATGGGCTGAAAAAAAATGTTTTTTTTGGGGGTTGTAATTTATTTTAACGAAAAAAAAAAATTCATAGAATATTTTAATTAATGTAAGAAGTTTCTGTCATTTTTTAATAAAAAAAAAAAATTTTTTCTCATTTAATATTTATTTCAGCCACATCATCTGCGTATCACAAACAAGTGTTTTTTTTGTTGATCGTTTACCTGTTTATGGGATCATGAAATATTTTTTGTTCAAATATAAAAGGAACCTGAGATCAGGGTATTTGTAAATTGTAATTCTATAAAAAAAATTCTTTCTTTTAATTAACTAGAAAGGGAGATTTAAAGAATACCAACGAATTATTTGTCCATTTTTACCCTTTTTTTGAACAAACTACAAAAATTGGGTTCTTTTTTTTTATTAATAACCTATCAAAAATTAAAAATTAATTTTAAAAATTTATGAGCCTATGAATATCAATCAGGCTCGAAAACCAAGATGGCTGAAATGCAACAAATGTAACGATAGAAGATATCAGAAAATTTTTCGTGAATTATATCTTTTCTGACAAAATTGATATGATCGCGAGAACTCATTACGTATTGCACAAATATATTCTAATGCCGTGGATTTTCTTAAAACGGCCCAGATTTTATGGAAGAAAAATCATGAATCTCTAAAAGTTCTAATTCAAATTTATAAAATTTCGATCAAAGATTATATGGATTTTTGGATTACGCACGAAGATTAATGATTCAATTTGGAATTAAGACCGAAATTGAAGTAACTAGTTGGGGACGCATTGTGAATATTATTACAAAAGTTTATAAAAAGAAACTTCGCGATGTAACAAAATCTGTGATGGAAGCAGTAATTCCAATTAAAAGACATTATAGAAAATTATTCAAACAAGAATTTTTATTGAGGCCCATAGTAGAGTCCATGGAAACTAATGGATTTATTAGGACCTTGTGACTAGTTCAAACGGTAATTATAATCTTGATCAAGATTTAATTGATTTATGGTGTATAATTGGGGGTATTATTTATTTCAGCTAGGATCATAGTTATTTTGGGAATTTTTTTTTATTTTTTTTATTTTTTTATTTCTTAAATATCTTTTTTTTAAATATTTCTCCATTAAAAATATTTTAAATAGATTCTTAAAAAGTTTTTTAAATAAATTTTATAAATTTTTTAAATAAATTTCTTAAATATTTTTTTTATTTTTTAAATTATAATTATGATCAAGATTTAATTGATTTATGGTGACCTTATGACCGATACGAACTTATAATAGCTAGTTATTTTGCAATTTTTTTTTTCAAAAAAAAAGAAAAAAAATAAGAAATAAAAGAAGGGAATTTTTTATTTTTTAAATATTTATATCTTATCAAAATTATAAAGTTCGCGACCATAATTAAACTCTGTTCAATAATGCCAGCCTCTAACGTAGTCCAACGTAGGTTAGATGATAATAACTATACGTAAGGGTTTTTGACAACACTAACACTAAATCTCCTACTAATTATATTCATATGATTTTCCAAATTGGTAAAAATCTCAGGTCATAAAATTCAAAGCATAACATGATGCAACATATAATATGGAAAAAAATTTTTTTACAAATTTTTCAAAAATTTTAAATAAATACTAACCGGTGTAAGTCCGGAGCGAAAAGCGATTTCACTGGTGATGATCACGTGGCGGACAGAGAAATTCACGTGATCATTTTTTTTCCATAGCTGATAGTGCGTAATTGTCCACTTTCAATTTATGATCGGAATTTATATTGCCTTTGTTCGTTCACTGCTATGGTGACTAGTTCTCCATTAGTCAGTCCATTCCAACGAAGGGTGGGTCTGCTTGTTAGATTTTGTGCATTTAGTTTAGATCAATATTCTTTATGTCTAGTTTCTATGCATAATGTTTTCGTATCTTTCTGACTTTCTTAAGTAAAAATAAAATAAATAAAAAAATTTATGATCGGAATGTCGATCATAGACCCGGGTATTTTAGTCAATAAATAAATAATAATCTATTTCAATTTTCAAAAATAATATTACTTCCTGAAATTCATTTCGGTATTTCATCATACATTTATGTCGAACGTTTATCCCTAACCCGTATGATGACAGTTCACGGCGCTACTCAATGTTGATATTTAAATTACCATTAATTACTTTACTATTATTATCTGGTAATTAACATTACTATACTAAATTTTGGATCACCTCCGCGGCTCCGCCATAATAAAAGCTTTTCACAATTTTTTCCCAATCTTGTTCACAAATTTTACGTCTAACTGTTTCAAACGCATAAACCAAAGAACCATCTTTCTCCTAATCGTATCAAACTTGCTTAAAATGGCTTCTAATTTCTTCAAGAGATATGTGATCGGTTTGAAGTTTCAGATTGGCTAGCCACGCTCAGCTGATCAGTTTCAATTTTTCATCAATGGAAGCATTAATTGTGCTGCCAAAGTTATTACAGCAGAATGGCCTAAATTTTAATATTTTTTTTTTATGTGATATCTGGGATTTATTAATATTATTTCATAATATAATAAAATTTAATACAAATATTTAATGTATACAATGTCGGAAAGTAACGTCCGATTTGAAATTGAAGTCAAACACAAATATTTATATTTTTTTTTTCATTAGTCTACACATTAATAAAAAAATCTATATTTAATTTTCTTTTTAATACTGCATCAAATTTTCATAACGCCAGAGCAGTAGCTTTCTTTCTATATATTATTAATGTTTTTCTCTTGTTTTGAGAAGTAAAAAAACGAAAAATGGAAATAAATGACTCAATTAGACGTCACTTTTAACGTGACTGAATACGTATAATTCCGTATCATAGGAATTTTCAAAAATAAAAACATATAACATGGATAACCTCAACAATAATATTAGTTATAAACTAACTGAATCACAGGAAGCTTAGATATTAATTTTAAATAAAAAATTATTATTTAATTAATTTCCTATTATTTTATGATTTAATTTAGATTATTTCTATTCTGTAAGAATGGTTACAGTTTCTTTTTATTAGTGATTAGTCTGTGAAGAGTTTTAGTTGTTTCAAAAATTGTAAATTTAAAAAAAAATGAAATTATTTTCTTCGACACGAATAGTCACGTGATCGGCATTTCGTAATTTATTGGCTGATCGACGTCGATCATCACGTGAAATTAAACCAATAAACAGATTTTTATCTATGCTACTTTAAGTATAAGCAGGATAACATTCTCTTTTAGAATATGTTGTTTACAATATGTATACTGGAAATTTTAGGGCTTCCTTTAACTCTACAAAAACAAACAATTTATAGTTATTGATATTCTGATTTATTTTAAACATGATGATTATATGGTTGGGCTAAATGGCCGATCTGTATATCGGAAAAAATATGGCCCGAAATAAATAACTTATATATTCTGCTTTTGGTTAAATAATCCTTTTTAGTAACTCAATGACGCATTAAATAAAAAAAATTGTCAAAAAATTTCGTCTAAAAAAATTTCACCTAAAGAAAATAAAATTTTCCAACTAAATGGATAAAGATACTGATATAGTAAACACCAAAAATTGTTTCTATTGCAATAAACCTTTTACTGAAGAATTACAGTGTGAAGAATGTATTAATTCTTTAGAAAAATTAGCAGAAAATGGTAATAGAATGGCAATGTTGAATTTAGCCAATAGCTATAAAAGTGGAGTAGGAACAGAGAAGAATTTAGAAAAAGCCTTTTATTGGTATCAAAAAGCAGCAGAAAATGGTATTAAAGAAGCAATGTTTTATTTAGCCATATGTTATAAAAATGGAGAAGGAACAGAAAAGAATTTAGAAAAAGCCTTTTATTGGTATCAAAAAGCAGCGGAAGATGGACATGAAGGTGCAATGAATGATTTAGCCATATGTTATAAAAATGGAGAAGGAACAGAAAAGAATTTAGAAAAAGCCTTTTATTGGTATCAAAAAGCAGCAGAAAATGGGCTTGAAATTGCAATGAACAATTTAGCCATACGCTATGAAAATGGAGAAGGAACAGAAAAGAATTTAGAAAAAACCATTTATTGGTATCATGCAATGAATAATTTAGCCACATGTTATTTTTATGGAGTAGGAACAGAAAAGAATTTAGAAAAAGCCTTTTATTGGTATCAAAAAGCAGCAGAAAATGGGTATAAAAGAGCAATGTTTAATTTAGCCCCATGTTATTTTTATGGAGTAGGAACAGAAAAGAATTTAGAAAAAGCCTTTTATTGGTATCAAAAAGCAGCGGAAGATGGACATGAAGGTGCAATGAATGATTTAGCCATATGTTATAAAAATGGAGAAGGAACAGAAAAGAATTTAGAAAAAGCCTTTTATTGGTATCAAAAAGCAGCAGAAAATGGGAATGGAGGTGCAATGGATAATTTAGCCACATGTTATTTTTATGGAGAAGGAACAGAAAAGAATTTAGAAAAGGCCTTTTATTGGTATCAAAAAGCAGCAGAAAATGGGCATGAAGGTGCAATGAATAATTTAGCCACATGTTATTTTAATGGAAAAGGAACAGAAAAGGATTTAGAAAAAGCCTTTTATTGGTATCAAAAAGCAGCAGAAAATGGAGATGAAGGTGCAATGTTTTATTTAGCCATATGTTATAAAAATGGAGAAGGAACAGAAAAGAATTTAGAAAAAGCCTTTTATTGGTATCAAAAAGCAGCAGAAAATGGGTATAAAAGAGCAATGTTTAATTTAGCTTCATGTTATTTTTATGAAGTAGGAACAGAAAAGAATTCAGAAAAAGCCTTTTATTGGTATCAAAAAGCAGCAGAAAATGGACATGAAGGTGCAATGAATAATTTAGCCATATGTTATAAAAATGGAGTAGGAACAGAAAAAAATTTAGAAAACTCCTTTTATTGGTGTCAAAAAGTAGCAGAAAATGGCTATACTGTTGCAATGTTTAATTTAGCCATATGTTATAAAAATGGAGAAGGAACAGAAAAGAATTTAGAAAAAACCTTATATTGGTATCAAAAAGCAGCAGAAAATGGACATGAAGATGCAATGTTTAATTTAGCCATATGTTATGAAAATGGAGAAGGAACAGAAAAGAATTTAGAAAAAGCCTTATATTGGTATCAAAAAGCAGCAGAAAATGGGGATAAAGTTGCAATGAATAATTTAGCCACATGTTATAAAAATGAAGAAGAAACAGAAAAGAATTTAGAAAAAGCCTTTTATTGGTATCAAAAAGCGGCAGAAAATGGTGTAAAAGTAGCAATGAATAATCTAGCCTCATGTTATAAAAATGGAGAAGGAACAGAAAAGAATTTAGAAAAAGCTTTTTATTGGTATCAAAAAGCAGCAGAAAATGGGCTTGAAATTGCAATGAACAATTTAGCCATATGCTATGAAAATGGAGAAGGAACAGAAAAGAATTTAGAAAAAGCCTTTTATTGGTATCAAAAAGCAGCAGAAAATGGAAATGAATATGCAATGAATAATTTAGCCATATGTTATAAAAATGGACAAGGGACAGAAAAGAATTTAGAAACTGCCTTTTATTATTTTCAAAAAGCAGCAGAAAATGAGTATAAAGATGCAATGAATGATTTAGCCATATTTTATTTTTATGGAGAAGGAACAGAAAAGAATTTAGAAAAAGCCTTTTATTGGTATCAAAAAGCGGCAGAAAATGGTGTAGAAGTAGCAATGTTTAATTTAGCCATGTGCTATAAAAATGGAGAAGGAATAGAAAAGAATTTAGCAAAAGCTTTTTATTGGTATCAAAAAGCAGCAGAAAATGGGCATGAAGGTGCAATGAATAATTTAGCCATGTGCTATAAAAATGGAGAAGGAACAGAAAAGAATTTAGAAAAAGCCTTTTATTGGTTTCAAAAAGCGGCAGAAAATGGGCATGAAGGTGCAATGAATAATTTAGCCATATGTTATAAAAATGGAGAAGGAATAGAAAAGAATTTAGAAAAAGCCTTTTATTGGTATCAAAAAGCGGCAGAAAATGGGTATGAAAGTGCAATGTTTAATTTAGCCATATGTTATCTTTATGGAGAAGGAACAGAAAAGAATTTAGAAAAAGTCTTTTATTGGTATCAAAAAGCAGCAGTAAATGGACATAAAGTTGCAATGCATAATTTAGCTATATTTTATAAAAATGGAGAAGGTACAAAAAAGGATCTAGAGAAATCTTTTTATTGGTATCAAAAAGCAGCAGAAAATGGGCTTGAATATGCAATGAATAATTTAGCCATATGTTATAAATATGGAGAAGGAACAGAAAAGAATTTAGAAAACGCCTTTTATTGGTATCAAAAAGCAGCAGAAAATGGGGGTGAATATGCAATGTATAACTTAGCCACATTTTATAAAAATGGAGAAGGAACAGAAAAGAATTTAGAAAACGCCTTTTGTTGGTATCAAAAAGCAGCAGAAAATGGGCATAAAGATGCAATGAATAGTTTAGCTATATTTTACGAAAATGGAGAAGGTACAAAAAAGGATCTAGAGAAAGCCTTTTATTGGCATCAAAAAATGATAGAAAGTAATGAAATAGGTTCTAAAAATGAAGTTGAATGTGATGAATGTAAACAACCATATATTGATCACCAGTGGTGCCAACAATGTAATACTAAACGTTTTCAACAAGATTTTTCCAAGTGGACAAGTAAAAATAAATTTATTGATAAATTTATTCAAGATGCACAACTAAGTGCTAAAAGTAGTTATGAGCTTTTAGAATGGATACCTTATAATAACTTGACAAAAATTAACTATTATGATAAAGGAGGATTTAGTGAAATTCATAAAGCTATCTGGTTGGATGGACCTGTTTATGGTTGGAATGCTGACAAACAACAATGGAATAGACAAACAGACTATGAGGTCATTCTTAAAACACTTAATAATTCATCAAGTTTAAATAGTAAATTTCTAGATGAGGTATAGTATTTTTATGTTTAATAATGATTTTATTTTCTTCGTAAAAATGAAAGTTTTGATAATTTTTTATATTTATATAGTGGAAATATCATTATAATTGTCAGAAACAATCATTTTCAAAATTCATTCAATTTTTTGGGATTACTCAAGATCCAAATAATTTAAATTATATAATAGTAATGAGTTATGCAAAAAAAGGAAGTTTAAGAAAATGTTTATCTAATATAATTAAATTTAAGTGGCAAGACAAGTTGCAATTATTGAAAAAAATTATACTAGGACTTAAAATAATTCATGAGTCAAATTTAGCTCATGGTGATTTTCATGATGGCAATATATTAATGTCAAATGATTACAATGAGTTATTTATTATTGATTTAGGATTGTGTAAACCTGTAAGTGAATTACAAGATTCTGATAATGAAATTTATGGAGTTCTGCCTTATATGGCGCCTGAAATATTAAGAAGATATTCCTATACTCCAGCAAGTGATATTTATAGTTTTTCAATGATAATGTGGGAATTTACATCAGGTCATCCTCCATTTAATTATGAAGAACATGACCAAAACCTTGTCTTAGATATTTGTGAAGGAAAACGTCCTGGAATTATAAAAAACACTCCAAAATGTTATATAGATTTAATGAAAAAATGTTGGGATTCAAATCCTTCCAATAGACCAACCATAATGATGCTTGAAAATGTTATATCTGAATGGATTAGATGTATGAATGAATATTATAGATTAAATAGTGATGGAAATCATAGATATGAAGTACCTAATATTTATGATCAATTAAAAAATGATTTGATGGAATTTGTAAAAGCAAACAGAGCTTTAATACAAGAACAAGTAAATACTTCTATCATATATTCTCATCCACAAGCATATTATGCAAGTCGCAAACTTACTGAAATTTTGAATCAAAAAAGTTTTGAATACATTACTGAAATTTCAGATCAAGAGAAAACTCAATGTTATGAATGTATAATTGAAAATTAATGATTATATTGATTATTCTTTATTTAGTGGATTATTTATCAATTAAAGTGCCATTCATTATAATGACATCTTGGTAAACTGATGTATACTAAAATGACAAAACTATTAAGAACAAATTCCATTATTTAAATTTGCTCGTTATAATGACATTATTATGAATATTACTATATAATAACTGTGACATGAAATTTTGATAAACTAATTTTTACAAAGCCACAATCAAGCTTGATATAATAATGACATCATGAATATAATGATAGTCGTCAGTCATTATAGAAATGTATTAAAGTTTATACAACAGCAGGATGAAAATTTGAAATTGATGACAAATTAATGAATGGTTTAAAAAAATTACAAAAAAAAAATATATAATATAAAATATAATAATAAAGTAGTATCAGCAAAACAGACTAGTTTTTTCACTAATTAATTCTTAGTAGCTTTATTAATTATACTAGTATATTGCTAATAGCTATATGGTTTATAAATTTTAAATAGTCTTTTTAATTATGATCAAACCCCAAAATATAGTTCCATGTTTGCAAAAAGAAGAAGTTTTTGCTATAACATGACATAAGGTATAAATAAATATTTTAATTTGCATTGATAGTTTTTCCTTATATGAAACGAACAAATCACATGCTAATGCAAAATAATTATATGATAGTAAAAATAAAATAGCTTATATATGTATATGAAAGGCGTCTACATAATAACTAATATAAATACATTATTCAATATCTGAATTGACATAATGCAAAACTCACAGTCATGTAATCATATAACTTAGAATTGGGAATTTTTAAAACAACTTCCATTTTTTTTAAAATTCTGTAATTTAATATTTGTTACAAGATAAATTTTTACCCTTAAGTAATAGGAACGAGATAGTGGACCACTTGGTAGCTACTAACGGAAAGTTATCTCGTTACATTACAACACTGACCTCAGAGAAAGCTGTTTTATTACATTATGAACCTTTCAACTGACAATAACTGGTTCCTTTTAATAAATGATACACTTTATTTAGGAACAATTTATTCGTCTGATAATACTACTACCATTACACTTGAAAAATTTAGTAATCACAATAATGATGACCCTTACAACTCATATTTAATAAAGAGGAAGACCTTGAGAAACTACAGTTTGTTACTATACAACACCAAAAATATAAACTCACAGCTACAGGCACCCATGTCATACAGTATTCCCTAACTGCTGGACACACTACAATTATATATTATAATCCCAGCCCTTTCCAAAAGTCAAAAGAAAAACTTCGAAGAAAACAAAAGACCATACAACCATATCCTAAGAGGATCTAGGCTCGTTATATATTCCAAGCATTCATTACGTTACACCAAGTTGGCTTAATTGAAAAAAATTTAATGCGCAAAAAATATAATAAAGAAATAAATAAATGTTATATCATGAATATAAAATAATAAATAGATATTATACCATAACAATTTAAGCGCTTCAAAAGTTGGATAAAATTTCTTGAGTCCTTTCACCATAGAATCTCCATATAAGCTGGTATTAATAATTTTTTGAGAAGCGACTTCCAGGCGCTATGTTCGCCTTATCTAAAAGTCAGAAAACTTTGATCTCCAACCTAGAAAATTAATAGTAATTTTTCTTGGAATTATATACAGAATAGGGTTATAATATCATAAAACAGTTAACACGCAAAATTTGATACTCACAGTATAAATAAAGCCGATTTACAGTATATTGCTTTTATACTCTTTGTGAAGATATCAATTGTACTGTACGTAGAGTCCTAAAAAAGTTGGATCAAAACATTAGTAATCCGACTGTTGCATAGAGTTATTAGTCAATTATTGATCTTGAACTTACAGTATGTATTCTCTTTTTTTATCAGAAAACACGATTTTTCCAACTTACAATTCGTCATATGCTGAAATCAAGTACGTTTGTTTTAGTCAAATACTCAACCCATTTTTGAACAATATGGGAGAAACTATAAAAAAAAAAGAAAAGTTCTAAGTATTGTTAAAAAACAAAATACTAATTTATTACTTCCATGGTAGGAGTCATGGCAGTTATATGATGGCTTAATTGAAAAAAACATGAGGCGCATAACGGCATAAGTATAATAAAGTAATAATAATTTTCATAAACTGGTATTAATTTTTTGAGAAGCAACTTCCAGGCGTTATGTTCAATTTCTTGCATGAAAAATCAGAAAACTTTGACTTCTAACCTAGATGATCAATCTGAAGGCTCAAGAATTTTTTCTTAGAATAGTTAACACACAAATTTGATACTCACAGTGTACACTTGTGAAAAATTTTATAAGTGTTTTTTATGTTCTTTGCAGAAATAGTATAACCATTAACTAGAAAAAAAGAAAAAAGATAAATGCGTGATATATAATGTTCTTAAAATAATTTTCAAATTAATTATTTACCAAATATTTATTCCTTTTAAAATTGAAATTTCTTCATTCTACCAGTGATTGTAAATTTCTGCATTTACCTATTATGAGAAAGAAAAATTATTAATAGTGTGCTAAATTTTTATTTAATCATAAAGAAGACATAGCCAATTCCTCCTTTAGAATTAGCAGACTTTACTAATAACAAAGTAGGATGTTATCTGCTTGAGTTGGTTATCAAGTGAACAAAAGAAATAAAAAAAGAAAAAAAAAGAAAAAAAAGGGAATAAAAAAAATAAAAATAAAAATAAAATAAAATAAAAAAAGCAGGTAATTTCATAGGAATTACCCACTTTGCTCACCCTTACCCAACTCAAACAAATAAATCCAGTACCCTCCTAAGTAAAATTTGTGAACTCCCCGACTCAATGAGTTATCCGTTCTAATTTTGACTTAGGAAGTTACTCACTTTGCAAATAAAAAAATACACACCTCTTTTAAAGTCTCCTAACCATTTTACACACGTCTAGTAAACTGACAATACTCCATTTAGAGAGCTTTCGTCTGTTGCCTAGTGTTTCAATGCTGTAACTGGTAAATAATTGCCCATAAATTTTTGATCAGATTTAAGTCAAGGCTGTTGGATGGCCACTCTAACACTACTGAAACATTTTCCTTAAGAAAGACGGCTGGTATGCTTGGGATCATTGTCTTGTTGGAAGCACCAATGACCACCAAGCATTGTACGAAGAATTTCCACAATCCACATAAAAATTTGGCATTCATAATTTGTTTAAAACAAAATAATTTTGTTTTTCCTTTCATGCAGAAACTACCTCATGCCATAATCTTCGTACGATCTTTAGGCATACACCGAACTGGTCTTTCTCCTTTATACCATCATTCAACAGTGTTTCTAAAGATTTGAAAAGAAGTTTTATCGTAAAATCAGTTTTGTCTCATCAGTTATTAATATGTTTTTTTGCCTACTTCACATGCTTTACCTTGTGTATTTCGGTCAGTATAGGGTTGCGTTAGGCAGTCTTTTTACATAACTTGAAAGATGCCTTCCAACGGTTCTATACGATACTTCTACACCTATATTTTCTCCAAAGTTCTTGTGGAAAGAGACGTATCATGCCTTACATATTGACCAAGTACATGGGAGACATTTGCGGTAATCTTTTTGGGTCTCCAGCATGCTTTATAGTCCCATTTTCTTTTAATTTTTTTATATTATCGTAAATAGTGGACTTTGGGATGTTTGTTAACCTATGTAATACCGTTATTCCATAAATGTAATAGACTTCACGAGACGTTTTTAAGACATTACGATAGGAATTTTCTTGCGAAAGGAAAGGTGTAGGTAAACACAAAGGTTGTTACTGTAAACGTAAAACACAACCATATTATTTATTATTTGTTATGTTCGGATTTTTGGAAAGAACGTTCCGAAAAAATGGTATTTTTTTTTTTGTTAGAGAAAACTGATGGTATATATATATTTTGAAAGTATATATATACTTGTTTACAAGTAAAAAAATCGCGACTCGCGACTCGTGAGTAAAAAATGATCGTATCTCATGATTCTGCAATTGATGATGTGCGGAGCTTGTATATCGCGCCTATCAATATTATCGATGTATAGTATCAGTATTTAATAAATATATTTAAAAACTCTCATAATATATTAAGTGGCTTAGTGATTAAAATAGTATAATTTTATGTCCGACATGATTATTTTAAATAATTGAGACATATTGTGATATTGTGGGAATAGGTGTGGGAATACAGTGATGGAAAAAAGATGATGTCAAAATCATTGTACTACATCACTTGAAATAATAAATCGGCAAAATCATCTAAATTTTTTGATTTACAATTTTTTATATAGAATTATTTAAACACTAAGAATAGAGTAACGTCCCTTAGTTTGTAATTTGAATAATATCATTTTATTAACACTTTAAATAAATTATATATTATTATACAGTTGATTATTCATAAAAATTTATTTATTGCAATGTAACGACTAGTGAGTAACGAGTAGTACCTTGAATTGAGAACCAAAATTAAAGTCGTTCAAATTCACAAAGATCTTAAATTTAGACGAAATCCGAATAACAATAAATGAATTAAATGTCATTAAGTCATGTCTTGGTATCATTTTTTTCATATCTAATCATAAGAAGCCAATTTACTTTTTCACCAAATTAATGAAGAAAAATACAATATTAAATCAATGCGAAAATTATTTATTCCAATAAATATAATGTAATAATTTTAAATATATATATCATGAAAAATAACCTTTAGCATTATACAAGTATAGTATAAAATATGATTATAAAGATAAGATCATTACTGGAAGATGTAATTATTACGTGTAACAAAATGGTAAAAATGATAAGCGGAATTATTTATTAATTTATTTACTATGATATGATAAAAAAAAAAGTATTATGAAAGCTATTGAAAAAAAAATTACCATATGAAAGTTTACGAAATATAATTTTAAAAATCGATGCGTAAACGAGGTCAATGTAGAAGAAGAAAGAAATAATATGTATAATGAAAGGATAGAATATATAGTTAGAATAATTAGTTCCAATAGTTATCAATTACGCAAAACAAATAAGCTTAGTGTGTGTTATTAAATAGTTAAATAAATTAATACGTTTGGAATTCCGAGCGTTTTAGGATTGTTTCAAAAACCCTTTTCTTAAAAATTCTAACTTTATAAAGCTACTAGAAAAAACAAATATGTTTAGGTTGAGTTTATGTTTTTATGCAAACTCACGTCGATTTTCTTTTTACAGATCGTCTTTATGCGCAGTAACTGCATATAACGCCGACGACGATTGTTGTTTGTTGAGAAGTACCCCAAAAAACTATTGATGATTGTGCATATATCATCATATTATCTCGTGTTGAACAATTTTAACCTAATTAGTTAGTGTAATAATTTAATGTTAAACCTTTATAGGTAAAATACTAGAGTGCCACACAGACTAATTTATGAGCGACATTGAAATGTACTACAAATAATACTCGATTGGTAATAGTTTATTCATTATTTTTTTATATAGAACATATTGTTAAACTACCATCCAACCTGCTTCGCATTTCAGCGATATTTCAATAATATGTTATACCGATAATTAATTTATATAAGCTTTTGTACAATATTGTTATAATATTGATCAGCTAAAAAACATCAGTCAATATAGTCTAAATAATCTTACTGGCTGAACGATAAGTCATTCGAATAATAGCAATTTAAGTAACGATTATTGATTTAACCATTTTATAATGGACAATAAAATAATAAATAGTAATATGAAAATTTTTTTTTTTAAGTTGGATCAAACTCAAATTGAAAAGTAAAACCGAAAGATTGTTCTAAAAGAAACCAAGCGGCGTTTTCATCAAATTAGTTCAACAATAATTATCATCTACAATTCGGTATCTACCGATTTAAAAGTTATTATCTTCAAATGGTGCAGTCAATTCTGCCAAACTTGGTTTCATGCTTTATCAGGTGTTATGCATTTTTCTATTGGCGTTTATATGACTAATCATGCAATCTCTACAAGATTTAAATATAGACCATTTCGAAACTTCCATTTTTTTAGAAATTACATTCCAAATTTAGTATTTATTAATAGCGATTTAAAATGGATAATAAGTTGCTAGTCGTTCAATTAATATATTGTAATCCAAACAAACAATTTTTGTATGGGCTGAAACATTTTACTTGAAACATTTATTTGTTCGCAAATGTTGTGCGTAACAAGATAATTGATAAAAATAATATATAAATTATATAAATGAACCTACAGTATCTCATTTCAAAATTATTTTATTTGATTCTAAGATTCTAGGACAAATAACAATATATTTTAACGGTTATCTATCTTATTCACTAACGTTCCGATTTTTTTAACTTATTTTTTGCGAAACTATTACTTTAAACAAAAACGTTTTCTAACGTTTTTTTATATTGTAATTTCGTCTATGAATCAAAGAAATATGATGAATAATTTTACTGATAACGTACCGATTTCTCAAGCTATTCAAATGAATGAATGTAAATTCTTTCATTATACACCAGAAGATAATAATTTCTATCATATAACTTGTCAAATTATTTTACGAGGTTCTGTCTTAGATGATCATGATTACGATCATGGATTTTGTTATCATGGCTCTACAATAAATTATTATGTTAAGTGCAAATTATTTTCACATCCTTTGATCATAAAAGTATTGAATAAAGAAATATACGGGATGGATATTGACATGAATAACTTTGAACGAAAAAAATCATTGTCTTTGGATCAAATTTTAAATCTAGAACGAGACTTGAAACAAATTCTTCCATTTTATCTTATGCAAAATCATATTCCTAAAAGTGAAGCAATAAGGATGGATTCTAATATAAATATGAATCAGATGAATGATAATCAAAACAATTTTGGCAACGGAAATGGATTTTATCAAAATGGCATCGTAGACTATATTTACAATGTCACTCAACCACGGCAACTAATTGATTTCAACAATATCTCGCCTAAAAGAGAAATGAGACCAGGCTTCAATAGAAATTCAGATTCATTGTATAGAAATATTGGAAATAACATAATGGCGACACCGATGAATGACAATCAAAATAATGTTAATGAAGTTGGAGGTTACATTCAAAATGTTATTCATCCGCAACAACAAGTTGATTTCAATAATGTGTCACCAGCTGAGAGAGAAATGAGACCAGTACATAATAATAATAGAAATACAAACATATCTCATGAGAATATTAAGGATAATTTGATGACAACACAAGTGACTTCAATAATGGATAATCAAAAAAATTGCTTACCTTATCAAAATGAAGTTGAAGATACTCAACAAACTGATCTCAATAATTTTCCACAATGTCAAATCCCTGAAAGAGGGACGATGTCAGATTATAATTCACTTCAGAATGATGTATTAGCATATGATGTTTCAACTACTGATAATCATCGAGATACTCGCATCGCATCTCCACAGCCTGGTGAGAATATAACGACACGAGATATTCCGATAACAGCCGTTGATCGAAATTATGATGATATAAATGGTATGCCATCCAATGATAACCACGATATAAATATTAACTCATCCGTAACAACAGATTGATTTCCGATGAATACCGAAATTTTATCAAGAAATTAGTTTTCTCAACTCGTTTTACAAATTCTTCGTAAACATTTTTAAAAATTTATATTTAAAATTGGCAAAATCCGTGAACATTTAAAAAAAATTCGACTTATACTTTAAAATTGGAAAAAATTTCACAACAATTTAAAAAAAATTCGATTTATACTTTTAAATTGGCAAAATCTTCACTTAAAAATTCGTTCTAAACTGTATAAAATTTATGAATGTTACAATCGGTTTTATAGTTTATAGCAAATAATTAATTATGATGATTCCTAAAAGGATTAAGCAATAAGAAAATAGAAAATGCGACTGAAAAATATTATTTTCAAATTTATGTTAAGAAATTAAATAAGAAATTAAATAATATCAACACTTAAGTTTTTATAATCGCTATCATTAAAAAGTTTATTATGAAAATAAATTCGTACTATATCTGTAGCAAAATAATAATACCGCAATATACATATATAATGCTTTATGCTTTGAAATTTCAATATCATTCTTTTAATTTAAGTACGTATTACTGTAATACAAGCATATGATTTACTATTCTAATTCTTTTATAAAGTAGTGTAATAACATTTTTCTAGGTTTATATCGTGATAAATATTATATAATTATTATATAATATTTATCACGATATAAATCTAGCAAAATGTTATTACGCGTTGTCAATCATCAAAACTACAGTGTGTTGCAAAAAAAACCGGAATTTTATTCACATGACATAAATCGGACTTACGTACCCAATTTGTATCCGATTTGGAAAATCTAAAATGGAAAATCGACATGACGATCATGACCATAAATCCCGACCTAATTCGTAAATAATATATTTATGTTTTTCCGAGCTACTGCGCCGCAAAATGACAGTTTCAAAGAAAGAAAGGCAGCGACAAACAATTTTACAATTGTGGAGTGAGGGTATGCGTAAAGGGACTGAAATACACAAGATTACACGCATCCCACTCTCCACTATATATGATAATATTAAAAAGTTAAAAGAGGATAACATAGTAAACCGAAAAAAGGGAAGTGGTCGCCCAAGGAAAATTACCGGCAAATTTTCCAGGTCCCTTGGACAAAGTATCCGAAGAGATACATCAGTTCCAACGAGGACTTTGGCCAAAAAATTGGGCCAAATGGGCCTTGAAGTATCCCACTCGACAGTTTCAAGGCACTTAACTGTCCATGGCTATAAAAAATCACTTCCAAGGGCGACCCCAATGCTTACTGCTGCGCATAAGCAAAAATGTATCGAATGGGCGCAGCAGCACATTAATGATAATTGGAACACAACACTTTTTTCGGATGAAACAGCCTTCCAACTCTTCCGGAACACTGTGAAGCGTTGGCATAAGAAAATTCGGCCAATACGCCCCATGCCAAAAGACAGAACAAAGATTTTTGCATGGGGCGGATTTTGCGTAACGGGCAAAACAAGTTTGTTTTGCTTCCGTCGAATAATGAATGCTGAATTTTATGTTGAGATCCTTGAAAATCATATTCCGGAGATTGATGCAATGCTCGGTGATGATTGGCGGCTCCAGCAAGACAATGACCCGAAGCATACTAGCCGTCTTGCTAAAGAATTCCTCCAAAACAATGTCCCGGAAGTCATGGATTGGCCCTCAAATAGTCCTGACTTAAATCCGATAGAAAATTTATGGGCTATTGTTAAGGGGAATGTGGAGCGCCGAATGCCAAAAAATCTCAATGAATTGGAGAGTTTTATGGCAGAGGAATGGTCGGCAATTCCGGATACCATGATAAAGAATCTCGCCGGTTCAATGAAACGACGTTGCGAGCTAATTATCGAAAATAATGGAGAACGAATCTCCTATTAAATTATATTAATAGAAAGAGCTGGTTTCTAGCTCTTAAATAAAAAAAAATTTACTATGTTTTTATATTCTCAATGTGAAGTTATGGCCGTTTACTTTATTCCGGTTTTTTTTGCAACACACTGTATATATGGTATCATATGAAAATTTACTATTGAAGATTTTTTTGTAATCCCAATATAGTTTGAATTATTAGTATGGTTTATTCCGGCATTTTTTTCGAAATTTACATTACGTTGCAGATTTTTTATAAATTTATTATTTGTAAATTAGCAAATATTTGAATGGCTTTTCTTTTGAGCTTGAATTTCACGTGCTCTTTTCAAGTGACGGGCTTGTTTTATTACAAAATTGCTATAAAATCATATCACGTGATAAAGTCAATTACGAAATTTTATTATTAAAAATTATTGATAATAATGTATTGATTTTACCCAAATAGTATATATTTATAATAATATAAGCTACTTTAATGCAAAATATTTATTTGCAGTAATTTTATGAAGATTACCACTATTACCATTAAGTTTTCAGTAAACAAAGAAATATGTGAATCGTGTGATGTTGCACAAAGGTTGATCAGTAGACAATATTAAAGTTTAATGTTGCACAACTAATTTTGTAAATAAATTTTTTTTTCCCTTTTACGCACCGTTTAAATAAAATTCAAATAAATGACTATATTATTGACGTCATGTCTACCATTCGAAGAGAATTAGTTTATCAAGCAACCAATAGAGCAAGGTCATTGCTTGATTATAACATTTACAAGGGACTCCATAACCAATATGAATTTATAAAACAAACAATTCTTACTGATAGCTCTCTTACGGAAGATGAAAAAACTGAAGCAATAAGATTAACTACTAAAGATTATGACCGAAATAAAATTCTTTTTAATGAAGGAATAAGAAGAATTTGTGAAAATTGCAACAAAGAATGTTTAGCTACATTATATTGCGAATATTGTGTTCAAGATTATTTAAAAGAAAGATTTTCAAATTAGACATCTGGAAATAATGATATTGATAAATTAATACAAAATTGTCAATTGGAAGCACTTAGCCCGAATATGATAGTAGAATGGATCCCATATAATAATTTAAAGAATATTAAATACCTAACTGAAGGTGGATTCTCTAAAATTTATACAGCAGACTGGATTAATGGACCGTATGAAGAATGGGATTCTAAAAAACAGCAATTAGAAAGAATGAAAGTGCCCGGAATACAAAATTTAGTAGCTAATACTTAAAGAATTAGAAGATATTGAAGGCGCAAGTCAAAGTTTGTTTGAAGAGGTTTGTGATCTAAACATTTAAAAAATTCACACTTAAGAATTTTTTAATTACTTACAAATATAAAAAATATTTTATATAGGCTAAATCACACTTAAATATAAGCAGTAAATACCCAAGAATTGTCGATTGTGCTGGTTTAACAAAAAATCAATCAAATGGTAATTATATGCTAGTAATCATGAGAATGGATGTAAATTTAAGAGAATATTTATTACAAAATCATAATCAATTTAAAACAATAAAAAGATATTATTGGGCGTTTTTTATAAAACTAGTAACGATTTTGTTGATCATTTGTTGATCATTTATTTTAAATTTATTATAAAATTTTGTCACGAGATTTTCTATGGAAATCATTTCTCAATTTGTTATTAAAACACCTGCTGAATTGCCTCGAAATTGAAAATCATTTCCCTTTTTATAAAAAAATTTCCTTTTTGGTAAAAAACTCTCAGATTAATCTTATATAACTTTATTGTCAATGACAATGTCAATGTCAGTGACAATGTCAATGACAATGTCAATGTCAATGTCAATGTCAATGTCAATGTCAATGTCAATGACAATGACAATGAAAAAAACTTCTAATGCCAACTTTTCGCAAAAACTCTTCCTGTGCCACTAAAAGTCCCTGTTAAATTGTTGCATCATTCAATATTTGCATAATTTCATTTTTTTGTTGATCATTAAAATTTCATAAAATATTGCAAAAAAATAAAAAAATTGTAAAAAAAACGTTTCAGCGTTTTTTCATATAATATTATTAAAAAAAATGCCAAAAACTTTTTTTTTTGCATTACTATTAAGAAAAAAACGTTTTGGAATTTTTCCATATAAAATTATAAAAAAAATAACACAAAAACGTTTTTTCTTCATTTTTTATTTTTTTAACAAAAAATGTCAAGACTGACGTTTTTAATTAAAAAAAACCAATATTTTTTTGATTTTTAATCACAAAAATGTCAAGTCTGACGTTTTTAATTAAAAAAATCATTTTTTTTTGATTTTTTAATTAAAAAACGTCAAGTCTGACGTTTTTAATTAAAAAAAAACCAATATTTTTTTGATTTTTATTTTTTAATCACAAAAATGTCAAGTCTGACATTTTTTAATTAAAAAATCATTTTTTTTGATTTTTTAATTACAAAAACGTCAAGTCTGATGTTTTTAACTAAAAAAATCAATTTTTTTGATTTTTAATTACAAAATTGTCAAATCTAACATAAAAAATAATTTTTTGAATCATAAAAATGTCAAATCTGACGTTTTTAATTAAAAAATCATTTTTTTTTATTTTTAATCACAAAAATGTCATGTCTGACGTTTTTTAACTAAAAAAATCATTTTTTTTTGATTTTTTAATTAAAAAACGTCAAGTCTGACGTTTTTTAACTAAAAAAATCATTTTTTTTTTTGATTTTTTAATTAAAAAACGTCAAGTCTGACGTTTTTTAACTAAAAAGTCATTTTTTTGATTTTTTAATTACAAAAACGTCAAGTCTGACGTTTTTTAACTAAAAAAGTCATTTTTTTGATTTTTTAATTACAAAAACGTCAAGTCTGACGTTTTTTAACTAAAAAAGTCATTTTTTTGATTTTTTAATTACAAAAACGTCAAGTCTGACGTTTTTTAACTAAAAAAGTCATTTTTTTGATTTTTTAATTACAAAAACGTCAAGTCTGACGTTCTTTAACTAAAAAAGTCATTTTTTTGATTTTTTAATTACAAAAACGTCAAGTCTGACGTTTTTTAACTAAAAAAGTCATTTTTTTTTGATTTTTTAATTACAAAAATGTCAAGTCTGACGTTTTTTAACTAAAAAAGTCATTTTTTTGATTTTTTTAATTACAAAAACGTCAAATCTGACATTTTTAATTAAAAAAATCATTTTTTTTATTTTTAATCACAAAAATGTCATGTCTGACATTTTTTAACTAAAAAAGTCATTTTTTTTTGATTTTTTAATTACAAAAACGTCAAGTCTGACGTTTTTTAACTGAAAAAGTCATTTTTTTTGATTTTTTAATTACAAACACGTCAAGCCTGACGTTTTTTAACTAAAAAAGTCATTTTTTTGATTTTTTAATTACAAAAACGTCAAGCCTGACGTTTTTTAACTAAAAAAGTCATTTTTTTTATTTTTAATTACAAAATTGTCAAATCTAACGTAAAAAATAATTTTTTGAATCATAAAAATGTCAAATCTGACGTTTTTAATTAAAAAATCATTTTTTTTTATTTTTAATCACAAAAATGTCATGTCTGACGTTTTTAACTAAAAAAATCATTTTTTTTTTATTTTTTAATTAAAAAACGTCAAGTCTGACGTTTTTTAACTAAAAAAGTCATTTTTTTGATTTTTTAATTACAAAAACGTCAAGTCTGACGTTTTTTAACTAAAAAAGTCATTTTTTTGATTTTTTAATTACAAAAACGTCAAGTCTGACGTTTTTTAACTAAAAAAGTCATTTTTTTTGATTTTTTAATTACAAAAACGTCAAGTCTGACGTTTTTTAACTAAAAAAGTCATTTTTTTGATTTTTTAATTACAAAAACGTCAAGTCTGACGTTTTTAATAAAAAAATCAATTTTTTTTATATTTAATTATAAAAACGTTTGATGACCCGACCCAAAATTTTCGAGTCAATCTGACAGTATAATGATTATAACTCACTAATAATTACCAAGTTACTCTAGTTACATGGAAAGAAAGAATTAAAATTGCTTTTTTAATAATTAATGCACTTCAATGGATTCAGGAAGAGAATTCAATTCATAGAGATTTGCATTCTGGAAATATATTATATTCACAACATAATGATTCTTGGTGTATTAGTGATCTTGGTTTTTGTGGTCATGTAGATAAATCACCAAAAAGTATATATGGAAATCTTCCATATATTGCACCTGAAATTATTTCTGGAAGAAAATATACTTTTGCATCTGATATTTATAGTATTGCAATGCTTATGTGGGAAATTTCATCTGGACGACCTCCTTTTAATAATCATGAAAATGATTACTATCTTGCAATGAATATAGTTAATGGTATAAGACCAAGAATAGTATCAGGAACTCCTTTAGAATATAAAAATTTAATGAAACAATGTTGGGATGCCGATCCATTAAAAAGGCCCGACATTTATACACTTGTAAACAAAATGAGTGGAATTAATGCATTATTTCAAAATATACCAAATTAATTAGATGCAGACAACGATTTAGAAACAAATAATTCAGAAACAAATTATTCATCAAGCAGCAGATTATTTAATACAAGTAAAATTCATCAATTTGAAAATTTCCCTGAACCAAGAAATGCAACAGAAGGTATTAATATTTATTGCTAAATTTTTTATTACCAGTTATTTTTATTAGTATTTTTTTTTTTAAAAAAAAATCCATTAATAATAGAAGAGCAAGAAGGTAACATAAAATTAATGGTTTATTTATTTATGGCTGAAGCTTTTTATTAAATAACTTAAAAATTTATTTTAATAGCATTTCATAGTAAATCCTATAAATTTAGCATTCCTCAAAATAGTAAGTAAACTTTACTTAATTTTTACATATGATAATACATTTAAATAATTATTTTTTTTTATTTTCAGTCAATGACTTTAGCAATTCAAGTAATCAAAATTATGATAATACATCTAAATCAAACAGTGTTTCAAAAGGTATAATAATTAGTTATTAAAAATTTATTGACATAACCTTTGTATAAAGTACTAACATAATGTTTTAAAATGTATAATAACAACACATTGCCTAAAGTATTTAACAATCTAAAAATAAATTCAAAAAATGGTAAGTAAAATATTTAATACATATTGTAAGAATTTTGATAAAATATATTAGTTTCTAATTAAAATTATTATAGATATTTTTAAAGAAGATGCAATAAAACAGAAAATTAAAAGACAAGATCGTGATGTTAATGGTACTAATAATTAAAATATAATATAATATTAGTATTTTTTGTAATGTTATTTACTAATATTAACTTTTTTCTTTATTCTATTTTAGACATGCAAATTGAAGAATTTGCTTTTGAACAATCTGTATCCCAAACTGATCAAATTACAATAATTGGTAAAAAAGAATACAATTGTTTGTTAATTATAATAATCTATATAATTTAATACTTATCAAAAAACAAATTTATAGATAACAACAATGAGGAAAAGGGCAAATCTAAAAGAATTTATTCAGTTATTATGATGATATGAAAATTGTATTATTTAAAATAAACTATATTAAAAAACAAACTTTTTGTTTATTTAATAATAAATCCAAAAAGATTAAATTAAATATCAATAAGGGTAATTAATTATTTTAAATAAAATTTTAATTTATTATAATAATGTGTATAAATTTAAATATACTATATAAAATTATGCTAGCCAATTTTCAATATATACAAAGAAATTATATTGCAGATGATGGTAAGGAATTATTATTTATTCCTTTCATTACTGAATTAAACATAATTATATTTATAATATATATAGATGAAAATGATATTTCTAATAACCCAAACTTACATTCGGAGGGTCAAGATGAATTTGAAATTCCAGAAGGTAATTTAATAATTTATCAACATTATTTGATTTTATTTCAATAATACTACAAAATGTTGACTTTTTTACGATTTATTTATTTCCATTTTTATTAGATGGGTTTGAATAGGGAATATTTTATAAATTTCTGATTTAAATTTCTATCTTTATTATGATTATTGCCTGGAATTATTTAAACACTAAGTCTAGAGTAGTGAAATTTAACGCGAGTTACTTAGTTTGTAATTTAAATAATTCATTTCATTTTGTCATTCATTTATTTTTTTTTTTATATTTTATGATTTGTTCAATTATAAGCTTTAAAGAATAACACTTTTATATATGCGAATAAACTTGAACAAATTGAACTATATAAATACATATCCTGTTAAAATAAAGTGTATTACAATGCGAAATTAAGATATTTTACACCTACAAATCAATTTTGTTTCATTATTAAAATATACTCTTTTTAATATTTTTTTTATATAAATTTTTTTTTTTTAACAATTTCTAAAAAAATAAAAATTTAAAAAAAAAGGGGATTGCTAACGGCAATCATCGCCTGGGGGATTTTTGGGATTTTTTTTAAATATGTCACATGATGTACAATATATAGTAAATCGGCTGATGGCTGATTTTTTCGAACTTTTGATCGGTTAAACTTAAAATTTTATTGCGAAGATATTTTTAAAAAATTTTTTTGCAAACATATTTATTCAAAATAATTTTATTAATGAAATTTTATTTTTATTTGCAAATGTTAAAATTTAAGTCACACATTTTAAAGAAAAAAATCACCGTGTTTATTTTTAATGAAGCGATACAAATAAAAAAAAAATAATAATTATTAAAAAAGATATGTAAATTACAATGATCAAGGAGAAAGATGCTAATAAAAAATGAAACAACAATGGAGTAATGGAAAGTAATAGAAGATGAAAAAGAATAATAAGTGATAGGAAACAAAAAGGAGAAATAGGACATGATGAGAGATGAAAAGGAGTGATGGGAGACGAAAAGAAGTAATGGGAAGATGAAGAGGAGTGATGGAAGACGAAAAGAAGTGATGAGAGACGATAAGGAGTGATAAGAGACAAAAAGAAGTGATAGGAGACGAAGAGGAGTGATGGAAGGTAAAAAGGGTGATGGGAGACGAAAAGAAGTGATAGGAAGATAAAGAGGAGTGATGGAAGACGAAAAGAAGTGATGGGAGACAAAGTGGAGTGATGGGAGACGATAAGGAGTTGATTAGGGACAAAAAGAAGTGATTGGAGACGAAAATTAGTGATGGGAGATGAAAAGGAGTGATGAGAGGCAAAAGGAAATGATGGGAAGTTAACAGGGGAGAGAAAGAGATAATAGAAAATAAAAGTTGTAATAGAAAATAATGGGAGACGAAAGGATGGAATAATGAGAAGTAATACAAAAAAAATGATCATGAAACCAAGTAAAGAATAAAACCATAAAGTAAAAAAAAATGAAGTTAGTAAGGATCGAAATATAAGATAGAAACGAAATAAAAAAAAGTAAATGAAAAATAAAAAAACATACCTTTATTAATTGTGTATGAAACAGAAACAAAATAAAAAAAATAAAAAAATGAGTAAGAAACGAAACGTAAAGTGAACCTTAATTGCAGAACCGGAAGGACTAAAGGACCTAAAAATAATGAAATAGAGTAGTAAGAAATAAAGTGTAAGCAGAATCTAAGTTAGAAATAAAAAGAAAAGAAAAGAAAAATACCTTGAGGCCGAAAAAACCGAGGAAACGGACCTATACTGAAAACGAGATTCGATAAACAAACATGACGCGATCATGTGGCCAATCTGGCCAATCAAAAATATTAAATCTGTCACGTGATCGAAGTCTCAGGCGACAATTACCCAGGCGACGGTTAGCAATTCCCTAAAAAATGATGATTCGTGAAAAAAAAAAACTCTTTCCCCTTTCCATTATTTCATATAGAAATCCGCTGTTTTCTCACTTTACACCCCTTTTACGTTTTTAACGTTCGAGAAGAGAGAAGACCACTGGGTGGCTTCTTATGGAAAGGTCCTTCTCTTTATTACCCGACCTCTGAAAGAAGTTTTTACTATATTCTTACCCTACTTTTCCTCAAAATATATTGAAAATATGGTTCTTACTTTTCAAAAACCTATTCCCTTGGGAAAATTTTCTTTCAACGTCTCATTTCACAAATTTCACGTGACTAAACCCAATCGGGCTGGATGTAACAAGATTTACGAAATCAGAAGATCAAAAAGTTTCTTTTTTGAGTTAGCTGATCTTTCAGCAAACACCAATGATATTCATCTTAAAATACACACAAATGATTATCACATGAAATCAACCCCTATTAGCTACTCTTCCACCTGTAGCTTTCCTAATCTGAAGTTTCAGATTAGTAAGATGTTACAACATTTTTTTTCTCATCAAAAAGTTATCCCACGCTCCATCCAAAAGAAATATTTTAATCTTATTCGTTCTAAATTACTCGATAGATGTTTTCTTGTCAAATCACGTGCTGATAAAGTCACACAAAGAAATTCACAGACAAAAACTTTCTTTAACTTTTCATATAAACGTTACCGTTTTCACTTTGGTATTTTCACACCGTGTAATTTTCTCACCACTTACAACTTTGGTACTGATCACACACAGATGTGCCGTGTCCCTTCACCCTATATTATGTCTCATAATAGACGCGCTTGCATATCTCACCAAAAAAATTTAAACATATTTCATTATACAAAGAAACCGCTTACCCCATTATCGAATGATAACAGCAACAACAAACAGTTTCATGCTACCCTTATTCACAAAGAATGGCAACTTCGCACCAAAAAATGTGTTTACTCAAACCGTCTTGGAATCTCGTACAACATCTCATATTTAGCTAATGAACAAAAATCTTTTCAGACACACAAAGAACGCTGCATGTATCAAAAACGATTGACCAATTTTCAGTCACATCACTCCGACAGTAGTAAACGGAGCAAAAATCAAAAATTACGCTTTCAACGGGCATGTAGATCTACTTTCTACAACCGTGGCCGGAAACCAAAGAAAACACCTCACAAACGTTCGATCACTAAGGAAGAAAAGCTTCATCGTGCTCGGCAACATCACTTCCTTTTTTTACCTTCACTAGTTATTACTAAACCTATAACACATTTAAAATATTACAAAGGGTTTATGCGCCGAACTGAGGATGATTATAAATTTCCTATACCTCCCGAGCGATCTAGAGGACCTGTAGGCGCAGGAGCTGTTATAACTACGATACAAGATCGACTCTCTCGACAACATCCTGGGAATAAGTTACCTAGTACTTCACATACTCACTCACCTGCCACCCACTTACAACCCATTCTCCTCAATGAAGAGAAAACGTGGCATGAGAAGTTGGGCATTTGGATTCCTAACGACCTTTTCCCCTACGTAACTGAGGAACCTATCTATATCTCTAAAAGACAAGAAAAACTTAAAGGCCAACAATATGAACCAGGTTGTATATACTGGTTTGATGCTATCAGAAAACGTAAAAATGCTCATGAATTAGCTATGCAACGACAAAAAGAACACGAAGCAGAAGAAGTTACACGTCTTGCCCATGAAGCAGACCTTTCCACTAGAGCAAAACTCTGGGGTACTTCTGCCGATCGTATAGAATATCGTGAAGATATGATCAAAGATCTTACTAAATTTCAAGATCACTTCCACAAGAAAATCACACCTTTAATCGACCGCCGTTCCGTTCTAGAGAATAGACTCAATCAAGGCAAAAACGTCTACAAAACTAACAAACAATTACTCCAACTAGAGTATGAAATAGGTCGTTTTAACATCGACTATTTTTCTGTCATCGACGACAACGGGCCTCACTACCGTTATAAAGGACACACCTCGGACGACACAAAACAATTAGAACTTAGACCACACAAGCGTCCCCCTATCTTAACTACAAATCCAGATAGGCACAGTACTGACATCAAAAAATTGAGACTCGATATGATGTCTCCTGAAGACTTGAAAGTCTTCACTCTTCCTTAACTCCGTTCGGTTACAACTTTCAGCTTTTTTTTTTTACCTAGTGGCACGCTGATAGTTATAGATTTGTTTTATTCCTGCCACACTTATATTCTTGACTTGTATTTTAATACATCTTTCTTTCACGGGTAACCCCCATGTACAACTTTTTATCATCGTACAACAATTAGAATAGTGCTGAACCATTCCACCTATGACAGTATTTACAGGTGGCGGTCTTAATTGACCGAAAGAAAAATACGGATCGTTTCTTTTTTAGATTTGATTGTGCTAGCCTTTACTTTGGTTTATTGGGATGACGTTAGGGACTCCTCCGGGTTCGTTAAAAGTACCAGAGTGGCGCTGTCCTCGGGCGGTTTGATTATAGCTTAGTATTAGATAGCGTTCGACTTTTGTTTTATCTTTTGTTCTTGTCTATCTTTCTGTAATCTTGTTCACGTGGTTTTAAAAATAAAAATAAAAATAAAGCAATTCCCTAAAAAATAATACCTAAAAATATATATAAAATATCCAGTAAATATGATGGAAATGAATAATTTAAGAAATAAGATAATTTATTTCTTGAGGCTAATTCCATAAACGTTAAATGAAAAAGCTGGAGCTGGAATGATGCTAGTTAGCATGTGATAGAACTCTGGTTGGTATTAACATATCAAACATAACTTTTTCAATTAGTTTTCTTATTTCAGAATTATAATAATTAATTTATTTCATTCGTGATAAATGATTTAAATAATCAAATTATGTTAATACATCTAAAACAAGTAGCCATTTAAAAGGTTAATCTTTTAAGTATTAATTTACTTTTTAATGTTAGAAATAAAAAAATCACTGATTAAAAAATATAGATCCCAAAAATGATTATAAGGGAAATAATACAACAAATAATTAAAGATAAGAAATTATTGATATTTATAGCTGGTAAAATAAAGCAATTTTTTATTATTAATAAATACTTTCGATATTGATTTCATGATTATTTTATTATTTATAAAGAAAATAAAGCAATAACCATAGTATACAATAGTAATTCATGATAAATTCTTAGTTTGTTTTTTGGATAGAATTTAAATTGCTTTAAAAAATTGTACTCCTCGGTTTCATCTTAATTTCATTATAGAATTTAATTAGCTGTTGAGGATATTTGACGTATTTGATTGGTTAAATATCACATATTAGGAAAAATTGTTGAATAGGGTTTTCCTTTGTTGAATATATTTCAATTTAAAAACGGATAATTATAAAAGGGTTAAAATAAGTAAATTTTTTCATATAACATAATTGAGTCTCGTTAGTTTCAAATATAGATATAGGTATTTATTTATATAATCCAATAAGTACAAATAAATAAATAATAAAATGAATCATTTAAATTACATACTAAGATAACTTATAAAGCTTATTACTCTAACCTTAGTGTTTAAATAATTCTGGGTGATAATATTGAAATAATAA
The DNA here is from genome assembly GCF_026210795.1 of Rhizophagus irregularis. Taxonomy (NCBI): domain Eukaryota; kingdom Fungi; phylum Glomeromycota; class Glomeromycetes; order Glomerales; family Glomeraceae; genus Rhizophagus; species Rhizophagus irregularis. Next base: position 5,324,348 of record NC_089433.1, read on the forward strand.
TAAATAAATATATTTATCTTAAAATATTTAACTCACTAACCAATTTAAAACCCATCCAATAAAAAATAAATCAATGTCAAATGTTAATACTTTATAATACGCCTTATAATATTTTTCATAAATAATTACCTTCCGGAATCTCTAATTCATCTTGATCTTCTGAATGAAAGTTTGGATTATTAAAAGTTTCATCATCTTCTACGTCTATTATAAATATAAATTATGTCAATTCTAATTTGGTAATAAGAATAAATAATAAATTTCTTACCATCATTTACAAAATAATTTCTTTGCATATATTGGAATTCGACTGTAAAATTGTACGTATAATTTTAAAATAAATTTAATTACCAAATAACCGAAGAAGTTTATTTTAAAATGGTTAAACAATTAATTACCTTTATTACTATTCAATTTGATCTTTTTGGATTTATTATTATCAGTTACTAAATCTTCTTTCTCGTCTTCTGTTTAAAATAAATAAGAAAATTATTTTTATTTAAAATATATACGTATATAATAATAATTTTAGCATCGTTTATAATTACCTGAATAAATTCTCTTAGATTTACCCTTTGTCTCATTTTTATTATCTATAAATTGATTTTTGAAAACAGTAAATATTAATTTATAAAAATTAATTTAAATTATATTTATTTTTCTTTATTTGTTTACCAATTATTGTAAAATTATTCTGTTTGACTTGACATTCAGACTGTTCAGATATAATATCGCCAATTTCTGAATAAAATAAAGAAAATTAACTTGTTAAATTTAATTACAATTTATTAGTATTCATATATAAATTATTACTTACTGTGCGGAATACTTAAACTAAGTTGTAAACTATGATAAGCTTTAAATACAAATAATTAACCAATTTTGCATAAATATTTTTATAAATAAGCAATTATAATAATTACCTTGTTGTTCTTCTGTTAATTTAATAAATAGAAATATAAAAAAAATTAGTTAAATATGATCAAATATAATCTTAAATACACCTAAAATAACGTAATTTTAAAATAATATATTATACCTTCAGTGGCATTTCTTGGTTCAGGTAAATCTTTAAAAATATGAACTTTACTAAGATTTCTAATTAATGAATTTGTAGAATTAGAGTTTGCATAATTTGTTACAAGTATATTATTATTTATTTGCGGTTCAATATCTTCATTTTGATAATATAATCTACATAGTTCTCGAATTTCATAATTAAGATGATTAATATCAGGTCTTTTTGTTGGATCAGCATTCCAACATTGTTCCATTAGTCTTTTATATTCTAAAGGAGTTCCCGGTATTACTCTTGGTCTCATTCCATTTATAATTTTTAATGCTAAATCACAATCATGTTCAAAATTAATAAAAGGTGATTGTCCTGACGAAATTTCCCACATTAACATTGCTATACTGTAAATATCAGACTTAAAAGTAGTTTCTTTTCCAGAAATAACCTCTGGTGCTATATAAGGAAGATTTCCATATATACTATTTAATGGTTTATCAGCTGGTCCGCAAAATCCAAGATCACTGATGAAGTAATCAATTTGTAAAAGTAATATATTTCCTGAATGTAAATCTCTATGAATTGCATTTTCATCTTGAATTTGAGAAAGTGATTCAATTATGAAATAAGCAATCTCAATTCTTTTTTTCCACGTAATTTTATGATAATTTTGTTGTAAATATTTTCTCAAATCCATATCCATTTGTTTAATTACAAGCATATAATTACCATCTAATGGATCTTTTGTTAGGCCATAACATTGTACTATACTTTCCCATTTGTTACTTAGAGTGAAATGAGATTTACACTAATAATTATAAAAATGTATTTTAACTATAATTTAATTAATATTGCATTACAAATAAGTTTGTTATATATACCTCATCAAACCAACTTCTATTAGCATTTTCAATATTTTCCAATTTTTTAAGTATTACTTTTTTTGTGCCATTTCTAAATAATTGTTGTTCTTGATTATCCCATTTAATGTATGGTCCATCAAGCCAATCTGCTGTATAAATTTCTGAGCATCCTCCTTTAGTTAAATATTGAATATTTTGTAATTTGTCATACTGGATCCATTCTATTATCCTATTTGGTCTCACTGTTTCCATTTGACATGTTTTTAAAAGATCATTTATATCATCATTTTTAGACGTCCAATGTGTAAATTTTGCTTTTAGGTAATTTCGAATGCAATATTCACAATATAATTTAGCCAAACATTCTTCTTGACAATTTTCACAAATTCTTTTTGTCCCTGAATTATTAAGAATATTATACATGTCAGATGATAAATTTATTGATCTTATTGCTTCTAATTTTTCATCTTCTGAAAGTGATTTATCAGCAAGAACGGTTTGCCTCATAAATTCATCTGCTTTTTCTCGATTATTATGAATATTTATATCTACTAATGCAAATGATTTATTCAATACAATATTAACTATTTCATATCGAATATTATCCATAGTGAAATTTTTAAATTTTGTGAAATGGTTTATAAATTCTGAAGATAAAAAATAAGCGAATTCAATGAGAATAAAGCAACAAAACGGAATTTATTTGTGTAACAGAACGGATCGTCAATGATCGTCGTATTTCTAGAATTCCAACGAAGAACTCGAATTTAATGAATGAGATCAATTCTTATTATGGTTAAGATGGACAGATATCACGTGATTATTATATTTGGTACCTTGTTTATAAGAAAATGCAACGAATATCCGATATAAGTATGGAATATTGTATAAAGTGCAAATATAAATAAGGAAAAGTAGTGAAGTACATTAATTTTCTACAATCAAAAATAGTCTTCTTTTAAAGTTTTAATTTTTTTCTTTCAAAATATTTTCTACTAAAGTTGTTTAAGTTGTTTAAATGATAAGACTACAAAATATATATCATAATTTATTTTAAGTTTAAATTTAAAATTAAAATCCTTATTATTTTATGTAATTTATAAAGTAGACGTTCTATAATTTTGATTTGAAAGAAAATATAAAATAAAATGGAATATGGCAATCATTTTATGGCAAAATTTTGAATGAGCTACTAGTATTTATAATTATATAATATAAAACGGAACCGTTGGAATAAAAGCGCCATTAATTATAATATATAAACCTTGACGAAACTAAACCTTGACGAGATTAAACTTTGACGAAACTTAAAGTTTTTTATTCATTGATATTTTAAATAATTAAGTTTATAAGTCGCTACTAATAATTAGATATACAGTATTAATGTTAACCGAAAAAGTGAATGAACTTCAACTTATATTAATAAAAACGGGATATTGATTCTTCACTGTTTCAACTGCTTCAGCTTCAAGTGTAAAAAATATAATATTTAAAGTTAACAAGATGACATGATGCCTTTGAAGTATTATAATTCTATATTTTTATTGGTTCATAACGTGGCGGGAAACAGAATTCTGATAATGCAATATTTTCGCATAAAAGCCCTGCCTCTGATAATAACACATTTCCATAACCCTTTAATTTAATTAAAATGATAAAATATTAATTTATTAATAACAATAAAATGACAATAAAATATAATTTTTTTTTTTGCTTATAATAAAAAATCATTCTCTTAATGAATAAATTATTACTCAAATAATTTTTTTTCACTTTTTTGACAGAATTCAAAATTAAAATTTTGACATTAAATAATTTTAATAACTAACTTAATTTTCAATTTATTAATATACTACAGTATGTATAAAGAAATAATTTGACTAATAGTATAATCAATTTTCTACGTACAATTATTTATAAAAAATAAATTTTATTAATTACTATAATGAAACCATTCTTTTTTATTTAATATAACAATGAAATTTTACAACTGAATTTATTTTCAAAATTCGCTCTTAAGATAGAATTCAAAACTAGCCAATCAATTTTGATAATTTTAAAATAAAAAAAAACATTGATAAGAGGTATAAAGAAAAAGTAAAGAAACAATCAATCGAAATCATAAAAAATTTGATTAAAACAAAACTAATATTTTAAGAAAAATATCAAATATGTTTTATCATGTCATTATTAGGTAACTGTCAAATAAAAGTTTATAAATAGTTAGCTTAACCAAAGAATCAAGTTTTTGTATAGTAATTTGTAGTGACACATATACCTTAAGTAACTAATTATAAAAATATTTATAAATATATATATATTTAAGTAGGAACTGGCACGTAAATCAGTATCTGGTATAGTTCGATTTAGTAAATATCATATTATGTGATACAATAATAAGACATGTACAATACAATAAAATAATAATATCAAGTGAGATCCTGTAAGCAAAATCCTGCTGTAAGCAAGACCAAATATTTTAATTTAATTAATTTATTTCTTTCAATGTTTCTTAAAGGAATATGTAATGGAGTTGATTAATTTATAAAAAATGAGTCTTCAGAATTTCTTTAAAATAATGTGATATTACAATTATTACATGTAAATTTATATTAAAAATAACACAAATAAAATTATTAAAGAAATCGCGAAATCATAAAACTAGATTTTATTGGTTCTTTAATTTAGTATGTACAGTAGTTAATAAAATAAAAGAATCGTACATAATAATTAAGATTTATTTATATAGTAAATTAAAAGTACATGTTACTTTAAAAACATTACATACGTAGATCATATTAACTGCACTATTCATACATATTAATAACCTTCTGTACATCCATATAGACCTTCAACGAGTACGCAGGCTTGATTTTGAAGACAACAGGTTGAACCATCAGCGCAATAATTATCATCAGGCCCGCATTCAATACTGCAATGGTTAGGACCAATGCAAGTTGACGATATTGGGCAACATCCGATACCATTTTCACATAAAAAATATGTGGGATCACCGCCACACTGAGAAGCCTGTCTTGATACTAAAGATGGTTTTCCCTTAGGGACTGTCACCGCTCTAAACGCAGTGCCTCTTTTCCAACTAGTTGGCGTAGCAGAAGTGAATGCAATGAAGGTTACGATTGCTAGAACAAGTATTAAGATAAGCTTTTTCATAATGATTTGGAATTATTTGGTAATTAAAGGTTGTTCAGTTTTCTTTGAATTGTGAGATTTGGAGTGAAGGAATTTAACACTTGTATTTATAAGTGATGGGATGAAAGGAGCTAGGCGTTATTATACCAAAAAATGCATCATAAAGGATTTTAAAATATTTACACAATCTCGAATTAGTATGTGTAGCAAAGGAGATTATTTTTTGTTTGTTGTGTTGTACTGTAAACGGATGGTAAAGTTTGCGAAGTGGTGTGTTAAGCCTAATATACAAATTTATATAATTTATAAAAATACATTATTTATTCACAAAAGGATAAACGCAAGTATACGTGATCCATAAATCTGCTTCAATTTACAACGTTACAATAATATTACAATGAACAACCAATAAAACCAATTTTATTCATGAATAAGAAAATACAAAATTTTCCGGTTATTGTTCGCAAATGTTGTTCTATGATTAGATCAATCAACTGATATCTTGTAATTGAAGAACCTTAATTAATCTTTTTACTAATTCCTTTTTTAAATAATTTCAAGATTTCGCTATTTAAGAAATGATTTTATTAAAGAAATCACATTAAACTTGTCGTTCATTTAATAAACATTCGACAACAATTGTAAAACGAGTCAAATTATAATATATGGTTATTTCGATAGAATTTCTGTGATTGATTAAAAAATATTATATTCATAAATAATACATAGTAAATCACGTCTTACGTTGAAGCAACTATGCAGTAGAGTTCTTTGGTAGAAACTTTTTGTCCGAATTCTTCTGTATTACAAATCAATAAAATCAGTTGATATGTGGTGTAATTCTATATTAGACTATATTAGGAAAAATGCGCATTCGTCATGATGATAAAAAATCTAGAATCCTTTTTGAATTAAAAATTAAATTGAGTTTGATTCTTGTTTTACCTATAAAAAATTTATTCCGTGTTTTTTGTTCCATATTATTTCCACAAAAATGTATCATACCCAACGGGATTTATAGCCTCAATGCACGGAAATTATCCAAATTGTTTAAAGTTTTAGTAAATGTATCATATTCACGGAGTTTTACAGAAATTGCGGATAAAAATTTTCAGTTACAGGTTAATATTTATTTTAATTTGAAATATTTAAATAATTGCTTACTAAAGCGCACCATTTTTGTCAATTTTATTATGTGATATTGTGCATTATTATTCTTCAAAAATATGTGCAATGACGGAAAAATCTATAGTAATTTTCTGTTGATCATAGGCGGATCGGATCTTAAAAAAATTTCCCTGTTACCATAAAAAATTAAAATTAAGGTTAAATCCGACACCTCCGTGTTTTAAATATTCATTATTCAGTAAAAATTGGTTCACTCATGAAAATTACTCAAATTTTATTGTCAAAGTGATGGTTTTTTTGGCTAAAAACAAGCGTAACTAACGTACAAATAGAAAAGATCTAAAAATGAAAAAAAACATAATTTTAAATGTTCATATTTGTTAAAAAAACGTAGTATATGACTTGAAATTCTCGCATACATATATATATATACCTGTCAAATCTGACGCTGCCTCAAAATAAAGTTTTAAATAAATAAATTTTATTTATTTTATTTTTGACATTTAAGGATTCATCATGTCCAATTTTGGCCGAATTTATATAGTAATTTTCTGTCGTTCGTAGGTGGATCGGCTCTTAAGGTTATTCATAATGTACGGGGCGCTTGAGTGACTTTACAACCCGACCAGCCGGCAAGCTAGCATAAAATTTGTCAAGTAGCCAATCAATTTATACTCTGTGAATAGTCACGTGCTATTTGAAATCACGTGTTTGATTTCAATTTCCTGACAATCCAACAAGCCGGCAAGTTCTGAGCTTTCGACATAAAATTTGCCAAGTATCCCGTACATTACCCTGTAAAAAATCTGATCCGTGTTTTATCTTTCCATGTTTTTTCCGTGAATGTATCATTTTCATGGAATTTATAGCCTTAAATCATGGAAATTTTCATCTCGCTAACACGGATATCCGTGAATGTACCATTTTCACGGAATTTTTACGGAAGACACGGAGAAATAATGGAAATATTCGGATAAAAATTTTTTATAGGGATTATGAATCCGCTGTGATATTAAAAATTTTTTTTGATTGTAAATTGTACCGATTTTTGGCATATTTAGCTGTAGGAGTTTAGAAAAAATAAAAACTTCGAGTTTAGAGAACACGAACGATGTCTCTTGTTCACATTATACATATTTGACCAGAATTATGGTCAAATTAGTTTTGACCAATTAGCCGGTTTTTAAGATGCCTTAACTGGTAGCATTAACCGGTTTCAAACCTCTAAACTAAAAATATTTGTTATCAAATACTGCGAACTTCACATATGTTGCACAATGTAATGCGGTTGAACAACAAATTATTATTGGATAAAACTAAATTAATAGATTAAGAGTATATTATTAAAAAAAAAATCTAAATAATTATGTAATATTAATTTGTTAACAACTTATATATATATAACTGAATAGTTTCAAATCTTTTGTTAACGTAACTTCACGTTAAAAATTCAAAACACAAAAATTTGATGTTAACTTTCTCTATAAATCCCTTGTAAAGCTGATAACTAGATAACAATACGTAATTTCTAATATTTTTTTTTTTCACAGTTTAATAAATAAAGTTATTAAATCTTTGAATAAAAAGTCGATTTAATGATTTAATGATAGTTAATGTTTAGTGCTTCTTAAAAATTGTTAATTAAACAAATATATTAAGCGAAGAAAATATATTTTGAAGCGTTGAAATAATGATTGGATGTTGAATGTTGGATGGTAATTTTTCTATAGTTTAAGATTTAAACTCATTAGTAAACGACAAAAAAAAAAAATAATTAACGAAATGTTTAAATTGAAACCACACCAGCAATTTCATTTCACGTGATTATCTGGCCAGATTTATTGTAATAATTGCGTTATAGAAATTTACTATACGTGAAAAAATAAAATTTCGTCGATCTTTATGTATACGAAAAAAAAAAATAAAAATTGGATATAGATTCATAAAAAAGTCTTGAACGTTTCGATCATTAATTAGAAAACCTTTGAAGTAGCTAATAAAATTCAAAAGTTCCTTTCCTAGGTAAACGATATTAATTAGGCATAAATTAAACATGTATTATTTGCTTGTTTTGTAATCAAATATTTTTATTTTTTCCAGAAATGGCGGGAGATGCTCATTAAATTATTAGTGAATCAGAAATTTATTACGATAACTGTTAAAAGTATTTATGAAAGAATACTAAAATGTTACAAAATATTATCTGATATAAAAATTCTCTTTGGTTTATGAAGCTGACTTTAGGTTTGCTCAACTTTCGAGCATTGCTAAAAAAAATAATGATTGACTGAATCAGAAACACACTGTTCACTATTTTCGGACTACTGATAAAATCACTACTGACTCTCGGTCATCAAAGTAATTCTAATTGGCCGCCCTTTTTAAAAAATAAATATTATCTTAAATTTTATTTTCATGTGACTTCGCCATATCGCTACTTGTTCCACCTTCATCAGAAATTTTTTAATCAAATAGGAAAAAACGCTATGTTCATAATTTTACTGGATCAGCGAATATTTGATTTTCATTTGAGATATCACAAAAGCGTTGGATAAAATTTGTTAAAATTTTCAATTTTAGCGGTCTTTATTTATGAAAGGGTAATAAAAAAAAACAGATCAATGAGAACTATTAAAGTCAGAAATTCAGGAAAAAAAAAATCACACACCTTGGGTATATGGCCTAATATAATCTGATTAATCTCGTCCACGTGATATTATCAAAATTAGACGTCATCACCAACAAAATTTGCTTTTCGATGGCACTATGGCATTGAATCATTTAAAATGTGGCGTTTTGTATTTCACATACCGAAAAAAATTCAAATCCCCAGAATACTTAGTAAAAATGGAGGGTGACTCGAGACGCCAAGTGGATAATATTTTACTATGATTACGTGAATGGAAAATTTTGTTGTGAAGATATAAAACTATAATAACTATTATATAGATGACACAGTATCATGTGTTTTAATTTTTACGAAATATTGGGGACGCAGCCCGTCGTACATGTCGTTTCAACCGCAATGAAAACCGCCTATTCATAAATTTTATAACAAAATGCGCAGCTTTCCAAGCCTGTTCATATATTTCTTTTTCAGTCCATGAAAGAGCGAAGTAAAGATGTCTTTCCAGAATTCTTCTTCAATATTTCTCACCGGCAATCCTTCATACACATTTTCGCAAATATTAATGAATAAAGTAAACTATCTTTTTCTGAGCATTGAGAAGAAAAAAGATGAATGTGTTGGAACGAAATAAAAAAAATTCAAATACGAAAATTAACGTTAATATTTACGTAAGAAAACTTCATTATAAAATAATAAACTAGACTAATATGTCGAACTACACATATTATGCTGCGTGGAATTATATATTTTTATGATAGTACTTAGTATTGTTTTATAACCCGTATATTAACGTTAATATATTAACTGATTGTTACATAATAGATATTGCGTCAGTCATACTAAAAAGTATAACTAAACTGTAAAACTTATTAAAGATTTACATGATTGCAAATATATTTGATATTTACTGTAGCTGATAAAAAAAAATATCAATTATTTAGCCATTAACAAAAAAATATCAGTCCGTCAAATCAGCATGACGGATAATCATTGTTCAGTCGATTCATATCATTTGAAAAGGGAGGGAAAACTTTTTCCGTTAATAAAAATATTTAATAATTGTAAATAATAACAAAATTCGTTCGATTGTATTACATAAGAGTACTCGAAAAATTCTGGGATACAACTTCTATGGCGAAAAAACTACTTTTGCAAAATAATAATAGAAAAAATAAAAGCATATCATTGTGATTTAAAATCACTAAAAAAGGAAATACAAAAAAAAATTACAAAAGATGTTATTGTTTCATCTTTTAAAGAAGTGTGTAATCTATTTGTTAATGGGATTATAATATTTTCATATTGTCGTACAAAAAAAAAATTATGAAAATTATCGGGATAATCACTTTAAAAGTATATGGAGTAATCAATTATGCAACAAAAAAGAAAAAAATCCTTGGCAATATTAAAAGGCAATACTGTAAAGGGAAGGTATGACATCATTTTTTTTGGCGGTCAAGTGATAAAATTTCATTTATTTCGTTTAATAACCTAAATATGGTTTCAATCAATAACTGATCATAACATATACATACAGTACATACACATGCATATTTTTCTTCTGTACAGGAATTTAAATAATTTTGATAAAAAATTTAGTTATTTAAATTTACGAAAACTGATAAACCGTATGATTATGTATGTATTATTGGCTAATTAGATGTATCGTCTGTAATAAATGTTACATCTTATGCATCGTATATTCAGTTAAGAAATTAGAATAATAAGATCGGTTATACACGACATAAAATTTCTGGAATCCAAATTTCCGGAAAGTAAACGGTTATCGAATTCCGCTCTTCCATCTAATCTATCATTACAAATTCGTTATTACAAATGAAAATGTTTGCATTGTTTAATATTTTATGCATATTTTTTTTATACAAAAAAAATAACGACAATAAGTTTTAATTTTAACGAACAATAAACTTTTATTTGATTTTATCTTTTAAATATAAATCTCGAATTATATAAATAAGCCATCTTCTCTTTCCCTCATGTACATACAAAATTATCATATTTTGCTTCATATACTTACAATCATATCATAAAATTATCATACTTTGCATATCATACATTTATTTATTCTGCATTCTACGTCTTAAAAAATTCAATTTTTAAACAACAAAATCTTAAAATAATCACTCATCATGTGGCAAAGATTTTTGGGAGCTTCTTCAGTTGTCGCAGTTGTCGCAACAAATTCTTCAAGAGCCATTCAACCACAGGATAATCATAATATTAATAATGTTAAAAAGTAAGTTATATTTATATATAGTTCAAACCGTCGTTTTTATACAGTATGAAATTTATAATTAATAATGAATTTATTTTCTTTATAGAGTAAATTGTTATGATAATCATTATAATAATCGTTCTCATTATCATTTTGCGTTCTCAAGATATGGTCAATCTCAACATACAAACAATACTAAATCAAAAAAAACAAAATATGGCAAACGATTTGTAAAAAACTACTTATAATTTTTTTTTTTTTTTTGATATTTTGGGACATTTTATTACGTTTTAATTTTTTATTTCTTTGACACTTCCTTTTTGTAACATAAAAAATTTCTTTCTTTTTTTTCTTTATCTTTTTTTTTTTTTTTTGGAAAAAAAAATTAGATGAAGTGTTATATTTGTAATGCAATTTAAATAAAAAAAAAATCATTTCATATATAGTATTTTTTTTCTGTCGGTTTACCAAATTAATTTTTGTCTTTAAAAAAAAGTAAAAAAAATTCTAAGTCCAGAAAGTAAACGATAAACTACCAATCACATTCAATGGATCGACGCTCATTACTAAAAGGTCAAACACTTTTTTTTTGAAACAGTTAATAGTAAACATAAAGCGGGAGGGAGCTCTCATTTTTTCACTATAAAAAAATTTATTTAAAAATTAATTTATAAAAATTTTTGAATGTTTCTGAAATTTTATACGTTTTTTTTTCCTTTATTTAGTTTTGAAGAAAATTACCAAAGTAACCAACCCCAAAGTCAACGTACATACATACATTGTGTTAATAAAGTACATATCTAATACAAAATTTGAACATATAGATTTTAGTACTATATTACACGAGATTCAAATTAGCTTAGGTCTTCTATAGTATATGTTCAAATTTTGTATTAGATATCACTCTCACAATCCCCTAGTCACCTGACCTATCGCAACACGCTTTTGCTTTCATTTATAACCTCTTCATCTTTCTTTTAATACTTTACCCGTTGATACCCCATTCAATTTATTAAAAGTTATAACCTTGTCATCCTTCGGACCCCGTAAACTTTCCTTGTATCTTGAGTTTGTTCGTATTTCGACTTGTCAGATACCTTGTTGTTTGGCTTCGTCTTGTGGATCCTCCGAGACCTTCTTTACCTATAAGCTCATCTTGACTTTTCAATTGTAATCTTGTAATCCTTTTCCTAACTCATCTTCCATCCCTGATTTGTATATCGCGTTCATCATATCATTTTCGTTTTTAAAGTATATTAAGATATATTTCAATTTGTTGATTCTAATCACTTTTTTGAAAAAGCCTCCGTATTTCTTGTTGTACTATCACAATTTCACCATCCGTTATCTCATTTCCTATAGAAATTTGTTTACATGCTTGCCAACAAAATTTTTTATTTATCTCCTGTGGCGTTCGTTAACTTAGAATCAAACATCCGGAAAAAATACTGACGACCGTTCTTGTTAATTGTGATATTGGCCCCTCCTCGCTTATAATTTCTTCATAGATTAATGTGAATTTATTTATTTTATTTATTTTATTACTAAAAGAGTGGCAGAACCCAGGCTATTACAAATAGAAGGAGAAAGATTTCGAAAAACTTAAGACTAATATATGTGCATAGACCTTTGTTCGTCATCCCCTACGGGACCTCACTCTTCGATCTGTACTATTTGATAAAGTAGGACTACGCTAATAAATCAAATGTGAACCAATCAAAAAAAAACTAAACTAAAAAAAAAGAGAAGTTAATTGATCCATATTTTTCTTTTGGCCGAGGCCACCACCTGTAAATACTGTCATAGGCGGAATGGTTAACACTATTCTTATTGTATATACTATCATACTAAATAAAAAAGAAACATAAGAAATAGACAACGTCTATACAAAAAATTGATTCCAAAATAATGAAAAAAAAAACTATATATAGATAAAAAAAAGGAACATTAAAAGGATGATTTGGACGATCCCGCCTGCTCAGAATCAAGAGCTAGAGGAGAATCTAGACGGGAGCGTTTATATATATCATGAGATCTGTGAATATTACTAAAGGTATGATCAGCTCGTTTTAAAGGACGAGTTTCAATTTCCTTGGTGTCATCAGACGTGTACGGTTCACTATCAAACGTTTTATATGGGTATTCGAACGGAGAACGCGTGGTATTACGCTTTAAAGATAGAGGAGCGGATACACCTGGATAGTTGATCAAAAAAGAATCCATTTCCGATTGTAAAAGTTTCTTCTTTTGTTTACTTTTCTTTTTCTGGTATTTCGAAAGGGTAGGACGTTGAGGGTTCGACATATCATAATGAAAATCATTATTCCATTGAGTTAAATCCACCGCTTGACGTTGTCGATATAACACATGGTTAGAACTAGTGCCATGATATCGGGCCAAAGTTTGAATTCGAGCGGCTTCTTCTAATTGAAGCTTCTTGATATTAAGTGAACGTTCTTCTTGATGTTGTTGATAACGAAGTTTAGTAGCCTGATTTTCGGCATAGAGTTCATCCATTCTAGCGTTAAATTTAGTGGCCTCAGCTTTTTCAAGGCGTTCATCACGGGTATTTAAATCCAATTGATACATATAAGTAAACCATTCCCTAGAACCAGGGACAATAAAAGAACCAAAATTATCATAAATAGGATCAGGCGGTATGATATCCCGATATTTAATAGAAATAAACATATCCGGAGTAGGATTATAAGGAGCGACCGTATATAATAAATCATCATTAGAAGCCGGAATTAGAGTCGACTCTGTGACATTAGAAGTATTCCTTGTAGTCCTTAATTCCTTGGACGTGTTCGTATTGGCGCTAAAATAATGCGGAATGGTGAAGTTATAATCCTTTTGTTTGGGGATATCAGCAGTTTTCTTATAATGTAAGTGTCTGAGAGGAGCCGTAAATTTTTGAGATGGTAAAAAAAGAAATCGTCCTTTTTTAGCTGCAGCCAGTTTCGTCGATGTACTGGAAACAGCACCTGGTTTAATAACTTCTTGTGATAAAATACGACGACAAGAGCGTTCGAATCTGACTTGTTGCTTTTTAGCTGTCCTCGAATTTGGACTTGGAGTTGAACGGAAGTTATTCATAAGTTTGTGGTAAATGTGAGTACGTCCAGGGTTGATTTTACGATTCGAATTACAAACAATATATCTAAAATTATAAGAAATCCCCGTTCTTGTAGAGAAAATAGATTTTGATTCTTTTTTTATCCATCGGTCAAATGTCAATTTAGCGTGAAGCTCTTTGTTCTGAGGGTGGATCTTAGGTGTGAAATCACCATTATCATTTCGTATAAAAGTTAACCCATCTGGATATTTCTTAAAAAAGTGTAAACCGCATCCGTATCTATTATTAGACATAACTATAGGAGAAGGAACCTCACAACATCGAGGTGGAAGAGATAAGCCTTTCGACTCAATTCTGTGGTCGCAAGAAATAAAGATACCAAAATGAAATCTGTATCTTTTATACGAAAAATTGAAAAAAGTTTTCGTTATTGTATTCTTATTGTTGATTTTGTATTCACGTGATTTGATAAACGTGATTCTATCTAATAATTTTTGGCGTAGCATATTGAAATATTTATGTTGGATACGGCGTGGAATAACTCTTTGTGAAGAAAAAAAATGCTGAAGACCTTTGCTAATTTGATATTTGGCGTTCGGTAGTGCACTTGTGGAATGATACTCAATAGGGGTAGTTGACATGAGATAATCATTTGTGTGTATCTTTAAATGAAGCTGATTGGTGTCCAAATGGTGATCAACAATCTCAAAAAAGAAACTTTTTGAACGTCTAAATTCATAGATCTTGTTATAACCGGATTTGTATATTCGGGTCACGTGAAATTTTTTGAAGGAAATGAGAAAAGAATTATTTTCACACGAAGGTGGTGAAAGACGTAAAGGAGTGTGGACTGGTATAGTCAAGAGTGAAGTATCCTGTAGTTGTATATTTGTGCCTAAAACATTATTTTCAGCAAGTCCATCTTCAGCAATATTACTTCTGATATTGGAAATAGCGTCCAACTGGCTATAAGATTTCAGAGACTCATATGAAACCGAGGAAAAATCTATCTCGATAAAGTTTGAAGAAGTCATATCCCTAATATATGGGTATTAATAAGAACAAAACCTCGTATTGTGACCGAGGCGCCCTACAGGGCCTCTTAACCCTTTGGGTGTTTCAAATAGAAACTAAAAAAAACCTTGCGTTAAATTACTGCGGAAAACTAACAAAAATAAAAAAGGGGAAAGAGTTTTTTTTCAGTTCCATAGATTAATGTGAAGCGAAGTTTAGCCTATATTTATTGATGCTCATTTTCTCCACGTGACCTATACTTCTCAAAATTTTCTTCATCCAAGGAAAATCGTAAAATGCACCATCACGTGATCTTTCAGCATAACTAATTTCCGGCAATTTCATTGTTTCCTGGACTCGAAAACCGATGTCAGAAATTTTATTAACAAACATTTATTAACATTTATAAAATTTTTTTGTTAATTTTTTTTACTCATTTATATTCCTAATGAACTTTTGGCACCTTTTCAAGCGGCTATTAAATCAAAGAAGCGCATTAAACGTTTGTTATTATCATTCGTTCATTATTTACATGTTGAAATTTACAACATCATTTGGAAAACACGCAGCTCAAAATTCAAAGAATGGAAATCCTCCAACAATATATCTAAAAAGACCTTCCAAAACTACCAACGTAGGCAAACACATAATTCGCTACCCTTGAGGGATCATTCACGACGACAACTTACACAATCGTCTTGGCAGTATCGATGTCCGTATAGCGATGATAGACGCATCCTTGACATTACCGTCGTGTGGATTTATTTTACTTCTTCGAATTTCTTTCACAATTTACCGAGGTATCATTAGCTAGACTTTTCTGTTTTTATAGATATTTCTTCTTTAATTAATTCTTCTCGGTATGCTTTCCTCTATTTTTACTTTAGCTTCTAATTCCTTTGTTCGTTCACTGCTATGGCGACTATGTCTCCATTAGTCAGTTCGTTCTAACGAAGAGTGGGTCCGCCTGTTGGATTTTGTACGTCTAGTTTAGCTGTGTACTTATATTGTGTCTTGTAGTCATAACGAGTCTGTAACTAAACGATGTATTCACCTCTTATAAGTAAAAAATAAAAAATAAAAAATAAAAAATAAAAAATAAAAAAAAAGTTACGTTAACCATTTTGATTATCCTGTGTATCCGAATTTTTCCGATTTTTACACCTTTTACTTGAAAAATTTTTTTCTTACCTGAGCTATCTTTAACTTTCTTGTTAGATAAACTCGTGTCTATTTTCTTCTTCTTTGAATTTTCCGGTCCGGTAATAATTTTAATTTCTTCCTCTTTCTCTAAATTTATTCGTTCTTTGACTGTTACATCATCAATGTTCCTATTTTCCAATTTTGTAATTTCCGCTTCCATAACCTTTTTACTTTCTACTAATTTTGTCATTTGTACTACTTGATGCATTAAAAATTCATCTTTCTCTTGCACTCTTTTCAATACTATTATTTTTATTCCTTGTCGGTTACCTCAGTTTTCAATTTTCTTCCAGCTCACGTGATTTTATATCATTGCTGCGCTCGCTTTGGGTAGACGAAGAATACATTCAAAATTTTATTTATATTATATGGTTTGAAATTATTGAATAGTACGCAACACACAAAGATCAGCAATCATATGATAATACATTACCAATCAAAATGTATAATTTATATATATATATATAAGAATCGAACACATTAAAAAGAATTTGAATAATTTATAAAATAATAAATAAAGTAAAAAAAGAATTAATTGGTTACCCTTAACTTTATTTATGATTGTTTGTAAATAATATTTGCGAAAATATAAAATCTATATATAAAATGGATTTAATAATTTTTCGCATATGCTATTCGTTCAAAAGATTTATTACCCGTAAATTTGTACAATGCAAATTTTTTTTTTTTTTTAGAAAGTTCTATTTTAAACTTTAATTATTTATAAAACTTCGTGTGTAATAATAAATAATATGCATGTTTAATTGCAACGTTATTTAATTTGTTGATTAACGTACACCCGAAAGATTCCGTAATCCGAAAAAAATTTTGTTACACAATGCAACGTTATATAATTTGTTAATTAATGCACATCCAAAAAATTCCGTATACTTACTTTTTTGTCGTATTCTTTAGTATCTATTAATCTGAATTCATTTGTAATTTAAAAAATGAATTTTTTTATCAAGAAGTTATTTAAGTCATTACATATTAAGAAATGTAAAATATGTGAAATATGTGAATATGCATGTCATGCAATGTATTTTCAGCGAAATTTCAAAAATTGGACTAGTGGTAATAGTGATATTGATAAATTTATTCAAAATAATCAGCTATCAGTTCACAAAGATAATGAAATATCACATGTGTTAGAATGGATATCTTATGATAGATTGTATAATATTAAATATATTGCAAAAGATGAATTTGGCGAAATATATCGAGCAAATTGGATTGATGGAAATATAAAAAGTTATGTGAGTGTTACATATCAAAATTGTGTTACATATCAAAATTGGGAAAGACATAATAAACATATGGTTGTAGTTCTAAAAAGTTTAAATAATTTAAAAAATATTACAACTGAAATTGAAAATGAGGTATAATGAATTTATTAATAAAATTTTGAAGTTTTTAATTTTTACTAATATATTTACATTTGTAGATCTATAAACCTTATGGCATAACTCAGAATCCAGCAACAAAAAATTATATCATGGTTTTGAATTATAATAAATGTAAAAAGTGTGATACTATATGTAATGCAATACTCTTTAAACATAAATTCATAGATTGGACTAGTGGTAGTAATGATATTGATAAATTTATTCAAAATATCCAGCTATCAGTTCACAATTATTATGAAATGTCACATGTATTAGAATGGATACCTTATGATAGATTGTATGATATTAAATATATTTCAAAAGATGAATTTGGCAAAATATATCAAGCAAATTGGATTGATGGATATATAGTTATTAGGGATTATAAAACACAAAATTTGATAAGATATAATCGAAATATGTTTGTAGTTCTAAAAAGATTGAATAATTTAAAGAATATTACAACTGAAATTAAAAGTGAGGTATAATGAATTTATTAATAAAATTCTGAAGTTTTTAATTTTTACTAATATATTCATGTTTGTAGAATTACTATAAACCTTATGGCATAACTCAGGATCCAGAAACAAAAAATTATATCATGGTTTTGAATAATATTAAATGTAAAAAGTGTAATAGAATATGTAATGCAATACACTTTCAACATAAATTCATAGATTGGACTAGTGGTAATAATGATATTGATAAATTTATTCAAGATACTCAGCTATCAGAACATACTTTTTATTGGGTAACAAATGCATTGGAATGGATACCTTATGATAAAATGTATAATATTAAATATATTTCAAAAGATGAATTTGGCGAAATATATAGAGCAAATTGGATTGATGGATATATATACAATTGGAATAATACAAATAAAAATTGGATGAGAAAATATCAAAATATGTTTGTAGTTCTAAAAAGATTAAATAATTTAAAGAATATTACAACTGAAATTGAAAATAAGGTATGATGAATTTATTAATAAAATTTAAAGTTTTTAATTTTTACTAATATATTTATGTTTATAATAGTATTACTGTAAACCTTATGGCATAACTCAAGATCCAGAAACAAAAAATTATATCATAGTTTTGAAAAATATTAAATGTAAAAAGTGTAATGGTATATGTAAAGCAATACACTTTCAACATAAATTCATAGATTGGACTAGTGGTAATAATGATATTGATAAATTTATTCAAGATACTCAGCTATCAGTTCATAATAATATAAATATTAAAGTATCACAAGCATTAGAATGGATACCTTATGATAGATTTTATGATATTAAATATATTTCAAAAGATAAATTTGGCGAAATATATAGAGCAAATTGGATTGATGGAGAAATAGAGTATTGGGATAATGGAAATTGGAAAAGATATAATCAAAATATGTTTGTAGTTCTAAAAAGTTTAAATAATTTAAAGAATATTACAAATGAAATTGAAAATGAGGTATAATGAATTTATTAATAAAATTTTGAAGTTTCTAATTTTTACTAATATATTTACATTTGTAGGTCTATAAACCTTATGGCATATCTCAGGATCCAAAAACAAAAAATTATATTTTGGTTTTGAATTATAAATGTAAAAAGTGTAATAGAATATGTAATGCAATACACTTTCAACATAAATTCATAGATTGGACTAGTGGTAATAATGATATTGATAAATTTATTCAAGATACCCAGCTATCAGAACATACTGATTTGGTAAACAATGCATTAGAATGGATACCTTATGATAGATTGATTTATATTACAAAAGATGAATTTGGCAAAATATATCAAGCAAATTGGATTGATGGAGAAATAGAGTATTGGGATAATGGAAATTGGAAAAGAAATAATCTAAATATTTTTGTAGTTTTAAGAAGTTTAAATAATTTAAAGAATATTACAACTGAAATTGAAAATGAGGTATGATGAATTTATTTAATAAAATTTGAAGTTTTTAATTTTTACTAATATATTGTACATTTGTAGGTCTATAAACCTTGTGGCATAACTCAAGATCCAGAAACAAAAAATTATATCATGGTTTTGAATTATGAATGTAACGAATGTGATGATATATGTAATGCAATACACTTTCAACATAAATTCATAGATTGGACTAGTGGTAATAATGATATTGATAAATTTATTCAAGATACCCAGCTATCAGAACATACTGATTTGGTAAACAATGCATTAGAATGGATACCTTATGATAGATTGTATAATATTGTAAAAGATGAATTTGGCAAAATATATCAAGCAAATTGGATTGATGGAGAAATAGAGTATTGGGATAATGGAAATTGGAAAAGATATAATCTAAATATTTTTGTAGGTTTAAGAAGTTTAAATAATTTAAAGAATATTACAATTGAAATTGAAAATGAGGTATGATGAATTTATTTAATAAAATTTGAAGTTTTTAATTTTCACAAATATATTTACATTTGTAGGTCAATAAACCTTGTGGCATAACTCAAGATCCAGAAACAAAAAATTATATCATGGTTTTGAATTACTATAAATGTAAAAAATGTAATGGTATATGTAATGCAATACACTTTCAACATAAATTCATAGATTGGACTAGTGGTAATAATGATATTGATAAATTTATTCAAGATACCCAGCTATCAGTTCACAAAGATATTGAAATATCACATGCATTGGAATGGATACCTTATGATAGATTGTATAATATTGTAAAAGATGAATTTGGCAAAATATATCAAGCAAATTGGATTGATGGAGAAATAGAGTATTGGGATAATGGAAATTGGAAAAGATATAATCAACATATGTTTGTAGTTCTAGGAAGTTTAAATAACTTAAAGAATATTACAACTGAAATTGAAAATGGGGTATAATAAATTTATTAATAAAATTTTGAAGTTTTTAATTTTACTAATATATTTATATTTGTAGGTCTATAAACCTTGTGGCATAACTCAGGATCCAGAAACGAAAAATTATATCATGGTTTTTAATAATAATAAATGCAAAAAGTGTAATAGAATATGTATTGCAATACACTTTCAACATAAATTCATAGATTGGACTAGTGATAATAATAATATTGATAAATTTATTCAAGATACCCAACTATCAGTTCATAATAAAATTGAAATATCACAAGCATTAGAATGGGTACCTCATGATAGATTTTATAATATTAATTATATTGCAAAAGGCGGATTTGGCAAAGTGTATAGAGCAAATTGGATTGATGGAAATCTAATTAATTGGGATAATGAAAATCAAAATTGGATGAGATATAATCAAAATATGTTTGTAGCTCTAAAAAGTTTGAATAATTCAAAAAATGTTCCATTAGAATTTATGAATGAGGTATAATATGATTAATTATTTACTATTATTATACCTAAATTATTAATTTTACTATATTTTTTCTTTTGTATAGATTATATTGCATAATAAAGGAGGCATAGATAATGATTTTATTGTTAGATTTTATGGAATAACTCAAGATCCAGAGACAAAAAATTATATGATGGTTTTAGATTATGCAGAAGGTGGGAGTTTACGAAATTATTTAGATAAAGAATATAATAAGCATAATTGGGATAAAAAGATTGTTTATTTACGATATATTATAGATGGACTTAAATGTATTCATGAAAAGGAATTAGTTCACCGAGATTTGCATATTGGAAATATATTAAAGTTTAAAAATAAAACTGCTATAACTGATATGGGATTATGTAAACCTGCAAATTATAATGCATTAGAAAATACAAATAATAATATATATGGTGTTTTGCCTTATATTGCTCCTGAGATTTTAAGAGGACAAAATTATTCTAAAGCTGCTGATATTTATAGTTATGGTATAATTATGTATGAAGTAATTTCCGGATTACCTCCATATTATCATTTAAGCCATGATAATAATTTAGCAATCAAAATTTGTCAAGGTCTTAGACCAAGGTTTAGCATTGAAGTACCACAATTAATTGTGCAATTAATTAAAAGATGCTTAGATGCCAATCCATTAAATCGACCAATAGCAAAAGAAATTAATAGTATTTTATACATATGGAAATATATTTCAACTAATGAACAAAGCAAAATATTACAAGCACAAATTAATAAAATAAACAAATATTCATTAGATAGCTGCATAACTCCAATTAACTTAGGAATATCAAATAATACACATTCAGGAGCTATTTATACAAGTAGGTTACTTGATTTTAATAGTCTTCCTGAACCAAAAAATTCAGACGATTATTATGAGCAATATGATAATATTATAAGCAAGGAATTTTCAGGTATTATTAATTGTTTTATTATCTTAAATATAAATCAGGTTTAAATATACTAATAAACTTTTATTAAATAGATTCTTTACAAATCGATATATCTCAATTAAATAATACACATTCAGGAGCTATTTATACAAGTAGGTTACTTGATTTTAATAGTCTTCCTGAACCAAAAAATTCAGACGATTATTATGAGCAATATGATAATATTATAAGCAAGGAATTTTCAGGTATTATTAATTGTTTTATTATCTTAAATATAAATCAGGTTTAAATATACTAATAAACTTTTATTAAATAGATTCTTTACAAATCGATATATCTCAATTAAATATTAATTAAGATGCAAGATTTCAATTTAATTATTTGTATTCAATATATTATTTTATTTTTTTTTTTTTAGGTGCAAAAAAACGAATATAACATTATTATATACTGATATTACTATGTTTTTTTGTAAATCATTACAATTTAAAATTCTGTTTAACATAGATTTCTTAACATTGACGTTAAAATACAGTATTTTGAAATTAGAGTCAGTGAGAATTGCGCTAAATAGGATTTAAATTTTAACGACCATTTTTTTTTAAATTATATATTTATTTTATATTTGTTAGTTAAATAAAATTTTCAAATTTAAGCAATTATAAGATGTTTGGCTTATCATTTTTCAAGTTCAATTCACAATTGTAATAAAAAAGAGAAAGAAATTTTTTTTGATTCTGTCCTGGTAAACTGGCGAATATCCATCACTCCTCTGAAATAGATTTAATTATATAGTGAGCGATTTCAACTTCATAATTGTACAAGATCAGCCCCAAAGAAACTGCAGACATAGCCACCTGGTCACATGTCAACGTTCAAAATTAAATAAACAAGATCAGAACGATCCTAAGGATAAAATATACAAGGTTAGAACAAATAATCAAATGAAAGATGAAGAAAAAACAACTGGTTAGTTGCTATAAAGTGTAATGAAAATAGATTCTGAAATTCTAAAAAACCTAAAACATAATCATTTACTAGGGTACCAATGTTGAAAACCTATAAAAAAAAATGGTTATAAGGAACTGTAGCAATAAAAAAAGAAAACGAATATATTAAAAAAAGCTTACCTCTAGGAATATAAAAAGAATAGGAAAGGACGTTAAAAAATTATCCATATTTGATGAACAATCAGGTAGTATCACCAGAGTTACTATTCCACCCGGGTTAAAACTAGATATATTCAAAATTAGTAAGATACTATTGGAATTTGGATACATTGAGTGAACTTATTTTTAAAAGTATATTTATATTTTATTAAATTATTGAAATTATTGAAAAATAGTATTTATACAAATAGATACACAGAGTTACCAATTCTATTAACATTGCATTATCCACTTTTATTACATCTTGATCAAAAGAGCAAATTTCTAAATTTTGACAAGAAATGTTTTTTTTTTTTTTTTTTTGAAAAAAAAAATAATAATTGTCTAACAGCTTTATCCATCATTAATGGTAAATTAAAAAATAAAAATATTTGTTATAATATTTTAAACTAAATTCTGAAGTTTATATACACAATAACCAAAGTTCACCAAACCTATTTAGAAACTTTACTCAGCTAAATAACAGACTGTTTGCTCAAACTCTAAAAATATAAACTTGTATTTGATTACGTAATGTTATTATCAAATACTCAACAGATGTAGAAACAATTTCATTAATAGAGAAAATAGAAGACACCTTCGATTACGCTTGCTAAGTAGTATTTATTAAAATATTTTGTCAAATTTAATATATGGTAATATACGTTAGCGATAGTAGTAATTATTTTTTTTTTTCATTTTTAGTTGATGATTTCAATAATTCAAATTATACTAGTAAATCTAAAACAAGCAGTTAAATTAAAAGTAATTATTTATTTTATTACTTATATACTATTACTTAATTTATTTTTGAATATTAACCTATTTCTTAATTTTGAGTCTTAGTAAAAGTTTTAAAAGTATTTAAAACCCTGGATATAAATTCTATATTTGTTGCAGAAAATTTTATTAAATATACTATAATACTAATCAAAAAAAAATGTTTAACATTCAAAATAATCATAAAAGGATAGGAAATTATGCAACTGCAGATTAAATGACAAAACATTGATATTGATGGTATTAAAATGAACGAATTTTAAACATTAATGTCTTTATATTGATTTCAACCAACACAGTATTTGGTTTGATGAAATTTATATATCTTTTACAAATTATATATTTTGGAATTATTTAAACACTAAGGAAATTTCTTAGTTTGTAATTTAAATAATTTTCTTATATTCATAAATCTATTAAATATGTAAATATATAAATTATTAACAGAATTATCTCATTATAAAATATGTTTAATGTAATTAATGCGTATTGTTTAAATAAAGTCGTCAACTGAAGTCTAATAATTTTAATTAAAAAAATAACTTTTGTTCTATTTTTAATAAAAATGTTTTAAATATTTATCTAATAGAATGTAACAATAATAAACTACTTCATTACAGTTACATATTAAAAAATTCTTCAAAGGATTATTTTATTATATTTGTACATTTCTAACTTAAAAACCTCCAAAATAAAAATTAGGTACTTAACAAACTAAATATACCAAATTAAAAAAATGAAATAAAAGTTAGTGTTATTCAAATCAATGAAATAACCGACAGTCTTTTACATATTTCTTATCATAGGCAGTAAAGTTACATAATTTAACTAGTAATTATTACTAATTAGTCTAATCTCGATATAAAAACGAACTCACAATGTAACAAATTCTCAACTTACCGAACTTTTTCTTAAAAAGCCAGTTTCATATTATTTAAAAAAATCTCAATATACCGATTTTCATATAAAGCTTGATATAACAGTGATATAACATTTACCGAACTTTATGATTTACTGTTTATAAAGTATATAAAAAATTCTCGAACTGTGATCACGTGGTTTAAATTTCATATTCTTAATCACGTGACAGATTTACTTGAAGCTCGGTATATAAAAAACTTATGAACCATGAGTTCAGTCGGTATATCGAGATTTGACTGTATCCAAATATAAAATTTTCTCACTAAAAGTATGAATCTCATTAATAATACAAAAGATTTAAAAATTTCTACTATCTTATATTTAATTACAAATGTGATATCTAACAAAAATTTTACATTTTTCCATTTTTCGAAATATTTTTATAAAAAGTTCTAGATTATTACTAGCCGCAACCTGTTGCGTTATGATCTTATAATATTAACATATTTTTTTTATTTTAAGTAAGAAAAAAAATATATTTATTCTAACTAAAAAAAATCAAAGTATATTTATTCAATAAAAAAGTATTTTATTTCCGATCAAAACCTAAGAGGTGAAAAACGAAAAAAAAGAAAAAAAAATTAGTAAAATAATTAAAATAATAAGAAAAAAAATTATTAAAATAAAAATCATACTTACTGTAGGATTGCAGACTTGCAGTGTTAGTGCGTCAGTCTAACCTGTGAATTTTCTTCCTTTTCTTTAGTTGTTTTAATCTATAAAAACGAATTATTAAAGTAAATTGTTAATATTATTAGTAAAATTAACCATGTAGTAAGCAAGTTAATGTAAATGAGTACCTAGACTGGGTTTAGTGAAATTTATTTTTTCTATGGATTCTAGGAAATAAAAAATAATTGTACGTTAAAGGTCCAATCACTGATCTAGATCTAAGCCTAAAAGACGAAATAAATAATAACGATAATATCTATATATAAAAAAAAAATTACATAAAAACATATTTGTATAGATTATTATAAAGAGAAAAAAACCAGGATGAAAAATATTGAAAATTTAAAAAATTTTTATTAAATCTCGGTTTTAAAAAATAAAAAAAAAATATTAAATATTATAAGAATCCGGTCTAAACAAAAAGAAACCAAAAAAAATATTAAAAAAAATGATCCAGTCTAAAAAAAAACTGAAAAAAAGATCCAGTCCCAAAAAAAGGAGACCAAAAAAAAATATTATTAAAAAAAAAAAAAGATATAGTCTAAAAAGGCCGAAAAAAAATATTATTAAATAAAAAAAAGATCCAGTCTAACTGAAAAAAAATCCACATTCGGATAGTTACGGTAATCGATCTGCTGGCAGCAGATTGAAAGGGTGGGTGGGAATGGCCAAAAATGAAACATTATTAGTAAAACAAATTAAGTTTTTTTCGTTAATTAGCAAAAAAAACTATTTGATTAAACTTTCATTAACCGGAACTGTATTAGTGATCAGATTGGCCATCGAATGTACACATGACCCACTAATAATTATGGAATAGATCAGCCGCAGATGTGCTGTTTAGCTCATATTAAAAGTTATTAAAAAAGATTTTTGTGAACCATCCGGATGAATTTCCTTATTGCACTTTTCTAAAAATGATTCTTTTTATTAAAAATGCAATTTTTATAATATATGATATTTTGCTTTATAAACAGAAATATTCTTATTCTTTATTATTTGTTAAATAGTATAACCATTAATTAATGGCTTAAGTGCCTAATAGTTTATTAAAAAGATATCGATGCAACTTTAATACC
Organism: Rhizophagus irregularis; assembly: GCF_026210795.1. Classification (NCBI taxonomy): domain Eukaryota; kingdom Fungi; phylum Glomeromycota; class Glomeromycetes; order Glomerales; family Glomeraceae; genus Rhizophagus; species Rhizophagus irregularis. Next base: position 5,350,934 of record NC_089433.1, read on the forward strand.
AAATGGTTGTGGCTGAATATTTTGAAATGATGATTCCTCCCTATTGTTATTGATTAAAAAAAATATAATTTAAAATAAGAATACTACTAATATTAAAAAAATAATATTATTTAAAACCTGTTGCGGCCTATTGTTATTGACAAAAAAAAAAATATAATTTTTTAATAAAAATCGGCGTGCCCATTGTTATCGGGACAAAAAATAAAAAAAAAATTTAATTGCAGTTTATTTTAAAAAAATTGACCATATCAGAATTTAATATAGGCTCTTATATTTTTGCGAAATGAACTTGATTCAAAACTTGATGAAGTATATAAATCTAGAAAATATGATGGTAGTTCAAGTAGAGGTAGTAAACTGACTTTACTACCAGCACAGCACATTGCGAAAGATGGAAAAGTTTGGCTGCTATTATGGTTTCTTTCGTCTATCCAAAATTTAGCACCACAATGAGTGCAAATCTGACTAATCCTTCCCAGTAGTGCTTCGATCCGTGCACGGATAAAACCGCGGTATCCGGATATCCGAAAAAAAAAATAGCTATCCGGATACCGCGGTTTTATCCGGATAAAATATCCGGATAGAAAATATCCGGTTTGAACCGTTATCCGGATAAAAAAAATTATAAAATATTTTTTTTAATCATTTAAATTACCTTATTTATTGAAATTATTATCTATTAAATTACCATTTGTTAAAATCATAATCTATCTTACTAAAATTACTAGTAGAATATTCAATGGTCGGTAGTAATTCAGGCCATCTATAATGCCAGCCCGAATTTTGTGAATTGATATTTGTCAAGAGGCAGCAGTATCCGGCCCAGCTTAACAAAATTTGGGATTTTTGTAATTTTGGCCGCCATTATATGTTTGGCCCAAATTACTGTTGATCCATGATTTAAAAAAAAAGATTTTTTCTAATAGTTAGGCTGAATTGATTAATTTTATGTTACAAAATGGTATATAAATATAATAAAAATAATTAATTTATGCCTAATCTTCCATTATTTTACGATTTTAATGTGCTTTTTATATTTATAATAATGTATTTATTGCGAAATTTTACGTTTCTCAAATTTTCAAAAAATTGACATAATTCAGGCAAAATTCGTAGTGCCGGCCGAAATTAAAATTTTATTTTATTTAAAATTAATAAAATGTCACTAATTTCGTTAAAAATATTAAGTCAAAATTTAATTAAGTTAATGCCACTGATATTATTTGTTAAGATCGATCAATGAAAAAAATTATTTATATATAATCTTATCCGGGTTTCGGTTTCTATCCGGATATATCCGGATTTATATCCGAACCGGATAATCCGGATAAAACCCGGATAATTTTTTTAATTTATCCGGATAACGGTTTCTACCCGGATCGAAGCACTACTTCCCAGGTCATGATGCTCTATGTTAATATACTGCCTATCTATAAGGCTTATACCCAATTTATGTTTGGTCTTTTTTTGCCTCTTTTCATAGTGATAATGTGCTTGTCTTTAATTATGTAATCTCTTTTTACGTTGTTCAGGTGCTTCACCTTCAAATATTTCCTGGAAAAAGACATAGATTTTAGTATTAACGATATTAATAATATTACACATTATATTTGTAGAAATTGTATTTTTATTTTTACATAAAAAAAGTATCATAGTAACATCATTATATATAAATTTTCTTTATTAGCATTAATATTATAGTTAATAATAAAAAAACAATATTTAAATAAGTATTATTATATAGTCATATTAATTAAATGTATTTCATTTTAGTTATATAGATTCAAATAAAGAAACAATATATTTATTTCAATTATTTCGCGGAAATGATCTTGTAGTAAAAAAAAAATCCTAAATTTACCAATAAGAAAAAAAGAAACAAAAAAAAGGTGCTTACCGTTGCCTGCAGAACCGATCCGATCACCCGATCCAAACCTAAATGGTGAAAAATTCGGTTGGAAAAAAAAGTCAAACTGAAAAAAGAAAAAGTGAAAAAAAATTTTTCGGATTGGAAAAAAAGCCAAAGCCAACCCGAGAAAAGAAAAATGTTTAAAGAATTCGAAAAAAAAAACCGAAAAAAAAAATTGGGAAAGAGAAAAATCGGTTGAAAAAAGAAACCGAAAGGTAAAAAGAAAGAAAAAATAAAAAGAAAAAAAGAAAAAAAACCAAAAAAAAATTTGGGGGAAATAAGAAGGATAAACAAAGAAATTGGTTAGAAAAAAGGGAAATTTCTGAAAGAAAGGAATCCGAAAAAAAAAATAAGTATTGAAAAAAAATTCTGAATAATTCGGTCTAAAAAGATCGAAATTTTTTTTTTTAAAAAAAAATAATATAAAAAAAAATCGGTCTTAAAAGGCCGAAACAATAGGATTATTTAATAAAAAAAAAATTTATTCTGTTTGGGAAAAAAAATTAAACCTAAATGGAAAAAGAATGAGAAAAACAAATTTTTCGATTTGAAGCTAAAAAAATATTTGAAAAAAAAATCGAAAATAATCAACAAAAAAATTTCCGATTAACGTTAACTGTTAAGGTAAAAATCTCATTAACTGAAATTGGATTAAATAGATCAGGTGGAGGCATGTCACGATTGTCACGGGTTTTAATTATATGGAATGGGATTTTAAGTTACATAATTCTAATTATTTATACGGAGACTAATCCAAACGTCAGACTAGTTATATAGATTTAGAAGTTTCAATTAATTGTCTATAAATCCTCTTAAATTTTAGTATTCATAACAAATAGATTCGATTTTCTCTTTTTTTGGACATTTTTTTTGATTTTTTTAGAAAAATATTAATCAAAAAAAAAATAAGCGACAGAAAAAAAACAGGAAGTTTTAAGAAATAAATATATTTTTTTCTCGTAGACGATCATACGCCTTAAGTATCTGTTTATGTTGATCAAATACAAAACCTCTTCGTATGATGATAGTCATGATACGATTATGACCCTAAGAATGAGTTCAAGATTTGTTATACAAAAATTTCTACAATACAAAAATATTTATTTTAAGCAATTTTTTTTAAAAAAGTTTCTATTTTAAAACTTTTATATTATTTTTAAAACTTCGTGTGTAAAAATAAATATGCATGTTCATTGATGCGCCAGATGCGGTGATGCAGTGTCACTCTGTCATGTGGTATATCAATAGAAATTCAGCCGTTACACCATCAATTTGTATATAATTTGTATAACTTCGGTTTATTTGGTTTTTTTTTGCACCCCGTTTAAACAAATTCATATAAAAAAACATTCTATAATCATTATGTCTACCATTCGAATGAAACAAGTTAGTCAAGCAATTAATAGAGCATGGGCATCACTTGATTATAATACTCACGGAGGCTTACATGCTACATATGAATATATACGACAAACAATTCTTAATGATAGCTCTCTTACAGATGATGAAAAAACTGAAGCAATAAGAGAAAGTAATAAAGATTATGACCGAGATAAGATTAGATGTAATATAGGAACAAGAAGAATTTGTGAAAATTGTAATCAAAAATGTTTGGCTACATTATATTGCGAATATTGTGTTCAAAATTATTTAAAAGCAAGATTTTCAAATTGGACGTCTGGAAGTAATGATATTGACAACTTAATACAAAAATGTCAATTGGAAACTCATGAACCGGCAATGATAGTAGAATGGATCCCATATAATAATTTACAAAATATTAAACATCTAACTAAAGGGGGATTCTCTGATATTTATACAGCAAATTGGATTGACGGATATTATATTGAATGGGATACTAAAAAGCAACAATTAACAAGATTCGGAACTCAGCATGTAGCACTTAAAGAATTAGTAAATGTTGAAGGTGCAAGTCAAATTTGGTTTGAAGAGGTTTGTAATCTAATGACTTTTATTTAAACTTTTTTTAATTATTATCAATAAATTTAAAATATACTTCCATAGGCCAAATCTCATTTAAATATAAGCAATAAATATCCAAGAATTGTCAAGTGTTGTGGTTTAACTCAAAATCCATCAAATGGAAATTATATGCTTGTATTAAATTGGAGGGATGCAAATTTAAGAGAATATTTACAACGAAATCATAGTCGACTTACGTGGAAAGAAAGAATTAAAATCGTTTTTTCAATAATTGATGCGCTTCGTTGGATTCATAAAGAGAATTCGATTCATAGAGATTTGCATTCTGGAAATGTATTATATTCACAATATGCAGATTCTTGGTGTATTAGTGATCTTGGATTTTGTGGTCCTGCAGATAAATCATCAAAAAGTATATATGGAAATCTTCCTTACATAGCGCCCGAAGTTATTTCTGGAAGAAAGTATTCTTTTGCATCTGATATTTATAGTATTGGTATACTTATGTGGGAAATTTCGTCTGGACAACTTCCTTTTTGTAATTATGAACATGATTATAACCTTGCAATGAACATAGTTAATGGCGTAAGACCAAGAATAGTACCAGGAACTCCCTTAGAATATGAAAATTTAATTAAACAATGTTGGGATGCTGATTCACTAAAAAGACCTAACATTAATACACTTTTGTATGAAATTAGTGAAATTAATGCATCATTTCAAAATGTGTCAAATGAATCACAAGCAAATAATAATTTAAACAAAAGTAACTTAGAAAAAAATTATACTAGTAAAATGTTATTTACAAGTAAAGTCCATCAATTTGAAAATTTTCCTGAACCAAGGAATGCGACAAAAGGTATAATTACATTATATATTTATTGGATTTTTATCAATGTTATTTTTATTAATATTATTTCCTTAATTATACAATATGATAACAGAAGAACAAGAAGGTAACGCCAATTTAATGGGTTTATCTAAAATTGATCTATTAATAAATTGATTTGTTTATTATAATAACTTAAAATATTACTTATTTATAACAGCATTTTATAGTAAATCGTATGACTTAAACATTCCTGATAACTGTAAGTATTTTTTAAAATATTTCGTCAAATTTTAATGTATGTTAATATTTATTAATAATATTTTTTCATTTTTTCCCATTTTTAGTTGATGATTCCAACTCAAATTACGCTAGTACATCTAAAACAAGTAGAAAATTAAAAGGTAGTCATTTATTTTATATATTATTTGATTTATTTGATGTATTAATCTAATTTCTTAATTTTAGGATTTAGTAAAAGATTGTCTAAAATATTTAAACCCCTGAATCTAAATTCAAAAAATGGTAAGTAAATATACAGTATTAATGCATTTTATATTGTTAGTACAAGCGTTTTATTAAATATAATTTAAAAAAAAAAATTGATATTCAAAAATGATTAAATGATTATAAAGGGATAGGAAACAATGCAACTACAGGCTGAATGACGTAAATTGATATTGATATTAGGTGAGATATTTTTTTATATTAATATCTTTATATTGATTTCACTTCATAATTAAATTAAAGTTTTAATGAGTAATTATAATTAGTTTGTTTATTACTTTACAGATTATATGTCTCATTTTATTTTGGAATTTTTTTAAACACTAAGACTAGAGTACAGTATAAAGAAATCTCTTAGTTTGTAATTTAAATAATTCTCCTATATTTATATAAATTTAAAATTATTAATATATAAATTATCAACTTATCTCAGTTTAAATAACATAATGTAAATGGTATATTTATGATATCTAACAAATATTTTGTATTTTATCCTCAATTGAAATATCTTTTATAAAACATTCTAGATTATTATTTAGGAGTTTCAACTTTCAATTAATTGCCTGTAAGTCCTCTTAAATTTAGTAGTATTAATAATTCAAAAAGGAAAATTTTAAGATATAAGAAATAAAATTATGTCAAGTGCGAACGCTTTTTAGTATTAATTTATGTAGATCAAATACAAAATCTATTCGTTCAAAAGATTTGTTACCCAAAAATTCGTACAATGCAAATTTTTTTTTTAGAAGTTCTATTTTAAACTTTAATTATTTATAATACTTCGTGTGTAATAATAAATAATATGCATGTTCAATTGCAATGTTACATAATTTGTTGATTAGCGTACGCCCGAAAGATTCCGTAATCCGAAAAAAATTTTGTTACACAATGCAACGTTACATAATTTGTTTACCCAAAAAATTCCGTATACTTACTTTTTTGTCGTATTCTTTAGTATCTATTAATCTGAATTCATTTGTAATTTTAAAAAAAAAGTCAATGGATTTTTTTATCAAGAAGCTATTTAAGTCATCACATATTAAGAAATGTAAAAAATGTAAATATGCATGTCATGCAATGTATTTTCAGCGAAATTTCAAAAATTGGACTAGTGGTAATAATATTATTGATAAATTTATTCAAAATACTCAGCTATCAGAACATACTTATTGGGTAGAAAATGCATTAGAATGGATACCTTATGATAGATTGTATGATATTAGATATACTGCAAAAGATGAATTTGGAAAAGTGAATAGAGCAAATTGGATTGATGGATATCTAACTAATTGGGATAATGAAAATCAAAATTGGACGAGAGTAAACCAAAATATGTTTGTGGTTCTAAAAAGTTTAAATAATTTAAAGAATATTACAACTGAAATTGAAAATGAGGTATAATGAATTTATTAATAAAATTTTGAAGTTTTTAATTTTTACTAATATATTTATATTTGTAGGTCTATAATAAACCTTGTGGTATAACTCAAGATCCAGAAACAAAAAATTATATCATGGTTTTGAATTATAATAAATGTAAAAAGTGTAATAGTATATGTAATGCAATACACTTTCAACATAAATTCATAGATTGGACTAGTGGTAATAATGATATTGATAAATTTATTCAAGATACCCAGCTATCAGAACATACTGATTATATTGTAAAAAATGCATTAGAATGGATACCTTATGATAGATTGTATGATATTAAATATATTTCAAAAGATGAATTTGGCAAAATATATCAAGCAAATTGGATTGATGGAGAAATAAAGTATTGGTATAATGGAAATTGGGAAAGATATAATCAAAATATGTTTGTAGTTCTAAAAAGTTTAAATAATTTAAAAAATATTACAATTGAAATTGAAAATGAGGTATAATAAATTTATTAATAATTTTTGAAGTTTTTAATTTTTTATTAATATATTCATGTTTGTAGAATTACTCTAAACCTTATGGCATAACTCAGGATCCAGAAACGAAAAATTATATCATGGTTTTGAATAATATTAAATGTAAAAAGTGTAATAGTATATGTAATGCAATACACTTTCAACATAAATTCATAGATTGGACTAGTGGTAATAATGATATTGATAAATTTATTCAAGATACTCAGCTATCAGTTCATAATAATATAAATATTATAGTATCACAAGCATTAGAATGGATACCTTATGATAGATTTTATGATATTAAATATATTTCAAAAGATAAATTTGGCGAAATATATAGAGCAAATTGGATTGATGGAGAAATAGAGTATTGGGATAATGGAAATTGGAAAAGATATAATCAAAATATGTTTGTAGTTCTAAAAAGTTTAAATAATTTAAAGAATATTACAACTGAAATTGAAAATGAGGTATAATGAATTTATTAATAAAATTTTGAAGTTTTTAATTTTTACTAATATATTTATATTTGTAGGTCTATAATAAACCTTGTGGTATAACTCAGGATCCAGAAACAAAAAATTATATCATGGTTTTGAATTATAATAAATGTAAAAAGTGTAATAGTATATGTGATGCAATACACTTTCAACATAAATTCATAGATTGGACTAGTGGTAATAATGATATTGATAAATTTATTCAAGATACCCAGTTATCAGAACATACTGATTATACTGATTATAGGATAAAAAAGATAAAAAATGCAATAGAATGGATACCTTATGATAGATTGTATATTGCAAAAGATGAATTTGGCAAAATATATCAAGCAAATTGGATTGATGGAGAAATAGAGTATTGGGATAATGGAAATTGGAAAAGATACAATCAAAATATATTTGTAGTTCTAAAAAGTTTAAATAATTTAAAGAATATTACAACTGAAATTGAAAATGAGGTATAATGAATTTATTAATAAAATTTTGAAGTTTTTAATTTTTACTAATATATTCATGTTTGTAGGTCTATAAACCTTATGGCATAACTCAGGATCCAGAAACAAAAAATTATATCATAGTTTTGAATAATTATAAATGTAAAAAGTGTAATAGTATATGTAATGCAATACACTTTCAACACAAATTCATAGATTGGACTAGTGGTAATAATGATATTGATAAATTTATTCAAGATACCCAGTTATCAGAACATACTGATTATACTGATTATAGGATAAAAAAGATAAAAAATGCAATAGAATGGATACCTTATGATAGATTGTATATTGCAAAAGATGAATTTTGCAAAATATATCAAGCAAATTGGATTGATGGAGAAATAGAGTATTGGGATAATGGAAATTGGAAAAGATATAATCAAAATATATTTGTAGTTCTAAAAAGTTTAAATAATTTAAAGAATATTACAACTGAAATTGAAAATGAGGTATAATGAATTTATTAATAAAATTTTGAAGTTTTTAATTTTTACTAATATATTTATATTTGTAGGTTTATAAACCTTATGGCATAACTCAGGATCCAGAAACAAAAAATTATATCATGGTTTTGAATAATAATAAATGTAAAAAGTGTAATAGAATATGTAATTTAATACACTTTCAACACAAATTCATAGATTGGACTAGTGGTAATAATGATATTGATAAATTTATTCAAGATAGCCAGCTATCAGTTCATAATAATATTGAAGTATCACATGCATTAGAATGGATACCTTATGATAGATTGTATGATATTAAATATATTGCAAAAGGCGGGTTTGGCAAAGTGTATAGAGCAAATTGGATTGATGGAAATCTAATTAATTGGGATAATGAAAATCAAAATTGGATAAGATATAATCGAAATATGTTTGTAGCTCTTAAAAGTTTGGATAATTCAAAAAATGTTCCATTGGAATTTATGAATGAGGTATAATTTGATTAATTTAATCTATTGTTTATTATTATAATACTTAAATTGTTAATTTTACTAGTATATTCTGTATTTTTTTTTTTATATAGATTATGTCGCATAATAAAGGAGGAATAGATAATAATTTTATTGTTAGATTTTATGGAATAACTCAAGATCCAGAGACAAAAAATTATATGATGGTTTTAAATTATGCAGAAGATGGAAGTTTACGAAATTATTTAGATAAAGAATATAATAAGCTTAATTGGGATAAAAAGATTGTTCATTTACGATATATTATAGATGGACTTAAATGTATTCATGAAAAGGAATTAGTTCACCGAGATTTGCATATTGGAAATATATTAAAGTTTAAACATAAAATTGCTATAACTGATATGGGATTATGTAAACCTGCAAATTATAAAACATTAGAAAATACAAATAATAATATATATGGTGTTTTGCCTTATGTAGCTCCTGAAATTTTAAGAGGACAAGGTTATACCAAAGCTGCTGATATTTATAGTTATGGTATAATTATGTATGAAGTAATTTCCGGATTACCTCCATATTGTGATTTAAACCATGATAATAATTTAGCGATCAAAATTTGTCAAGGTCTTAGACCAAGGTTTAGCATTAAAGTACCACAATTAATTGTGCAATTAATTAAAAGATGCTTAGATGCCAATCCATTAAATCGACCAATAGCAAAAGAAATTAATAGTACTTTATACATATGGAAAAATATTTCAAGTAATGAACAAAGCAAAGAATTACAAGTACAAATTGAGGAAGCGGGTGAAATAAACGAATATTCATTAGATAGCTGCATAACTTCAATTAACTTAGGAATATCATATAACACACATTCAGAAGCTATTTATACAAGTAGGTTACTCGATTTTAATAATCTTCCTGAACCAAAAAATTCAGACGATTATTATGAGCAAAATGATAATATTATAAGCAAGGAATTTTCAGGTATTATTAATAATTTTGTTATTTTAAAATATAAATCAGTTTTAAATATACTAATAACTTTTTATTAAATAGAATCTTTACAAATCGATATATCTCAATTAAATATTAATTAAGATGTAAGATTTTAATTTAGTTATTTGTATTCAATATATTATATTATTTTTTTTTTAGGTGCAAAAAACGAATATAACATTATTATATACTGATATTACTATTTTTTCTTTCGAGAACATGCAAATCATTACAATTTAAAATTCTGTTTAACATAGATTTTCTTAACATTGACGTTAAAATAGTACAGTATTTTGAAATTAGAATTAGTGAGAATTGCGCTAAATAAGATTTAAATTTTAATGACCATTTTTTTTAAATTATATATTTACTTATTTTATATTTGTTAGTTAAATAAAATTTTCAAATTTGAGCAATTATAAGATGTTTGGCCTGTCATATTCCAAGTTCAATTTACAATTGTAATAATATACAAAGAGAAAGAAATTTTTTTTGATTCTGTCCTGGTAAACTGGCGAATATCCATCACTCTCTGAAATCGATTTAATTATATAGTGAGCGATTTCAACTTCATAATTGTACAAGATCAGCCCCAAAGAAACTGCAGACATAGCCACCTGGTCGCATGTTAATATTCAAAATTAAATAAATAAGATCAGAACGAAACTAAAGATAAAATATACAAGGCTAGAACAAATAACCGAATGAAAGATGAAAGAAAAAAACAACTGGTTAGTTGCTATAAAGTGTAAAGAAAATAGATTCTGAAATTCTAAAAAACCTAAAATTTACCATTTACTGGGGTACCAAAGTTGAAACCCTATAAAAAAGAAAATGGTTGTAAGGAACTGTAGCAAATAAAAAAAGAAAACGAATATATTAAAAAAAGCTTACTTCTAGGAATATAAAAAGAAGAATAGGAAAGGCTCATAAAAAATTATCCATATTTGATGAACAATCAGGTAGTATCGCCAGAGTCGGTTAAAACTAGATATATTCAAAATTAGTAAGATACTGTTGGAATTAATTTACTATAAAATAATTAAATAAAACTGAACAATACTAAACAAATATAAAAAGAAGTAATAAATTAAAAGTATGAAAAATCAATTTTACATAAGTATTTCATAACAATGATAAATAAATATTACTAAGTTATTATTACAATTTCTAATTTTAAGATATTGTCTCACTTATTTCTAAGCTTATTTGTTTTAAATAAAACAAGCCTTTGGAGATTAAGTAATTTATAGGTGTAGAATTGTTTTTAATTTTTAAACGTAAATTTCAGGGCAGTATTGTGGCAAGTAGCATTAATACTGCTGTTTATACATAAAAAAATTAAGAAGCACTATTTTAAATTATGCGATTTGGAGTAACATTTTTCTCCTGATCCACAAATGACTTAAAACTAGTACTATCAATTAATATGTTTAGTATACTTGAATAAAGAATAAGAAATTAAGTATCTAGAAAATAAAGCATTATCAAATATTGATGATTTTATTACAATTGTATAAACTAATGACAGTATACTAGGAAACCGTCAGAAGTCCCGAAAAAAAGATAAAATTAAAATTTGCGATTTCATTGGATGACGTCATGTGAGGAACAAGAATTCACTTTTTCATAATGCGTAGACATATACAGTCCTTCATTCCGATCCGGACAGTTAACCTATATGTATAATTACAAAATAAATCACTCGGATTTCTTTTTAGAAAATTCTTGCAATGAAATATAGTAATTTAATATGAAGAGGGCTATTTGTTTGCAATAAAATACAATAATATAAAAATAATTTTATAATCATTTCAAGAGAATTAGAAATTACTATATAAACAGTTTATACCATCATTTATTATAATCTTTGTAAACTTATTCTAATTGGGAAATAAATCATTATAAAAATACACCTGACATTATGTTACATAAAAGAATTTAAATGTGATATATATATATAGATTTAAATATTAGATTTATGATTAAAGGTAATTAAATGTATAACAATCTGGATTTACAAATATAAATAAATTGATATACCACAATTGTAATACTAATAATAGAGATAATAATAATATTATAAGTATCATTTTTTTTCCAAAAAGATTTGATAATATAAATAAAAGAATTACTGTATAATTTATTATTAATTATAAATGAAAAAAAATAAGGAATATAACTTAATTTGTAAAACAATAAGATACTAAAAATTTAGAAAAATAATTTACTATTAATAATAACCTACCTCTTATAGAATTATATAAAAATTAAAAATTATTCCAGCTAAAAATATTTTTAAACTAGTATTAATTCGGTTTATAATTTATAATAATATTTCTGATTTATTCATCAATTATTATATAGTATAATATTGAAGATAAATTAGTTATAAAGAGGTTTTAGTTTTTAGTCTTTTTTTAATGAATTTTTTATCATTTCTCACACAGTCTTTCACCATCTTTTATTATATTCTACTGTCATTTCTTATTATATTTTTTATTAATAATTTTTTTTAAAAATCATTACAAAAATGTTAATAATTATTGAATGGAACGATCCAAACCTCATTGACAAATTATCAAGTAACAAAACATGTCATTTTTTCAATGATAGTCTATGAACTATCCTTGAAAATTTTACAGAAATTGAGAAGATACAACCCAATATAATATAAAATATTTTTATATGGATGCAGAAAGTCCATTTCAACTCTACATTAATTTGTTTAATTACTTTACCGAACGTAGTCTAGACAAGTGAATTAAACTATTAGTTTTAAACCTACTTGCTCGAAATACCTTATTATTTATTAACCTCATTATGGCAATTTATTCTAAAAAAATAACTACAACCATATTTACATAAATTCATGATACAATAGTTTTATTTATTGTGGGTCAAATGACTATGACGAGTTTATAGAGAATAGTTGAATACTGTCTTAAAGGAAATAAGAATATTCCAGGTTCTGGGTAAACAAGAGAAATTTTTTCATATGGAGAAAAAACTTTTCAAAAGTAATACTTACAACTATAATTTAAGAATGTATATTCATTAACCAACAATAAATACTACTATGACAATCCATAAAGAGGGATATATGTAGAAGTCATCTTTATATAAAATTACGGATGTATTTAGCAATCCAAAATATAGACAACTCATCTGCTCAAATATAATATTATACAATAATCAGGTTAAAATGAATCATTTTATAATTAATATTGAGTAATAAATTTCAACCATTCTGCCAATATACTTATTTCTTTAATTATTTCAAACATTTTAAAAGTTATGACACTCATAGCAAATAGGGTGTTCGCTGCAAATGGCTTTGTGGCGACACCAACAATGCAGGACAAAATGGACTGCGCTAAAACGTGGTTACAAAATCTCACGAGAATTTTACTGGGAAACGAGGAGGAGTTTAATAAAAAAATACAAAAATACCAAACACTATTTTAATAAGATAGTTTTTGTGGTGTGGTGGTATTTTCAAACTAAACACTTAAAAAAAATGAAACTCATCTGGAACACAATATACTATTATATCAAAATGATACTGTAAACAAATTTATAAGCAATGAATAAAATATTGTTTAATTAATATTTGATTAATAATATTAAGATAATAATTAAATTTATATAATATTAATATTATAATAATAATAATTTTTTATAATTCTATTTTATAATCTAAACAAAGTTTATTAGATATTATATGTAGTAATATATGTAATATACTATTTATTTATTTATTTATTTTTTTGAAAATAATTAAAAAGCAATTATATTGTTATGAATTTTTAGATAAAAAAAATTTATAATTTGAAATATTTTATTGTTTATAATAATATTAATGAGTGATCTAATTACATTTTAATAATTTATTCTACATTTTATTTCTATATTATTATTAAAAGTTAATCATAATTGGTAATTAGTACTATTTTTAGAAACAATAAAATTTTTTTTTGTAACTCTAATTATGATCAGTTACTGCATAACCGCCACTCTTACTTTGAATTGCATAAAATTTTCATAAAATAAAAATTGCCTTTTTAATCAGCAAAAATGATTTCTAATATTATAAAATGTTTTCATAAGGGTGTTATTCCATCTCAATTTGCTACTCGATTTCTTCAATTATCAAAATTTAACTCAAAACCTAATTACAAAGTTCAATCATTATATTCAAGATACCATACAATATCCTTTCCTAATAAATATGAAAAATGGAAATCAACTTACTTTATCAAAAAAAAAAGATGGCCACCAATACAAAATTATTTGCATTATAATAATTGTGAATATAATAATACAAGCAAGTTGTTTAATATCATTCTATATGGATGTGGTTTAATCATTCCATATGGAAGTTTAATATATTTGGCTCAGTCTTATAAGCAGCATAATATTAAAATCTTGGAAAAAGAAATACTAAAAGAGGTTGTATTACCAGATGGTTATATTTCCCGACCTGAAGTTATTGAACAAATCAAAAAAATTTTTCAGCCAGATAATGATCATTCATATTATCATGTTATTTATGGTGAAGTTGGAACTGGAAAAACAACATTAGTTAAAAAAGCAATCAAAGAAGTTGGAAAAGGTGTAATATATATTGACATTGGAGAATTTGAACGAGATCAAAGTGAGTTATTTATTATTTATTTTGTCGTTGATCACTATTTTTGATTTTAATTTTATAAATGAAATAGGTATGACTTTGAATTCTTTAAAGCATATTGCTGAAATGTATAAAGCAAAGTATAATAAACCTCCAGTTATTATTTATGATAATGTTGAATATTTAATTCATAACAATCCAGAAATTCTTGATATCTTACAGGATGATGCAAAGGATAGTGCTGACAACAGAAAGTACATTGCAGTGTTTGTTGCCAATGAAGCAAATGTTATAATGAGAATGGGATGTAAGTACTGAAATCTATTTCTTTTTGTACTTTTAAAATATACTTATATAATGCAATTTTTATTTAAGCTCGTAGTTCTTGGTCATGTGCATCAGTGATGGAAATTGGCAACTTTAATGAAAAAGAATCAATGGAATATTTAACTAAGAAACGCAATATCAATGAAGTAGATGCAAAAAAATTATATGAATTAGTTGATAGTAATTTTTTAGACCTTTATGCTGCAGCAGATGAGTTTCTTGATACAAAATCTTTCGAAGGTAGGAATTAGTTTTATTATCAATTCGCGTCAGTCAAATAGAATCATTCTTACCAACTTTTTTTCATAGATATTAAAAAGGGAATAACAAAAGAAATCGAAAGAAAATCTATTATAAAATACAAATATCATGAAGTAAGAAATAAAATTTTAAAGGCTTTATTAGAATGTAAAAAGTTTAGAGTTATGGATTTTTTTGATAATTATGAAGATGCTGGTAATTTCTTATATTTTGACATATTTGCATATCATCCAGAAAGTGATAATATAACATTTCAGTATGAATGGTATATTAGAGAAAATGCTAGTGAATTCAGGTAATAAGTATATACTTATGGATAATAAAAAGGTTTATTTTTAACTATATTTCTAAATTCAAAAACAAATTACATCATTTAAAAATATAATAAGATATTGACGAAGTTAATCCTTAGATAATTTGAATAAATTTTTTAAATAAATCGTTCATATAATTAGAGCTTCTCTTATATTATATCCTGGTTTGAGGGCCATCAATTCTTGGGTCTGAATATGAAAGTAAAAACGGTAATTAATGCAGGTATATGGCATGCCGAGTTGGACAAAATTATTTGACGTGGAAGATATCATCAGATGTTTGGATTTTTTAACTAATTATGTATAATGATTTTATTATTCTAGGTTAGCTATTTGTTATTTATGGGATTAACGAATGATTAAACGTGAACAGATAAAAGATAATACGAATATCACTCTCATGTTACCTAATTACACTTTGTTTATCGGTTCATGTTTGTTGTTTGTATATGTCATTTGTCCTTCGTTTAGCAAGTAATCAGACGTAGAGTAGATAACATATTTATCTTTTCATGCGTATAACTTTTGTCTGTGGGTTCTTATTTTTCGGCTTTGAACTTTTCTTTGAACACTTTTATTTATTAAAACTTACAGTTATACTAATGCATCATATCTAAACTAAAACTTGCATATTGACCGGTTGTTGTCTAACTTTTCTTTAAAGAATGTGTTTTGCGCTCTGTTATAAAATTTTCAACCTATTAACATATAATATTCATCAATTTTCAAATAGAAATCTTTGGGAAGAAACTAAGTGGAATAAGGAAATGTTAGAGTAATAAGAAAAATATACTTTTTATTTACAAATGATAAGAGAAATAAATATTTTTTAAACTAGTACTAACATATTTCTTTCCTTTTTTTTTATTCCAGGAACGGTTTGCGACGTTAGTATAGAATACAAATTGGTGTGAGGGAGAAAGTTTGCTTTCGTTTCTTTGAATTAATATAAATCACATCCTGCCCTTTTACGATATTTTGTAATTTAAAAAGTGCTTTGATTTATTCTTAAAAGAAAGTAATGAGTTGATAATAATTAATAGCTAAAAAAAAACAAAAAAAAATTTCTCCTTACCTTTGTTTTGAAGTAAAGCATCTAGAAGTACTGAAAGTATTTAAGATAAGATAAATAATTTTTCTTTTTTTTTTAAAAAAAAAGATAAGTAAAATAAAATAGAATAAATAAAGTATAAATTATAGCTTCAATGTTTCGGGCACTTACTGCGGAAATTGAAAATTTGAAAATTTTTATCTTGAAAATTGAAAATATATTAGTAAAATCGAAATAATTTTTTAATGAGTAACTCACCTGATACAATTAGTAATCAAATGATGTCATTATCTGATTGTTTTGTTTAGTTAAAATCAAAGTTCGACAATATAAATACAGTAAAACATATAGTATATATATAGATGTACAGTATATAAAATAACATTTTAAAATATATAAATAATAAGACCAATAATAAACGAAAAACTTTAAAAATATTTGGAATATTTATTTGATTTATTAAATCTGATCATTTACTTCTTTTTGTGCTTCCAAGTAAAAAGCCGCTTTTTTACATAAGTAAACAAGCATGTGAAATTGCCGAACGTATATTACTAAATTCCTTTGTAATAAATATTTTCATTTTTACCGACCTAAAATAATATCACCAGAATTATTTTTTAATATTAAAAAAAAAAAAGATATTCGATAGAAAATTGATAGAAAAATTCATAATTTTATTTATATTCACTAGAAACATTTGGTAAACCCAATTTCTACGTTACATTTTTCCAAGAATTTTCATTTTTTTTTTTATTAAAGATAAAAATAAGTACTCATGTATATATGTATATGTTGCAAAAAAAAAATAAACTTTATTTGTCTTTATTTGTATATAAAAATTTTTTTCTTCGTGAAAAAAAATTGTTTATTTCTTGTATTACAGTTTACATTTAAATATATTCAACAAAAAAGTATAAAAAAAAGTATGCGTTGTTATTTGTAGATCACAAAAATATAGTATCAACCCATGTCCGTTAATTTTATCGAGGGGTCAAATATGGACAGATAAACATCAAGCATTATGTCTTATGACATACGCATTATCTCCTATGAAGAATAATGTATACAATTTAAAACAAAGAAATTGCTATTTTAATTTATGTTACAATGCATGTTATTAAATTATGTTGGGTCCGTAAACACAAGTCATAAGGTATAAACAAGTAAAAAATATTTGAAACATTTTGTCCACTCCTGCTTGCCATAAATGTATTAATATTTGTAACAACCCGTGTTACAGATTATTATAAAAATATGTCGATTACTCAATCTAACTAATACAATCGGTTGATCATTTACCCATTAATATTATTGAATTTTTTAATTTGGTCTTTATGAATAACTTTTTGTCAATTCTATGAACAAACCTGAAATAGTATTGATTTTAATTGGTTCAAAATAGCAAAATAGTTATTTTATAATAAACTACTATAATTTACTATTATTTCTATCGGGCTGAATCCGTGTGACTCAATTCGTATTTGTCATGTTTTTGTACAATTGATATATGAACGATAATTTTTCTCATAAAAATAGATTTTTAGAATTTTTCTCAAAAAAAAAAAAAAAAAAAAAAATATCTTAACGAAATATTATATTAAAATGCGTTTATCGATCTAACGTCTCACTTTTGACGGTTTGCTAATTAAAAGAATACTTTCCTTTAAGGACCTTAATCTTATTACGCTATATAACTACCCAACAGAGATAAAAAGAACGCTATAATAACGTCCTCCATGGTCTGAAACAAACGACTTCGCAGTTCCGTTATCTTCACAATTCCATCATCCTTGCGGCTCCAATTTTAACAACTTGAAATCGAAGAAACAAATTTAAGGCGAGTACTTCCGTTGTTTGGTACTACTCGCTTTACGGGCGTGCGTTGTTTTTTGGTGTTACAACATAGGGGTTTATGTGCTCGTAGTACGTACCATATGCTACTGGCTAATAGCGGTCTACTAGTGCACTAGGAGATAGCGACTGATGACGCCAAATAGGTGGTCCTACAAGCTGACTCATATGGGAGGGCAAGCCGTGGTGCCCATGGAAGTGACACATATCTCTATGTTGTGAGCATACTTGATTATGATATATGCTAATCGTAATGTAACCATGTTTTTTTTAGATTTTAGAATTTGTAATTACAAAATGTGAAGAATTTTCTTAAATTGGATGATTACAGAGAAAAATACCAGGTTATTACGATGAAAATTAAGAATCAGGTAAATTTTTGAGTATACTATGTATATTTAGGGTCAATTTTAATGTTTGCTTTCATTTTTAGATGGGTGGCGATCGTTCTTTTTATTGTTCTTTATATCAGTTGTAAATTCAAAGTAAATAAACTACTATAGTATCTTTTTTTTTTCTTTGAGAAAAAATAAAAAATAAATAGTCGAATAATTATATTTAAATATGGAGAATTTTAAATTCTAATGAAGACTAATATCTTTATTTAAGTAAAATGATTTTGAAATAATCGTAAATAAATACAAACACTTTATACAGTAATTAATCCATTTATTGGAATAATATATCGTTTTATATTTTAAATAATTAAAGAATAACCTTTTAAAATCAAATTTTCAAATGTTATCAATGATATCGAATGTTATAGTTATATCGTTATAAGATGTAAATAATTTAACTTTTCCAAAATATTACCATTACAATTAGTTTGTTCGTCGAAACAATAAAAAGCATTTTTGAAATGACATAATGCTACATTATAAATTATTGTTTGTAGGGTAGAAATATCATCTTTTTTGTTGATTTGATATAAAACTCTTATACATATTATTTTCCATTCGCCTTCAAATTTTCACACATTAAATAACAAAAAATCTCGAAAGATATAAAGTCCGTCCTTAAATCAAACGAATCAAATAAATTATCAAAAAAGTTTTTACACAATGAACTATACGGGTTTTAGTACCGATATTTTAAATTATTGGATTCTAATTATGGTATACAGCAGTTTACCGAAAATTACAGTCATATTCCTGATTACCGATCATCCGGACGGGCTTAATCGCAGAAATCTTATGGAATTCCACGACGATCTATGTCTAGTTGGGACCGGATGATCGACAATTCTCCGGAGCGACCACGACAACTGGATAAATAATAGTTATTCGGCTCGAAGTGCCGAATAAGTGATTTATCCGGTATCACGTGATTTGCAGATTTATAATAATTTCTAGGGGTGTGGGGGGTCCAACTGGTTGGTTACACAATATAATATACAATAAGTCTAATAAATCAAAACTGTCCTCCATATAAATTCATATACGTTATTAGTAAATTACGATGATCGGTGAACAAAATACCCCTGCAATTAAAAAAACCAGCCACCCAATTATGTCATCCTTGAAACGTGATCATCTTTACATCTGTTTTGTCGCGTCCAAGTACTTTAAATAATGTTTGGACCTTCTCTGAGAAGAAAAAAACAACATCGGCAGTTTTATTTTAGTATTTATGATGAATAAATCAATATTTAGAAGTCTAAAACAAGTAAAACAAGTTTATTTATTACAAGAAAACGTTATTTATATAGACTTTTAATTTATAATAACTTTTAAACCTTTTTTTTTTAAAAAAAAACTGAAAAAAATATTGTCTATAGTAAATGTCTACAATAAATAGTTGTATGCAGTTTTCACTAATAAAAGAGAATGTATTTAATAAAATTTTAATATAAAAGTGATATTTATTGTTAAAAACATATTTTTCATTGTTTTTTAAAAAAATTTTTTTAATACATATTTCGAAATAATAGTTTTTCTAATAAGCTATATTAAAACTTTGACCTGAGAAACCCAATAACGCTCTAATAGTCATGAAAATTTGCCAATATATGACTCTTACCAACACTAATCTACTCTCGAACATCGGCTTTTAGAAACGTTGTGCGTCAAAAGTTTTAGGCTTGGAATGTTGTCTTGGATATATTAAAATAATAAAATTCAGGGGTGACGGTAGTGGGACAGTTTGGTAATACGAAATTATATTGTGTAACCAACCAGTTGGACCCCCCACACCCCTAGATAATTTTTCATTCTAAAGAATCACGTGATACCGGATAAATATTTTCCTGTAGCAATATGTTTTAATCATTCTTAAAAAATCATCAAAACTTTTAATTAATTTATTTCATATAATTGGATTCATTAATAAATGAATTAGCTAAATTAGTAAGTAACATTGGTCGAATAAAATATTTTTTTTTTTGTTCTTCAAAATCATTAATTTCAGCATTATGACAAAATGATAAATAAATTTTGTATATCACTTTTAGTTTGATATTTTAATAATCGTAATTTTCTTTTACTTGATTTTTAAATTAAGAAAGATATCTAATGCCTAAATAGCCTAATGTATTAATTTGAAGAATATCATTTTAAAGAAAATAATATATTTGAATTTTATCCATTTATTTGGATGAATATTTCAATTGTATTTTGGAAGTTTCATTTTTTTCTTTAAACAAAACAAAAAAGAGTCAAGTGAAACAAGTTAATCTTTGGGTATCACGTGAGGTAAAAATTAACATGAAATAAAACATGGGCGTATTAGAAATGATCTGTAGGTGTACATTTTTGACACAAAATCTTTCAACATTTTATTTGATTACGTGTTCGTATAATTAATGAATGGAATTTAATAGGATATAAAATTAACTAATTGCTCATATTGTTTTTATGCTAAAATGATACATTTTCAAAATTCAAGAACGAGGGTGACCGAGTCACTCCAGACTCCCCTTCCTAGGCTTTTTTTTTTATTTTTCACTTATTTTTCACTTATTTTTCACTTATTTTATTTTTTTTTCATTTTTACTTTATTTCCTTTTGTTTTTTCTGATTCCTTAAACATGGATAACAAATAATAATAACGTGTTAGATTATAACTAAATAATCAATATTACCGATAAAAAAAAATTGATATGATTACTAATTGATCTTTATTCTAGCAAAACAAAGTTAAATAATTGATGGTGTCATTATTATATTTATAATATTTGGAACTGATGGTTTTTATAAACTGAATTGATTTTTACGTCTGCCTAAAGGTATTTTATAGGTAGCTTTATTTTGGCCTTTTACTTGATAAATTAAATTCTACTAATTAAAATTTATCATATCGGCTGATTGGAAAAATCAAGCCAATTAATATTTAAGCTCAGTTGATGGGTTCATTATATAACTGATTGGTTACTTATCGTCATTAGCATATAAAATTATGGGGGGCTTTTCTGATCAGCCGATATGTTAAATAAAATTTAAAATTATTATGAGTTTTGGCTTATAAATCACTTAACTAAAATTTAAATTCTACTTATTAAAATTTATTAAATAAAATTAAAATTATTACTTAACTAAAATTTATAATATTTAAAAAAGAATAAATTACAGCCACCTAACCGCAAGAAGAAAGCATCAACTATATACAGTACATGTGGCTGCAATTTAATCCAAAATCCGAAGTGAAACTCTGGTTGAAACTTAAGAACATGGCCAAAATTATTTAGTAATTCTGGTCATATTTGTAGTCCGTCCAGAATTATAAATCACGTTCCTGTGATAGAATTTTGTGATACACGAATGTTACACAAAATTCATAATGCGGAATGTATAGTGCTGGCCAGACAATTTCGGCCTGAATTTCAACTTTTGGCGGGTTCCAGTTTCGGGAATGACTGGCCAAACCCAATTATGCTGAAATTAATGAGTATTAGTCACATGTATAAACAACTAGGTAGCTTCAAAGCTGAAAAAATATAAATTTCAGTAAAGTATTATTTTTATTTATTCAGTTTATTATGTGGTTTTGCTGCGCAACAATGAGACGGATGTGCAAATTTGTTTGTTATACAGTACATGTAATGATGCAATGCTACTTGTGATCCACATAATGCATTTTGCATTACCATACTAATAAAAGTGTTTTAATATTAATTAAAATAAAAGATATTTATCTTTTTCAGTTAGGAAAAACATATTAATGGCTTACAGTGATGATAAAGGTAAATCAAATATAGCAAGAACACTTAATACAATTAGAATTCACAAAATTTTTTAACCAATTTGCAATATAATAAAACCAGTTTCCAGTAGTATTGAAGAATTTGAAGAAAGTGGCACTGAAAAATTTGTAGGAAGTAGTATTGAGAAATTAGAAGGAAGTAGTACCAAAGAATCTAAAGGTATATCAAACAAGCTGAAATATTAAATTTTATTTGTAAATAATTCAACTTATGTAATATACATATATAATTTAAACTAACTATATTAATTTAAACTAACTATATTATATAAAATTATATAAAATAATTGTTTCATTTAATGATTAATAATAATACTATAGTTAGTAAGTTATCAGTTAATTAAATTTTAGTTTTTTACTTTACTTATTTACGTAATATAGCTAAATTTTTTGTTTAAATAACTATTTAATAATTGACTGTATTACAGATGGTAAATTACAATATGCATTATATATATCATATCTGTTTAATATTCTATATAACTCAACTAATTATATTTTTAATATAAATAACTAGATTGTAAGTGATGCATTTAATTTACAGTAAATACTTTGTATTATGTTTATATTTAACTAATTAATTAATAATATTACAGGGTGTAAGTTATATTTATATTTCTACTATTATTTATTATATAATTTAAACTGACTAAATTCTTTATTTAAAAAATTATTTTGTAATTTCTTTTAGTTGTTAAGTTATAAGTTATTTATTTAATTTTATTATTACTTATTGTTATAATATTTACATATCATTTAAATTATCTAATTTCTTTATTTAAAAAATTATTAAATAATGTAGAGAGTAAGTTATTTATTTAATTCTATTATTACTTATTGTTATAATATCTAATTACTTTATTTAATAGATGGTAAGTTATTTATTTAATTCTATTATTACGCATTTATATAATACTATAATTTGAACCAACTAAATTCTTTATTTAAAAAATTATTTAATAATATAGAGTGTAAGTTATTTATTTAATTCTATTATTAATTGTCATTATAATATTTAAATTCTTTATTTATAAAATTATTTATAGGGGGTAAGTTATTTATTTATTTAATTCTATTATTACTTATTTAGTATATATATAATGTTTACATATATTTAAACTGACTAAATTCTTTATTTAAAAAATTATTTTGTAATTTATTTTAGATGGTAAGTCATAAACCAGTTATTTATTAATTCTATTATTACTTATTTATATAATATTTACATATACAGTAGGCGATCGCTTTGAAATCCTGTTTCTTGTTCGGTTGGGGATAAGTAGGTGAAAATATAAGTAGGATGAAAAATATGTAGATGAAATAGATGATGTAAGGAAATAAGTAGGTGAAATAGGTGGTATAAGTAGGTAAAAATGGTGATATAAGTAGGTAAAAATATAAATAGGTGATTTAGATTATGAAATAAGTAGGATATAAGTAGGTAAAAATATAAATAGGTGATTTAGATTATGAGATAAGTAGGTGAGCCAGAACTGGCATTTTCATACTACTATACTGCAACGTCATTCTGATCTAGATTCAAGTCTAAATAAAAAATTAATATATTATAAAATTTGAAAAAAATTAGTTTATAAAAAAAAAACTATATTAGTAAAAAAAAATGGTGAAAAAAAAAATCAGTTTTAAGTGAATTTAAAAATTAAAACTATTCTCATATAAATTTATTTTTAAATAAAGATGGTGTTTTTATTCTTTTAATGATTATTTGTTTGAACCATAAAAAAATTTTTTTTATAATGAGATGTTATTTCTGACCAAAAATTCTATTTTTGTATTACATAACCATCCGGTTTAGTGAAAAAAAATATACCTGAATTATTAATTTACAATTTACATAATTTTCATAATAAATTGAATTTTTTCTTTTCTAACGAATTTTTCTGACAATCTCTCATTATATTATTTCATCATTAATATTTTAAATTACGAAAAATTTTAACAATTAAAATAGTCATATCATAAACTATTCAATTTATTTTTGAACTTTTGATGGCATCGTACATCTATTAATATTAAAAAGCCTATCAATCATAAAATTTTAAGATATGATTAAAATGATGCTCTCACGGAATTAATTATCAATTTTTAAATTAGACGAAGGTTTCGAACTATAAAATTTAGCCAATTATGATCCGCTTATATAATCCAATTTTCAAATTTTTTGCAGATTATGGCGTAAATAGAAGTAGTATTTCATGTATTCCATTTAGCCATTTTTGTAAAAAATCAACATTATTAATAAATACGGTAACAAGTTTTTTCACTCTTTCACAAATTTACTAAGTTATAAAATATAAACATAACAGATAAATGAAAAAAAAAATGAATTTTGGTTACAGTTTTATGTTTAAAATCTTTATTTATATAGAATATTCTTAAATATAAAATCTGTTAAATCTATATGTACTATATATTATAAAAATTTATAAAGTATAAATGAAAAAAAATAGGAGTAAACTAACTTCAATACACGAATTAATATTTAAACTATTTAACTTTAACTTTCACATAAAAAGAAACTTCATTCAATATTATCTTCACCATCTTGACAAATTTCATTTAGCTCTATAAAAAAAACAATAAATTAGATATAGAATATCAATAAAATTACAAATAATAATAACTTACCTAATTCACTTAATTGAACATCTAAGCATTCTGAAACTGTATATTATGAATTTATAGTATTTAAATGTTAGTAAATTTAAATAAAATAATTATAATAATAAAGGGAATACTTACTTGGATTTGCTGATGTTGATTGAGCAGTATAACTAGTATCTATTAAATCATAAAATAACATTAATAATGTAAAATGGATTATTTGATAAAACAAAATAAAATTTAATTACCTGAACTGAATTGAAAAGATGATAAACCTGAAGAATTTACTGGTTTTGGAAGATTTTTGAAATTTAAAAGTCTACTAGTATAAACTGCTTGTGGATGCGTTTTGAAGCTTTTGGATTTATCTTCATTTGACCTGTTTTTGAATTTTTCCTTTCTAATTTTATCACATTCTTTGATTTGAAAATAAATTTCACCATTTTGACCTTTGGCACCATTATACCATCCATTTAGTGTTTGATACAACTCTTTAGTGGTTGGTCTATTTTTTATTTCAGCATCCCAACATTTTACCATCAAATCTGCAAGTAACTTTGGTATGTCTTTAGAAATTGTTGGTCTAAGTCCTTTACATATTTTAATAGCTAAAAATTCATTGTGAGGAATATCATTAAAAGGAATTTCTTCAGAAAGAAATTCGTTCATTATTATCCCAAATGAGTAAATATCTGCTGCTTTTGTATATTGTTGTCCACGTAAAACTTCTGGTGCCATATATGGTAATACTCCATAAATTCCTTCTTCTTTAACTGTTTGCTTTATATTTGCTGGTTGACACATTCCTAAATCACTTATATATGAAGAACTATAAGCTATTAATATATTGCCTGAATGAAAATCTTTGTGAACTTTTTCAGCATTATGAATATCTAAAAGTCCTCTTGCAATTTGTTGTAATTTATAAATTTTTGAATTATAATTTATATAATTTTCAGATTTATTTAAATAATTTCTCAAATTTCCATCTTCACAATATTCTATAACCATCATATAATCTTTATTATTTGGATCTTGAGTAATTCCAAAACATTGAATAATATCTACAAGATGAATCTGAAGATGAGATTTAATCTAATTATCATAAAAAAGGAAAAATTTTATTAATAACTGAAATAAATGCAAATAACAAACTTTATATACAAGAAAAAGTAAGTTTAAATTACCTCATTTAAAAAATCTGAACATATATCAGAAGAATTATTCAAACTTTTTAATGCATATTTATTATTCTTGAATCTAGACCATTTTTGATTTTCAATATCCCAAGTACAAATATATCCTTCAGGCCATTCAGCTGAATAAATCTTACCAAAACCACCTTCCGCAATATAAGTGATATTTTGAAATTTTTCAAAAGGTATCCATTCAAGATATTTTTTATGATATACAGCATTAAGTTGTGATTGCTGTATAAATTCATCAATATCTTTATTTCCACTAGTCCAATTTTTAAAGTTATCTTTAAATCTTTTAGCATTACACGATTGACACCAATCTTCTCCAGTGCCAGGTTCTTTACATTCTCCACATATTCCATATGCTTGTTTTCTTTTTTCTAAATCTCCTATATAAACTACTCTTTCATCTACATTTTCTGATTCAATAGTTGAATCAATAGTAGGAATTGTAACATGGCGCTTTTAATAGACAATAAATTATTAATATTTTTAACTACAAAAATTCAATAAAATAATTTATAATTATTAAAAATATTAAATTGCTATTACCAGATATTTATTATAATCAGTACTCACCCATAAATTTTTTGGGGTTTCATCCATATTAATTGAGCTGTGGTTTATAATTTTAATTTTAGTTAATATAAATAAATAACTACGTTACTCAAAAATAAATTTCAGAATTATTATGGCAAAAGAAAAAATTATAAATTGAACGAAGTGCGCTTGCTTATTTGTATTACTTATTTGTACTACTATTGTATACAAAAATTACTATTTTTGTAACAAAGAAAATTCGTAAGCAGCTGATCATCATCTAACCCGAAATGGTTAAAATGAAAAATGCGAAGTAAAATTATTTTCGGTAATGTAGATCATATAATTTTTTTTTCTGTATTTTCAAGAAAATAAATAGCAATAAGTCTATAATAGAAAATCATTGCCAAATTATATATCAAAAATAAATTAGTTTGGAATAAACATTTTAATTAATATATTTTTAATTAACGAAAATCAAGGTTACAGATTATAGTTCGCACATACAGTAAGCTTTTTTTGTCTCTACGCTAGGAAGATAAATAATAATATCGTATGATTGGTTTAAATGAACCTTGTCTAGTAAATATGATAAATGAAAGAAATGTAAGGCATTCCGTATGGAGAAGATAATATTATGAAGATGATCAAACATTGAAGGATCGAAATTTTATTGTATATACGTAAATCAATAATAATCTTGAAAAGTTTTATTATGCAATTTTAAATTGAGTAAATTTTAAAACAAAAAGAAAATTTATTTATCTTTTATCTTAGTAAATGATATTTATTTAATTATGTATTAAGAGATATATTTTTTGAAAGGAGACCACATTTTCCATATTACCTTTGCACTAATCTTACTAATCTTTGATGAGGCGTAAAAAAATTGAGAATGAATAAAGTGTGAAAATTATGGTCAAGTAGTAAATAACTCTTATATTAACAAATCCATTTCTACGATAAAAATATTAATAAATGTTTTTAAAAAGGACAATCTAAGTATCTAACGGACTACAGGTTTCATGAAGATAAATACATCATATTTTGAATATTGTATTTTTAAGTTCGAAAATTATTATTTATTTTTTATGTATTAAAAAATAAATTCCATTTTCCTTTGTTGCTCTTATTACTATTTTAATTAACATTAATATTTATCTCCTCCAATCTATTTAAATATTATTAACTATACTATTATCATTTAATATTTATATTTGTTTCTAATGGAGTAAGAGGGAGATTAGTTGTTATGTTAGCTGACATTTCTGTTTTCTTATCGTTATGGTAATATGTAAAAAAAAATTAAGATTTGAAAACACACAAGTGCATGTGTACCAAGCCTATAATTATAAAGCATTGTCGGAACATTTCCTGAATGCCATTTTCCTGAATATATCTTTTCCCGAAGTCAATTACCCAAATACTAATTTCCCAAACTGGACCCTTTCTGAAAAATACAATTTCCGAATCCATATTTCCCAAACTCCAATTTCTTGAAATCTATTTCCCGAATCCTGAATCTCAAATATCTCGAATCCCAATATCCTGAATCCTAATAATAACCCAAGCATAAATCAACCGGAAAGAATGATCTAGATTTTAAGTACTAAGTCAAAATTTGTTATCATGAAATGAAGAGAGTTGAAAGTGTTTAAGAAAGTTAATCATCAATTCAAATATTAATCATTTTATAAATTGTCAAGAAAAATAATGAATAAACTAAGTAAATTTAATTGAATAAAATCCCATCATTTTTATCAAAAATGATTCTTTACAGCTGATGTTTTTTGATATTTATTTTTTTTTTTGCATTATTCTTAACAATAATTGAGTATTTTAAATTAAATCTAATACACAATGTAAATTTAATTTTCTGGTTATATTTTATGCTTTGAAGTAAATATTTAATACAGTAATATAGTTTAGACATAGATAGATATACTTCTATACTTCTATGCAAAGGTCACAAATGTTCATTATGTCCGTCCGGCACGTACTCTTAAACAGCACGCACTTCGGACTTAAAATGGTTTCCGTTTCCTAGTAGTCGCTGAATTCTGTAATTATACTACAATACAACATATTTAATAAAGGAAAAAAATTTTTGTAAAATTTTTCTGGCAGGAAATAAAATATTATTTGATAAAATTTCCAGAAAAATCGTCCAAATTTACGTTATTAGTCCGAAGTGTAACGAAGGACTATATATTATTCGTATCGGTTTCACAAATGTCCTGTTGTCCGTCCGGCACGTGATGATGTACAATGCTTCGGACTTGATAACGGTTTCCGTTTCCTAGTGTTAAGTATGATATGCTAAATATTGGTACTATGTCGTATAATAATTATACCCCTGATCCATCCACATTAAGGTAATTTTAGCAGGTGTTATATGATAAAAAAAGGAACATTTATTATATTTTTAATATCATATTTATTAATTTATGATGAAATTTTTTCTTTTGTTGGAAAGCATAACATAAGAAATATATTAACAACGATGTAAAAATAAAATAAAAAATTTAATAAAAAGAAAATTATAATAATGTACTGTAGGTTAGAAATTTTAAATAATATTTAAAAACGAGATTTTATTTAACATCTTACAACATCATACAATAATTCAGGATGTTAATAATGAAAAATATGTAAAGATAATCTTAAAGTATTTATCAAGAAATTGACTTATTAGCAGGGAAGCTGCCATTCGATTTTATTTCGTTATAGTAAGAACTATTTAAAAGAGGAAACTAAATAGTAAGCTTTATTTACTAATAAATTCATGTAAAATTTTCGTGATTATGTATTTATTAGGGCACTTGGTTAATAACGATACAAAATTGATTAAGCAAGTTCTAACGTCAATCGGCACATTTCAACTCCGATTTTGTCCTACATAAGTCATGCTTAATGCAACCATAATTTACCAATCAATAATGCCAAACGTGAATATGTCACAAAAAAAATTTTTTTCATTTGTTATAAAATTTAAAGAGTTTACTTTAGAGGAAGTCACCATTCCAGCTCATATTTTAGGTAACTTTACACCAATTATTCGCTTAGATTAATAAAATAATATTTAAAAAAAAAGAAAATAAAAAATTTTTTTTTTTTTGGCTTATAAAACTATACCTAAGTAATGTAACACCGTTTTATAATGTATTTTTAGGGCATTTATATTACAACAAAACTTTTTTAAACTTGTGCAGAAGCAACAGTATTTAATATAAAAATGTCCAACAAAAGATTAATTATAGATTGCAGATCATTTTGTATAACTGAGTGGCGGCAATTAAGGTTTTATTGGATAAAAATAATGTTTTGTTTTTTCTTGAATGCTTTTATTGTAGTATAACTTGTTATTAATAAAAGAAATAAACAATATTAAAAAAATATTATACTAATCATTTAGATAAAAAAAATCATCTATGTAATTTAAAAATTATAATTTATTAATTTTCAATTTAACTAATTTTATTTTTACTAAATAAAAATATATATTTATCCTAACTAAAAAGTCATGCAAAACATGTTTTTTCAAATAAAAAAAATCATTTATTTGATTATATTACTTGAAAGAACAAAAAAAATTTTAGCAAAAAAATACGATAATTAGGAAAATAATTATTATTAAAAATAAGAATCAGAAAAAAAGGCGCTAACCATAACGGCGTAATGCCATAGTGTTAATCTGATCACTGACCTAGATTCAAGTCTAAAAACTAAATAAACAATAATATACTTATATAACAATAATTTTAAAAAAATATATGGAAAAATTATATAAAAAGAATATAGTATAGATTATAAAGGAAATTAAAAATATTTGAAAAATAATTTTGGTTTTAGAAAAAACAACCCCAAAAAGGAAAGGGTGAGCCAGAAAACCTGAAAAATTTTGTTTTTTAAAAGAAAAAATTAAAAAATTAAAAAAAAAATCAGTTTAAAAAAAAACTGAAAAAAAATATCAAAAAAGAAATTGGTTAAAAAAACAAATAAAAAAAATGGATTGAAATAATTAGTAATTACAAGTTTCAAATTAGCTAAATCTTATTTAATGTAGGCTTCAATATAAATTTAATAGAAAATAGATACTTTGTTATATATATATATGGTGAATACGGGTTTAATTACAATGTAATTGGTACAGACGTACAGTACTAATAAAGTCTGTGTTAAAAAAAAAAAAATATTAAGGGTAAAAAGTATTAGTAAGAAAAAAATCCTAAATTTACAATAAGAAAAAAAGAAACAAAAAAAAGGTGCTTACCGTTGCCTGCAGCACCGATCTGATCACCCGATCCAAACCTAATGGTGAAAAATTTGGTTTGAAAAAAAAAGCCAACCCGAAAAAAGAAAAGGTGAAAAAATTTTTTCAGATTGGAAAAAAGCCAAAGCCAACCTGAAAAAAGAAAAAGGTTTAAAGAATTCGAAAAAAACTGAAAAAAAAATTTACGAGAAGGGACAAAAGAAAAATAGGGAACCGAAAAGGAAAAGGAAAGAAAAAATAAAAAAAAACTTGAAAAGAAAAAGAAAAAAAAATTGGGGGAAAAATAAAGAAAGAAATCGGTCTAAAAAAAAAATCAAAAAAATAATATAAGTTATTTAATAAAAAAAAAATAATAATAATAATTTTTCGGTTTTGGAATCTAAATGGAGAAAAAATGAAAAAAAAAACAAAAAAAAAGAAAGAGGAAAAAAAATGAAAAATTTTTAAAAAAAGAAAAAAAAAGGAAAAGAAAAAGGTGTTTCGAAAGAGAAATGACAAAATTTGAAAAAAAGAAAAAACCAAAGAAATTGAAAAAAAAAATAAATATTTGAAAAAAAAAAATTCCGATTAATTAGATGTACAACATGACTTGCCAATCAATCGGGTCTTAACTATAAAAATACGAATCAGCCAATTATTTTTGTAAATTTTTTTTGATTTTTTTTAACAAAAAAAAAATGTTTTTACGAAAAAGAGAAAAAAGAGAGAAAGGTAAATCAAAAATGGAAAGACATTTCCATTTTTAATTTTATAAATTTTTTTTTTATTTTTTTAACAAAAAAAAAAATGATTTTTTTACGTAAAGAGAAAAAGGTAAACCAAAAAATGGGAAGTTATTTCCTTTTCAATCAAAAAAAAAATCCAAAAAACGTTAGTTTCGCTATTTTTTTTTTTTTTTTTTTAAGGTTCAACTCATATATTTATTAATTTTAGAATAAAGATACAAAACGCGAGTTACAAAAATAAAGCTCTAGCTAACTAGTTACTAAATAGTTGTGGGGGGATAAGAATTAATTGCTCTACGAGACGATCTAAATCCCACTGCCGACCCATAAACAACTTTCACCCATCTACCTGATGGACTACTGGAAGACGTATCAACCTTAATAGCGTTTATAAACTACACTAACACCTACTGCACCTTTAATTAACTACACTACTACTAATAAATTAAAAATTCTATAAACATAATAACAAAGAGCTACGCTATTATAGTACACAACAATTATAGTAATCAATTATTTTTCCTCCATATCTAATGTAATTAACTAATCCTTCTGTATCATTATATTTTTTATCTGTAGGAGGTTTTTTTGTTGTTATACATTTTTCTTTACCATATTGTTCTTTTAAAACATTTTTTGTAAGTCCTAATGCGATATTAATTTCATGATAGACAGAACATCGTTCATTCCAAAAATCTCTAATTAAATCGAAAGAAATTTTCCGGAAATTATATAAAATTTCCTTTGTTTTTTTATAATTTTTTAATTTTCCATTAATAAATTTACATAAACTTAAAGGAATTATTCCTTTTATTATATCAATACTTGTAAAAAAATCTTCTCTAATTGAATTATCCCAAATAAAAGGTAAATCTGGCAAATCAATATCTTCTACATATAATGCTTGATTTTCTATTTGATCATTAATACTATCAATTAAAATTTGTTTTATCTGTTGAATTAATATAAAATTGTCTTCTGATCTTTGGTTACATGTCCAAACATGATTAAATTCTTCTTTTCTATATTACATATTGGACAAAAACGATCTTTAAAAATTGAAAAACATGATTTTTTAATATGTTCTATTGTAGGTATTTCTTCAATAAGAAATTGAATCTTTTTTCGCTTTAACTTAGATTCATAAAAATCTGTATGCATAGTACCTTGATCTCCTTGTAGCAGATAAAATGTAATTTCCCAATCTACTTGTAGTTTTCGATATTTATAATTTCGATTAAGATTTAAAAATTGTTCCAGATTAAAAATATTTGTATATATTTTTAAAAATTTTCTTAAACTTAATTCTATTGGTACACCATTCCAATTAGGAAAAAATTTAATTAATGATAGTGACGTTGTTTTAATATTGATTCCTAAATGTTGTATGTAATTATATTTATCTTTCAAATGTTGATTAAATATCGAAAAATTAAGATCATTTTCCTGAACAAGTAAGATATTAACATCTAATGATAATGTTTTAACAATTTCAAAAATTATAATCCACATATAATTATGGTGTTTTAATTTAAAAATTTGTCGACTTGTTAATGAAAAAAAATTATTAATTCTATAATTATTATATGTTTCTATTAACGATTTATCTTTTGTAAGAATAGTTATTCTACTATTATCTGGTAATATAATTATAGAACATAATAGTGCTAAAATTGATCTAATATAAATGTCGAATTCAAATCAAATGTACTAAAACCAAAAATTGATTCAGCTTTATCTGTGCCTATGTTTTTTGCTGATCCATCTATATAAGTTAAAAATTGTTTAACGATAGTATTAATCTTTGAGAATATAATAAATCTGATTTATTTAAAGATAGATCTATATATTTATCAATTATATTAACATTTTGATTCTGAAAATTCATTATAAACCTTGAGTCCATAACTTTGATAATATTGTGGATTTAAATTTAATTGTTGATTTATTTCCATTATCTGAAAAATATCTACGTATTGAGTTTTTGGTAGAACTAATGTTTTATTTTTTTCAAATTTATCTGTAAAATTTTTTGTTTTTTCTCCTACTAAAAACATATTAGATGTTTTAAGCTTTAATAACCATTTTTTTGATTCACGAGTATCATTTGCAAAATTACAACCAGAACAAGTTTGAACTTCCATATAAATACTTTGTTTATCACTTGTAACAATATAATGTCTAATAATATATTCTTCTCCCTTTTTTTCTTCATCAAAAATTCTTCCTATTTGTAATCCATTATTCCAAAACATTATAAATTGTTTTTTCTTAGATTCATTTGGCGAAATTAATTCGTAACCTTTTAAATTATTAATTATATTACTTTACCGATAACGTGGTTTCAATAAATTCGTATATTTATCTAAAAACGTTAATTTCGCTATACTAACATTATATAAAATTAGTTGAGACTTTTTCATCCAAATTTGGACTTATGGTTAGATTAAATGCAAAATCTAATCCATAAAAATGCACAAATTTTCACAAATTTTCATTTTAACAATGATTGTCAATGATCTAATGCATTCCAGGATATGATCAACATTTCGGTACAAAAAAATCTATCGAATTATTTGATATGAGGGTTAACTATGGCACATTCATACAATCATACCATAAAATTTTCCTTGAAAAATACAATCTAGATTTTTCTGATAGGATTTTACCATTGGGTTATCTTCTGAATCATCATCACTAGGCAGTTTCATCATCATATCTATGCATGTATAAGAATAAATAAATTTATGGCAATGATCACACGTTAAAAAATTTAAAATTTAATTTTTTACCAAAATCAGCATTTTCTTTTGTTCACAATTATCGACATAACCATTATCAATACTTGAAGGAGAATCTGTGGAATCTTGCTTTCTACCTGAACATCAATCTTTCCACATCAATCTGTCCACATCCACTTAACTTTGCTATTGCCAATTTCACATGAAAAAGTATGAGAAGACCATATTATTCAAAATTGTAATCTATTTTTGAAACCGAAGACTTCAAAACTTACTGTCCGGTGGCGGCGTAACCAAATGCTCTAGTTGGTGATTTAAATTGAAAAGTCGAAGCCGATACCTAAAAAAAGAAATATAAAAAAATATTAATAATAATATTTCTTTTTTTTAAAAAAAAAAGTTTCTAAAGTTCGAACGAAACTTTTGAAACTTACCGATACCTAAAAAAGAGAAAAAAAATATTAGAAAAATTTGGTTTTTTAAAAAACAAAGTTTCGAAAAAACGAAAATTTTGAAACTTACCGATCCAAAGTGAAGGGTCAAAGCCGATACTTAAAAAAAAGTGAAAAAAAAG
Source organism: Rhizophagus irregularis (assembly GCF_026210795.1). Classification (NCBI taxonomy): domain Eukaryota; kingdom Fungi; phylum Glomeromycota; class Glomeromycetes; order Glomerales; family Glomeraceae; genus Rhizophagus; species Rhizophagus irregularis. Next base: position 5,386,259 of record NC_089433.1, read on the forward strand.
CATTAGAAAAAATTATTCAATTATTCTTTGCATTGAGGAGGTCACCGTCAGATGACAGTCGTGATAGTCTCCCCATTTTTATTGCACTTCCAGTATCATCCGTCGTCTGATGACAGGCACGAACGTGTGGGATACCCGCCAGGAGGCAGGATTATGTACGTTGAGGAGGTCACTGTCAGATGACAGTCGTGAATCGTGATGGTCTCCCCATTTTTTTGCTTTTAAGAAATCCGATAGAACTAATTTTATTACCAGAACAATTACGAACTAATGAAATGATAACTATTTTTGTTTCTTCACCCTGAAAGTTATCAACAGTCCTTAAAGTAACTCGTTGATTTAATGGTTTTGAAGTATTATTTTCTTCTCTCTCCATATAAGCAATATTTTCTGCATCTCTCTCATCAATTTCAATGGAAAATGATTTAGATAAAGCATCCTTGATTTTGATCAATTGTCCTGAATAAGGAGTAAGCACTGCTATATCTTCATATTTAGTATATCCATTTTTAACAAAATATTTAACCATTTCTACAACCATTTTAACTTCATGCATATTTACATGAGATTGTATCCCAGAATCACCAAAACTATCTTCTGGGTGATTATAATCAATAAAATATACTTTATGCTGAGCTCCACATATATTTGGATATTTAGCAGTGTTTTTTCCATCTATTAAATCTTCATAAATTGTACGTCTGATTAAATCAGAAATTTCATTTCTCATACGTCTCTGAATTAACAGTCGAGTTCTTTCAATTGTAATTGCATTATTACCATCAACAAATCTTTCAAATAATGATTTATCTAATTGATAATATTCTCCTATTTGTAATTCCATACTAAGAGAATATGTTGAAACATTAGGTCGAAGTTGATTGTGATCCCCTATTAATATTAAATGTTGAGTAGAAGGAGTTAACGCACTAAGAATATGAGCTTCTAAACTTCACCAGCTTCTTCACAAATAATGATTTTAAGATCAATATATCTAATTAAATTTTGTAATTTAGCAGCACCACTTGTTGTCATACTAATAACATCACTATTTGATAATATTTAACGACGCGCTTCATCATAAATATCATTCAACTCTTGACGACATCCTTCATGCACAGTTTGTAAATTCAATAATATTTCTTCATCAAGTTCTGCATGCCAATAATCATGAAGTATTTGTCATTCTTTTTTTGATATTTTCCAAATTGGACAATCCTCTAATAATTCATTCAAAAAACGATCAGAGTGTGATTTTTCATAATTTTTTACAAATTGTAATTCTTCATTGATAAATTCATCATCATCTGAATCCGTTTTTTCATTATTTAACCAATGATCTTTTCTCTCTTCGATCTTTCTAATATCTTCTCCAATCAACCATTTTTCAAATTCGTGCATCTTCCTTCCTTGAACCTTAATAAATTTATTCTGAGATTCTTCAGTTTTTTTCTTTATTACTATCTTGAAAGCCTTTATCATCAGTTTGTTCGTCATCACCGAATAAGAAAACTATATTTTTTTTCACAAAGCTTTTGACCAGTCGAATTCTTAATAATAATATATTATTAATCTAGATTTACTGTATTTTTATCTATAATTTGTAAAATTTTCCCTAAAATATACAATAAGGGATAAACTAATCCTGGACGTATGATATACATCCCCGAAATTAACTAAAATAGGATTTTAGAATCCAATTTAGTAACACAAACATGCGCGCATTTTTTTTCTGAATTATTATTTACAAATGATTTTTATGCCTTTACATTTGACAGCCACCAAAAATGGTAAAAGCCTGATTTTAAATTTTATTGTTTAACGACAAAAAAAAAAGAATTTTTTTTTATACATATATAGAATTTTTTTAAAAATATATGCATTTGTGTATATATATGTATTTTTTTTCAGAAGCTTGGCACTGAACTAGAATAAAAAATCAGCTTAACTTTTTTTTTAGTTTGGCCTATTTCTGAAATTTTCCAAAGATCAAAATTCTTTTATTGTTTGGCATTGTCCAGTTATTATGAGAACAATTATGTGAATAATTTATTATTATCACGTGATTACGATGATTACAGGTTACAATATACTTATACTATAGGCGTAAATAATAAAATTGTTGTTTTTCTTAACAAGATCTTTTTTTAATATTGTTCACACACCTCAACTTCAAAATTTCCTAGAAAAATTGATGCATAATTTACGAAAAAAGTATGTGAACGTTCTCTATTGAAACAATAAGAACCAATTTAATTTCTTGAAGTGGAATTCTCTTTGTTGCATTTCTTTCCGCTCATGCCATTCCACAGGTCCCTATAAATTAACATTTCTTGTGGGACATCTATAAATTAAAAGGGATGGTTAGCTTTTGCTAAGTACTCTACTTAAAAATTTCGTCCCGCCATCTGGTAGGTGACGTGAGGCAGTATCCTTCTAAAGTATCAAGTAACATAATGAAGCAGTCCGGATCTTCTTCCTATATATTAGTGTCGATATTTTCACCGTCCGTTCCTGAAAACTGCACAATAAAAGGTATAGCTACAAGTATCTGTTTGAAAGAACTTACAAAAACACAGCTTTAGGTTATTGTGTCCTTTCGCTGACATCTCTCCTGGACACACAAAGATTTGTTATCATCCAGAAATTTTGAAAACAGAGAAGGACGTTCACAGTAAAACTGTGGCCACGAAGCGCTTCCAGTTCTCTGAATCCAAAAGTCCTCAATGAAAACAAATCATTGCATGAAAGAAGTTGAGGAAGGCACATAACTATTCCTCATTGCGGAACAGTAGACCTCAACACTGAGAAGATCTTATCCGTATCTCTCAGCCAGGTCCGTCAGTTAACAGAGTTATCATAGTTAGACCTGCCAGCTCGCAAGGTTGCCATAACTTCCTTGATCATTGCATCCACTTGTTCACCTTCACCAGAAAGAGGCAGGCAAAGCCCACTCTCTTTAGCTTTACGAAAAATGGTTCGACATACCTCTATATTAGATAAAAATGGAGGTCCGGAAGAGGGATGACGAGAAATAATGTGACGTTGCAGTCGTTGCACCAGTTATTAGAAGTCACGTGATTCCGCGTAAAGTTTTTTCCGATAACAAATTGTTTTTCGGGTGCCAACGAGTGCTAAAGGTTTGTTGAATGGGTTCTTGAGACAAACTACCATATCTTCAAGACGGTGAATTTGAACCTGATGACTTATATTCAGGTACCTTAACCAAGGCTTCACTTTTAAAGTTAAAGATATAACCTTGAGGTGGGTTCTCGTACGATGGGCTCCAGTCATCTATTTGCAACTCTTTAAAGCCGTTAAACCCGAGATAATTCTTTCTATTTTAAAGTCAGGAAAGAAGAGATAAAATTCAATTATTTATTTATTTATTTATTTTGAGGAGTATAATACAAAATTTATAAAATGGTTCTTGATAATTACGAAAATTATTGGTTTAATTTCTTCAAGAGCGCTAAAGTGAACATCATAAACTTTCGGGTTTGGAGTTAGCGTCATCTTTTTTTTGTTAGGAGGGTTTAGAACTCGGAAACAACATTTCCTATCTGTATTTTTTGTTAGGAGAGTTTAAACTCGGAAACAACAGACAGTTGTTTCCCGTCTGTTAGAAGCTTTTTTTGTAAGAGTTTTTTTATTAGGTAGTGTCTTTTTTGTTAGGAAGGTGTCCCCTTTTTATATTATTTTTCTTATCACGCGATATGTCTACATGTGAGAGTTTGATATATGAGTCATCTTTACTCTGATTTAGAGAAATTAGATATCATATGACTCTGACGAAGGTGATCTCGATAAAAAAAACTATTGCGTCTTGCGTCACGTAGTAAGTTTGTTTTTTTTAAAAAAAAGTAAAAAAAAAATAGTTTAAACAATAATCATTTTTGCCTTAAATAATTTTAAATAAAGCGGAGAGTCAAATATGGACTGCTTAGAAATACAAATATGCATGATGATCGCATGATCAATATAATCAATAGCAAAAATTTAATGTAAGAAAGTTTATTATCAAAATATAGAGGTTGGGAACAACCAAATAAATAAAAACAATAATAATGCGAATAGTAACTAAGTCTTTTTTTTTATTAGTGTTAATAATTAATAATTCATAAGTAATAAAAAAAAATTCAACGAAATTTTGGATGACGTCACCCAACAAAGAATTTTAGTTTGAAAAAAAAAAATCCATAAAAATTTCAGAAAAAAATTTCGGTCTATTACAACCTATCGTAAATAATTTAGGATAGAACTATAAAAAAAAAAAATTTTTTTCTCATAATTAGTCATTTATAAATTAATTTAGATCGTTAGATATTCGGTTGCAGAAAAATGAATATTAGAAATTTTATATATAATATTTTTATATTGGGTATAAATAGGTTAAGTATTTACACTGATAAGAGTTATAGGATTTTTTTATGTCATGTATTTAGTGTAGATACTTTATTGATGCGATGTAAATTTTTATGATTAATCGATTTTTCGATTATCATAATACGCACCTGTACGTATTATATGTAAAATATTCTATTTTTACTTTACTTTGGATAAATTTATACTTAGTTTTTTTATTCATATGAATAATTATATTTAACTTTTAACAACCTATAATTATACCACTGATTTTATCATTATTACTGTATATACTACATAAATTGAATGATTTCCTGCCAAGATGGAAAGAGGATAAAATTATTACCGTATTGAAAAGCTTGAGGCTAATAAAAAGAATCGACATGTAAATATAATAAGCTTCGAAAATATATTATGTTATGGACACGAGTTTTCACTTGTTAAAGTTTAAAAACATAAATAAGTACAAATGATGCGCTATAATTATAACGAAAAACACATTTTGTAATTGAACATAATTTGTTAGTCCAAACTTATTTTAATATGCCTCATTCACTACGAATATTGTAAATCATAAATATAATTATTACTAAAACATTATACAATGAATTGAACATCTACAAGGAAAAAAATAAAATAATAAGAAGTATTTATTTGTAATAAGGTTTAATATTAATCTTTCTTATTATATGTATAACAAATATTCAAGAGAGTATGTGTTTTATGTGTATGAGCATATGGTATGAATGAAAAATCACCAATATTTAAGTCCTGATCTTTGAAAAAATAATTTTGCCAATTCTCCTTCACCATCATCATCGCTGATATATCACCAATATTATACGGATGTGATATAACATTGGTATATTGGAAATATCCAGATGGGTCTACAACCTTTTCAGCCATCGAAATCTTCTTTTGTGCATCAATCAACATCCCGTGACGAACCCTACCATCATATTCCATGATATGCGCACCAAATACCTCCTTAAACCAATCGATCGATGTCATTATGTGAATTGTATCATTTCCTGAACAGGCGCGAAGCATCTTATGAAAATCGTGCACATAAAAGTAATCGCAAATATTACTCCAAGACATTATCCATGGATCTAATTGACGAATGGAGACAAGCAATGCAGAATTATCATTGGTAACAGGTTGAAAATGTAGATAAATTTCAATCTTTCCAGCTTGTCCCTCAAGTGGTGATAACCAATTGCAAACTTTTATAATCGCATTTTCAAGGAAGTTGTAAATTGCATTCAAAAAGCTGATTTCTTTACGTTGATTCTTAGATAAAATGGTGTCCATTGGCATCATTTGGAGCATGAATTCATTTGAAGAATGTGGTAAAATTCCGTTATTACAATTGAACATTGTAATGCTTGCGATTAGATTTTTTGGTGGTTGATCATCCATAAGGGGGAACTCACCAGTAAGAATATGACGTGCAACTTGTACACGATCTCGTGGCTCAACAAGATTAGCAACAATAAAAAATACATTATCTTCTGAAATAAAAGTTTTTGTCCAGAGTTTATGCGCTTCTTGGTGAGATTTTGGTGATCTGATAGACTTATTCCAATGAGAGATTAGAGATCTGACTTTTGGATGAAGCTCCTTTTTTGTTGGGTTAGGTGGACCATCATTAGGTGCATCTCCGAATTGTAAGACACTTTTGACGGCCTTCTCAAAGTATTTTAAAGTCTCCATTGTCCATACAGAAGAGAACCACACTTCTATTATTGATCGAATTGGAACTTTTTTCACCATCATTTCTTTAATCACATTAGTTTTTGCTACCGCATAAACAGATCCTTCATACCCAATGAATTTATTTGGTTGTTCAATAAAATTCATATTCTGAGTAATTTCAGCTTGTAAAAGTAAATCCAAATCTACAAAACCGACAGCAATATGAACCTTGCCTTGGTCATATGTTAAACTTAGCTTTGACATGCTACTAAAGCTTTGAGCGGCCACATCTTTACCCCCTAGATATTGAGATTTCATTTTTCCGGTAAAAATATCACCAATTTTTCTTGGAGTTGTGAGAAAATTTATGAGAACTTCAGAAAATTCATTCCATCTATTCATAATATATTTCGGGTCAGGTTCGTCAGGATCATGGTCTATGAATCTTCCGATAAGTTGAAGATATTCTATTGATGATTGAGCAGAATTAAGGAATTGAATATGCATCTTTTCATGTGGATATTTAATGGCATATTCTTGTTCAAAATCAGGTACATTGAAATTTTCTACAACATCATCAGAGATCAAATCCGATATAAATTCACGCATTTCAGATGAAGATGAACTTGTTGGTATGATGAGCTCGGTTCCAACTGTTCCACACACCTTTCTATGCTCTTTCCAGTCTTTTTTCTGACATTTTTTAGAACAATAATATATTTGATTACAATTTGTACATTTGTTCTTGGAAGGTTTCAAGCATACGTTACATATATTTTTCACAGGAACTTTATTAAGTTTTCCACTTTTAAAATAGTATATAAAGAAAAAAAGGAAGAAAAGTGAAAACAAAATGAACATCATGTCTGATTTATAAGCAAAATAAACAAATTAATTGAGCTTAAATAACACTGTATGTTACACATCCATACAAGCTCAAAAAAAAAAAAAGACCAGTTAATAACTGGTTTATAAGTAATATTAGGACAAATTAAATTGATCATTTTTAAAAAAAGTTTAACCGGGAAATTATTAACATATTTAATTGATATATAGGGTATATTGTATAGGTTTTGCCATAAAAATCGCTTTATTGTTTCCGAGATAGGAAATTTTATTGGACCATAGAACTATGGACTAACTTTATTGGTCACGTAAATAGGAGTAATTAGGCAATAAAAAGTACTTTCAAGGTAGAAAAAAGGTATTATTCAAATACTTGATTCGGCACAAAAAACACGCTATTTTTATAATTTTATTTCTATGTATACTAACACACTATTTTCATAATATTTTGAATATTCGTTTAATAATGCATTTTTTTACGATCACCGATCACGTGATATTGCAATATACAAAATTTAAACGGCACGATTTCATAAATTATAAAATGTATGAATAAGATATATTGTAAACAAAATCAATATATAATATAACCGTTATTTCGATTAGATAATCTTGCATAAAATGAAAATGAATTTATCTATTATATAATTTGATCAAAATTTAAGAAGTTTTAAGCAATTCAATACCGATATACATACTGTATTTGTTTTTTTTAAAAAAAAATCCTAATATATAATAAATCCGACATGATTTTACCTATTAGCGATAGTCGATAGATTTAAAATATGATGTCGATTGTATTTAGCTGTAAAATCTTACTTGCTACATTTTCTTTATAGATCCAATTTATAAATTTAGAAAAGTTTTAAATTAAATAATATTGTACTCTCAAATATGCACAAAATTTTTAGGAAATATGCAAAAAAAACATTAATGTTAAAATTAAATATTAATATAACCATTTGTTTATTGTCATTCTATTGGAACGAAAATATTTATTATTTACAGTACATGCGTATAATTTTTTATTTCTAGTTCGTACAAATTCTCGACTAGCGATCATCCATACAGTACATGGCTTAGACATCGTGAATTTCATGAGATTTCACAGTTAAATGCAGCAATTATGTAATGTGTATTTATAATATTCATAATGTACTATATAATTATTATGAATAATATGCAGCAAATATCCGCTACATCAAAATAACCGTAAATTTATTGAATCAAGAATTCTGTTAATGAATAAAATACAAAAAAAAGAAATTAACATGTATGAAAAAACCATACATCAGTGACTCATTTAGCAGATAATAAATAACTACTTTACGTCCGTGCGACTATCGCTAGTGTAAATTCGTGAAAGTTATATTTATCGCTGTTTCAAATTAGTGCGAGTGTGCGACCCCCTGTATGTCATCCCTTAAGGAAATCGGTTTTCACAAATCTGGAAATTCCTGAATTTCCTGGATAAATAAGTAGAGAAGGGTCAATTATTAGCGATCTCCGAAGGAATTCCTACAAAAATTCAAATATTTTCCTATGTGCGAGTTTTAAAATTGTGTATCACTCATATAAGTGTTCCGAAAGGGTCGGGTCAAACCCGGGTTGTTGACCCGACTCGTATTTAGGGGTCGGGTTGGGGTCGCATGATTTGATGACCCGACCCGTAGATTCGTGTTATACCTTTATTTTGATTTTTTGACCCGGCGACCCGAATCTTTTTATTATATTTTTAACTAAAAATTTAAATTTTTTTATATTACAGCTGTTTTCATAAGACCTGGGACAAAATAAAATTTTCAAATCAAACTATCAAATCAGGATCACGTGCCCAGCTAAAAATACCATCGGCGAATCGGGTTCAAAAATTTAGTTTGTCCCAGGTCTTATGAAAACAGCTGTAAATACAACTTGACGGGTCGAACCCGGGTTATCCGAGTCAGACTATAATCAGGTCAAGTCGAATCCGAGTCGTTACTTTTACACTCGGGTCGAGTTCTAATACACCTCAAAATCCGACCCGACTCGACCCCTTCGGAACACTAAGTGAGTGTGTCATATTTTCAAGTGAATCTACTTAAATAACTGAAATTTCCCAAGATTTCCTCTGGTAATCACACGCTTCTCTGCATAGTTATTCAAGAAAATTCCAGATTCTCCAGATTGTGTAAACAGTGGATGACGCACAGGGGTCGCACTACGCACTAATTTGAAAACAGCGATAAATAAATTTTCTTCTTTTATTTTATAACAATGAAATTGGCTAAATTAAAAAGTGTATTTGAAAACATCATCACTTTTTGTTAAAAAACACAATATAATATTTCACAATAATTAATTGTAACGATTAAATATTTTTTAAGAAAAAACGAAAAGTCCCAGATTATCAATTTTGAGGTGATACAAAAAATAGTAAACTATTTTTATCATGGGATAAAGTTTTATTTGTTGGCTACAATTGGCACATGATTGAATGACACCATTAAATATGAATACAATTGCGTAATTAAACAATTGATTCAATCTGATCCCTTACAAATTTTTTTCGTTATAAACATAAAACATGTCGATTTCTGGCACACAGATTTTATTATGGTGTTTGGTTCGAGGAGGATCCGTTTTTAACATTACTATAGAAAGGAATAATCGAGTTTCTGATCTCAAAAAAGCTATCAAAAATAAGAAACCAAATGATTTTGCTAATGTCGATGCAGATAGACTCACGTTATGGATGCTTAAAAACACTGTTAATATTAACGAGATTCAAAGCCTATTTCTTCAAGATAACGAGAATGACCAAAATATAGTTTTATTAAAGGATATGCGAAAAATTGAGAGTTATTGGCCTGAAGATCAAAACCATTCCGAAGATTATATCCACGTTGTCGTGGAACCACCAGTTCCTACCGGTAAGTTACTGTATAACAAATTTAATCAACGTTATATAGCGTAACTTTCCTTCATTATCATATGCCAATAATATTTAATCTTGCGCCTACTTCGTCTAACACATTAGAGCAACTCTTTACCGGTAAGCGAGTCTTAATAAATTTATAAACGCGGTGGCTTGTACTTACTGTGCTATAACCTTAATAAACATAGCAACAATTTCTTCACTCTGTATTATTTTTAACAATGATTAAGTAAACTTACGCTTCTTTCCTGACCAGGCCAAGTAGGAGCTCATTCACTTTCTCCTTCTAATGCAGATAACGACATGTTAAAACGGCAAAAGCTTATAAAAGGTTAACTTTGCATGTATCATGTTTGGTCGAGTTATACTTCATGCCTTCTTATTGCTTTTTTCTCATTCATAGAGTATCAGGTGTGGCCTTGAGGCGAATAGCCCCTCGGTTAAAGCCAGACCTGAAAAGTTCTTTAAGGATCAACAAACAAATCCAATCCTTAATGGTCGACCGCTTGAAAACACCGGTCCTCCTATTGCTCTTTTCAATAACACCTTTAGCTTATTTCTTAATGATTTTCATAATGAAAATTTGGAAATAACTTCTGATTTTTTGATATGGACTGAGGAACTTATTCTTGCAGCAGCAGATAGTTATGATAATGAGGAAGAACGGAATGAAAAAATAAGAGTGATACTTATGGAAAAATTGGAGCCATATTGTTGATTGAGTCCGGGAAAATAAAGCAAAAGTGTAAGAGTGATGGGATATTTACGATTACATCAGGCTTATTCTTCGTTCATTCGAGTAAAAATGATCCCACCATCCAAGGAGCGATATATTACAGAGATTACTGGTCTCAACAAAATGTATGTTTAATTTTAATCCTTTGGTTAATGCTGTTCAAATCCATGTGTTCACATGGTCATATAGTAATTAATATCTTTTACTTAGGTTGAACAAATCCGAAATTGTTGTTGCGCTCCATCTTTCATTATCGCCATGGTCGGTGCGTGGTTTTGTATTCTCGGAGGTGTCTTCCTTAGCAGGGTGGTAGTTCAGCCATTGACTGACTTGATTCCTCTCACAATAAATTTACAAGACTTTGATGAAGTGAGACGAATTGCTCGTCTTTTTTATTCGTTATCTCGTGCATTACAACAGCTTAGTTTGTTTTACCAAAATTTGAAATTGACACCATCGGATCAACGATTCTTTCCTTATATTCGACAGTTCCCATTCAAAGGAGAAGATATTAATTTCACTTACATAAATGAAATATTTGATGATCATACAAGAACTATCTGGAAAGCAAAAAAAGAAAATGGTCAAATTATTGTCGTAAAATTTACACCCAAATACAATATCGAAGCACACAACATCTGTTCGAGTATTTTCGTGCCCCAGATTTGTTCTATTGTAGCGATGATAATGAAGCAAAAACTCTTTGGGATTTAAGATGGTCATCATGGAGTATATTTCCGCTATTTCACTTGACCAAAAATTCATTAAAGGCGAAATCAAGACTGAGTCTTGTAAGGTTATTTACGAAGATATTAAGCAAGCCATTGGATTGCTACATGAGAAAAACTTTGTGTTTGCGGATCTCCGCGCTTCAAATATTTTGATTATTGACACAGAAGAAAATCAGCGGGCAATGCTCGTCGATTTTGATTGGTGTGGAAAAAGCGATGAAGACAGATACTCTCCGTCAATGAACAAGAATATATCGTGGCCTCTCGGGGCAAAACCGCGCACCTTGCTCAGAAAAGACCATGACCTTTATTGGCTTGATGTGTTGTTGCGTGAGTTTTTGAGGTATGTTCTCTTCCTCTCATTTAATAATCTGTGCGTAATATTGGCTCTATTTATATTTACTTTACTTTATATTCCAGTCCAACAGATACTGTACACTCATATTCGATATGCCAGTAGGTTCTCATATGTCTACCGCATCAAGAATTTGCTCTTCAGGATGAAGATATGAACATATTGTGAACATTTTAACGAGCTATTTGTTTGTCGATTATCGTAACTTTCATCTTCACAACAAAATCACATTGTGTAATTAATTAGATTACTTGTACACGTAGGGTCATGATTTTTAACAAATGTATATGTGTAGTATGGGTTTGTAACTGCATTGGAATAATAAAAGTATTTGCGTATTTGCATTTAACATTTTTATGCACAATTTAAAATTTTATTTTTGCCGTTCATCACATTCTTTCAAACAGTGTCAAACAAAAAAAATTTTGATTTGTGGAACGGCTCTATAAAAAATATTATTACAGCTGATTCCATAATATACGGGACACCCATTATTTTTACTCCATGCGGAGAGAAACTCAGTAAGATTCGGCATAACTCAAAAACTAACACCACTGCGCTCGGACCAGTATTCTGAATCTAACAATATAATTTTTATCTTATTCTGAACTTTACCGAGTTTTATAGAATGTACCGAATTTTATCGAATATGCCGAGTTGTCTCTCGGTATGTGACTAGGTGTCCCATATATTATGAAATCAGCTGTAAAATATATGCCGAAATATATATGGAATGGCGAATTGTAGATTCCAAAATCCCAAATCCCAAATCCCAAATCGTAAAGCCGGCCAGAATTAAATGGAAGCTCAATTTAATATCACGTGACACAAATTGACCAATAGTAATATAGTCAGCGGGTTTGGGTCTTTGGGATTTAATAAATTTATTTATTTTAAAATTACTTTTCATTCCTTTCATTTATTTATTTCTTAATTTTACATTATATCCTAATTGCCTACATAAAAAAAAGTATTCAAATAAGGACACCAGATCGGTCTTTCACTTCCACCAATTGATTTTCCAATTATGCACTAAATAATTATTACCCATTAAAAATTTAAAATAGATTATTTTTAAAAAAAAAAAATTCAAATTTATAAAAATAAAATTACATATAGTTCGATATCAATGGAATATAATAACATGGGATTAGGGATTGGAATCGATTAATCGAAAATCGACAAAACATAGTAAAATCGATTCTCAAGAATCGATTCTCAGCAATTTTTTACATATAAGTTAACCTGACTCCATAGTAATTTTTCATGCCGGCCAATTGCTGATTATTTTTGCTGAAATTAGAAACTGATTCAAAGTCAGATTGGTCGTCTATAAGAAAAATCTTGAAAAGATTCGATTTTCGATTCCAATCCCTACATGGGATATTCTACGTAAAAGGTTGAATCAATCTTTAGGTACTTACATTTTCATATGCCGGTTCATATAAGATCGCCAATCTTCTATATACAAAAGAAATATACTAGAAAGATGACAAAAGAAAAAATAAATTATTGTAAAATTTCATTAGTCAGTGGCTTGATCGGAAGACACACGTGATTAAATTTCGACTGCAAATCACAAAATAATTTTTAAAATATTATATTTTGTCGCGTATTGCAGTATTGCATAAAGTTAACATAAATGCATAATTATATAGTATTAAGTATTAACCGGTAAACTTAATTGTATACACTCAATTCATTAGCTTCTGCAGATATAGTTTATATTGTTTTTACAAAATGTTAGCTGATACATGGAATAATATGTTAAGTTTTGGCTTCGTTGTTTATATAAACTTTATTCATAAACATTTTGTTTACAGGTATTGAAATACAAAATTAACAAAAAATTTAACTAACTTTAAGGAAAATGTGACAACAAAGGAAGAATCAAATCTACATTCATTTTAAATACCAACAATTTAGGATCCTCCGATTAAGCTATTTAATCGAAAATTCTAGTGGTTCTATAAAATGCTTAAAGTTCAGTATGTTGATGAGCAGAAAGAAACGAAATTACTATGCTACCTAATATTATTTAAGTTATAACTAGATGAAATTTTGTAGAGATCAGTAAACAATACTAAAACATTTTGTTTTATTTGCCACGTCATTTAATTATCATGCTTTCTATACCTAAAGCATTTATAAAGGTCTACAGCAACGCAGGTTGATTGCGCCGCCAAAATTACTCCGATATACTATACTATATAATTCGGCACGTGGTCTACTAAATTTCACGTGTGCTCTCTTAAAAAAATTAGTGGTGTAAGTGTAACCCTACGTAACGATTAACGACGAAATATGGAAATAACGGTATTAAAGGAATATGTTTTCCATCATACAAACAAAGGTAACTTTCGTCCTCATCTTCATTAATATTATTACAGTATTTTCTCAAATTCTTCGGTTGAAACCATTGATTTTTTGTATTTTTTGTTGAATAAAATAAATTTCGGAGACTTTCGGCTTTTCGATGAATGAACTTTCGCCAAATGAAAGGATTCGGTCTTAGCCTAATCTCCTTTGTTTCAGTAAGCATTCAACCATTAATTTGCCGAAGCAACTAATTTTACCCTCTTATTAATAATATTACATTTCTTAGATAAAAGATTTAATAAATAGGTTTCTCGTTAATCTCGTTATTATTAAAAAAAATTGGCAATATGGCAATAAAAAAAAATTGGCGAGAAAAAAAAATGACGAGAAAAAATACATTTGATATTTATATATAGTTTCAAATGTATTGAACCTATTAAACCACAGAAAATCCACAAGGCTTTGCGTAAAAAAAAAGCAGATAAAAAAAAATGCAGGATTGCCCAGTCGGTGGTATCCGTTCGCAAATAAAATTTTTAAATGCCAGATTTCCCCGGATATCCTTTAAAAGGACTTTCCCCAACAAAATGACAGATAAAATGACAGCTATTTAAATTCAAGGCTCGTGACATGTATTTTTTTTCCTGTAAATGATTATAATGTTATCAACTTTAAAAAAAAAAAAATGATAAATTTAGATGATCTCGACATAAAATTCAGATGTCCCTGCACGAAAACTATTTGAGGTTTATTCTACGTTTAGGAAAAAAAAGAAACGCCTTAGTGCCTAATGCATATAATAAAAACCAATTTAGAATTACCTAGACTGAAACGAAATCATGAGCTCCATTAAAACAGTGTCCGATTACACTTGATCATCATGAGTCTATACAATGAGTGCCCTTATTAGTTAAATAGGGCAAAAGAATAGTACAATGCAACAATGATTGTCATTTCTAATAGATTTATTTTTTTTCCGAGTCAAAAAACCTACAAACTAGCTCATACTAACTTTTTTTTTATGTACCCACTTCGTCATATTTTTTTTTCTTTTTCTCCTTTTCCCCCCCTTTTTTAAATAATATAATTTTAAATAATAATAATTGTTTTTTTTTTTTTTAAAAAAAAAAAAAAAAAATTATTCACAAAGAATCATTTCAATAATTCCCTAAAAATGCTTAGCGTAACGTACTTTCCAATAATTGACTAATTATGTAACGTTTTTTTTTATTTTAAAAAAAAAATATTTTTTGTTCGATTTATTTATTTCTCTCACTCTCTCACTCTCTCACTCTCACTCTCACTCTCACTCTCACTCTTCTCTCTTACTTTATAGTCGATTTTTTTTTTTATTTTTCATTCGACCTTTAAAAGTTTGTGGAGAAATATTTTTTTTTAATTAATTCATATATTTAATTTTATATATATATATATATCTATCTATCTAACTATTTCTATATACAGTATATAGTTTACTTTTATTATTTTGTATAAAAAATCCTTTTCTTGTACTTATTTATCCATCAGATCCTTTTTATATATTAATAAACCAGCGGGCTGGAGAAGAAAAAAGAAAAAAATACTTTTTTTACCCTTTATTTTTTTTTTATTTTTTTTTTTTGAAAAAAACTATTCGATAGACAATAATTTTATTATTAAAAATTTTATTTATATAATTTCTTTAAAATAATGACATCTGAAGGTGCAACTTCGGTGCAAGTTGGTAAGCAAAAAAAAAAAATTGAAATTTCTAAAAGTCTTTTCATTTTATCCTTATTCATTTCCATTTTCGAGTCTCATTTAAGATTAATTTAACAAACAAATAAACGGTCACATGTCAATATTACATAATAACCCTAACAAAAAACCTTCTTTAAATTATACATTAGCTGTCCGAATAAAACCGATTACCGACGAAGATTTAGAAAAATTACCTACAAGATTTCAACGTCAAGTAATTACTACTCCATCTCCACATCAAATTGTTGTTGAAGGAGAGAAAAGACAATTTTATCATTTTGATCATGTATTTCCTCCTGAAACCACTCAAGAAGAAATTTATGAAAAATCTGTTGAAAATTTAGTGGATAAATTTTTAGAAGGTATAAAAATGGTTCATTGTTTCATATTGTGTGGCGCAGCCTATTTGCATTTTAAGTTTTAGATTTATTTATTTTTTTTTTTTTCCTCCATTAGGTTACAATGTGACAATATTAGCGTACGGTCAAACATCTTCAGGAAAGACCCATACAATGGGTACAGCCGATAATTCATCTATACCATATCATAATAAAGGAATAATTCCTCGTGCTATAGCAACTTTATTTCATACAATGAATACTTCTTCATTATATATGAATCGAAAATTTTCAATAAAAGTTTCATTTATAGAAATTTATAATGAAGACTTAATTGATTTACTTGGTGAAGGTGAGGGAGAATCTAGACCTCAAGTCATGATACGTGAAGATTCAAAAGGTCATATTTATTGGAGTGGTTTACAAGAACTTCAAGTTAATAGTGTTGATGATGTTATAGCGTATGTATAAAATTATTTATTTGATTACATTTAATTATAATTTCTAAAATCATTGTATATTTGTAGTTATTTGGCAAGAGGTTCATTAAATAGACAAGTTGGTGCTACTGATATGAATGCGAAATCTTCTAGATCACATGCCATTTTCTCTCTTACAATGTCACAACAAAAATTAGTAAATCATAATGGTTATAATAATTATTCAAATCCTGGTTCAAGACCAACAACTCCATCTTCAAAATTAATGGGTTCAAGAGCTAATTCAAGATTAGATTCAAGATTTGATGATGAAAGTGATTGGATCACCATAACTAGTAAATTTCATTTTGTAGATTTGGCTGGTAGTGAAAGGGTAAGTTATATTGTTCAAATTAAATTTAACCTATTACATCTTTCATTTAATACATCTCTAAAATTTTTTTTTTTTTTTTTTTTTTTTTTTTAGCTAAAACGTACTGCAGCAAGTGGAGATCGTGCAAAAGAGGGGATATCAATTAATTCAGGTTTATTAGCGTTAGGGAATGTAATTTCAGCTTTAGGAGATCCAAATAAAGCAAAACATACAACTCATATTCCTTATAGAGATTCTAAACTTACTCGTTTATTACAAGATTCTCTTGGAGGAAATGCACAAACTTTAATGATTGCTTGTGTTTCTCCCGCAGAATTTAATCTTAACGAAACTGTCAACACTCTTAAATATGCAAATAGGGCTCGTAATATTAAAAATAGTGCTGCTATCAATCAAGAAGAAACTGGTTGGAATGACATAATACATTTACAAAATCTTGTAGTAAAGCTTCGTAGTGAAATATCAAATTTAAAAGTTGCATTATCTAATGCAAATTCTAATAATGGAACGTTATCCCCTGGTAGAACTACACCTGTTGAAGGAATTAGTAGAATCAAATCACCAACCGCAGGTTATTATTCTTCAATACCAACGGGAAGAGTAACACCAACTCCTGGGATACCGACGGGAAGAAGCACACCCACAGCTTCTGGGATACCGACGGGAAGGAGTACACCCACAACTTCCGGTATACCAAATGGAAGGAGTACACCTACATCAGGAATTCCTGGACCATCAGGAATTCCAGGAAGAAGTACGCCTACATCAGGAATTCCTGGACCATCTGGTATTCCAGGAAGAAGTACGCCTACATCGGGAATACCTGGAAGGAACACCCCAACAAAATCAGGAATTTCTTCAGGTATTCCAGGAAGAACTACACCAACATCAGGCGGTATACCTTCTGTAATAACACGTCGTACATCACGTCCATCACGTCCATCTTCACCACTTACAACCTTCTCACATGGAAATTATTTGGCAAATAATAGTAAAGATACGGAAGCTATGGAAGATGAATTGATGCAGCTTCGAGCATCATATGCTGAACTTTCACGAAAATATGCAAAAACTTCTGCCGAGCTTGCTATGCATCAAGATAATAATCCCGACGAATTACATAATCTTAAAGGACCTGTAATTGAAGAATATGAAAAATCAATATCATCACTTGAAAGTAATTTAGCCATGACAATTGCAGCATTAACTCATGCCGAGAATGCATTGAAAGAAATTGAAGAAAGAAATGCTATGTTGGAAAAAAACCAAGAACAAACAAAGAGTCTTAATAATAACTTACAGAAATATATTAAAGAACTTGAATCAAAACGTGATACTGAAACAAAAGTGGTGACTGCACGTGAAGATCATTCAGAAAAATTTGTTAGTGAAGCTGTGAAAGTACTTGAAGAACGATTACGCGATCGTGAGGCTGCTTATAAAGAATTAGAAGAAAAATTAAAACGTTCTGGTGTAGATCAAGAAAAACATGTACTTTTGAATAAAATCGATAGTAAAGATAAACGAATTAGTTTTCTTGATAGCAAACTTACTCAACTTGGTGATGAAGTTGATAAATTAAGAAGATTGGAAAATAAACAAAATTCAAGTACAATGAATTTTTATAATATGTCGGAAAGAGATCAATTGACCATCAAATCTCTTGAATCAAAACTTCGACAAACTGAAACAGAACTTGATGAAGCAAAATTAAAATATCAAGAATTACAATCAAGGTTAGATAATAGTTCAGAATTCACGGCAACGCCTATTACACCCATGACTCCTATGACACCTGCCACACCACATAATGAATACAATAATAATAATATAAATGGTTCAACAAAGCTTGGTGTACATCGAAAAGCAAAATCTTTATCAGCTGATCTCAAATCAGAAAATCATTCTGCAATTATTGAAAAACTTCAATTTGAGTTAAAATTATTCGAATCTTTTAATAAGGACAAACAACAAAGTTTAGATGCTGTTAAACGTGAATTGAACCATTTAGAAATAGATTATCAAGAAACATTACAATTGGTTAATGATCTTCAAGAAGAACTTAAAAAACGTGATGGTATATCAAATTCAGAACCAGCAAACTCATCTAATTCTCAATTACTTCAAGAAGTTGAAAAACTCAAGGAGAAAGAAAAACAACTTTTACAGAATATCGAAGTACATGAAACCGAACATAAAAAACATGTAGAAGAAATTGAAAGGTTAGAATCAAATATTCGTGATCTTCGTAAACAAATGACCGAAGAAACTTCTGATGATAAAAATGAAGAATTAATGATATTACGTGAATACGTGGCTAACAACAAAGATTATGAAAATATCATTAAACGACTTGAAGATGAGCTTCGAGAAGTTAAAGAATCGCATAATCAAGAGAAGAAATCAACTACATCATCAAAAGACAATAGTATTACGAATAATGATGAATCTTCGGCTGATAAACTTGAACAAAACGTTGACGAAAATGTAATAGCATTGGAAAGTACCGTTAAAAATCTTGAAAATAAACTTTCTTCTCTCAACTTGGACATTAAAAACAAAGATAACATTATTGAAAAAGAATTGGAAAATAAAGGGTTATTACAAAAGCACCTCAAAGATAAAGAAACTGAGGTAGCTATTCTTACAAAACAATTGATGGATCTTAGGAAACAAGATGATGATGTGCAGAGGAGAATGAAAGAGCTCCAAGCGCAATTAGGTAGCGTCAAGGAAATCAATAAGTCATTAGAAAGTGATTTGGATAATATTAAGAATGAATTGAAAGTTGTAAAAGAGAATGAAGCTCAAGCACTTGAACAATTACAAGTACTAGACGCTGAAGAGTTGAAACTTCAACAAGAATTGGCGCAATTACGCAATACAGAAATAACGCAACGAGAACGAATTGCTGTATTAGAAGCTCAATTATCAGAGAAAGGTGCACAGATTGATAATGAACTTATAAATGTAAAATCAGAATTAGCAATTTCAAAAGAATCAGAAATTACCAACAAAGAAACAATTGCTCAGTTAACAAAAAATATTTCAGAAATTGATAATGAGCTTACAAATGTACAATCAGAATTAGCAATTTCGAAAGAATCAGAAGTCGCAAACAAAAAAATGATTGCTGAACTTGAATCCGAATTAAGTAAATCTGAATCTATAATAACCTCTTTACAATCTAATATTGAGATATCGAACTCCAATGAAAATGAAATAAATGAAACACTTGTTAAACTACGAAAGGAATTATCGGATACTAAATCAGAAATGGAATCACAAAATGAATTATTAACAGAACTTGGAAATCAATTGACAACAACCGAAAAAGAACGTGAACAATATTCCGAACGTATTAATGAATTGTCAAGAATTATAGAAGAAAGAGAAAATCAATTGACAACAACTGAAAATGAACTTAATCAGTATTCTGAACGTATCAATGAACTATCAAGAATAATTGAAGCAAGAGAAAATCAATTGACAACAACCGAAAAAGAACGTGAACAATATTCCGAACGTATTAATGAACTATCAAGAATGATTGAAGAACGTGAAAATCAATTGACAACAACCGAAAAAGAACGTGATCAGTATTCCGAACGTATTAATGAACTATCAAGAATGATTGAAGAACGTGAAAATCAATTGACAACAACCGAAAAAGAACGTGATCAATATTCTGAACGTGTTAACGATCAATCAAGAATGATGGATCAACAAAAGGAAGAAGTAGAAGCTTTTGAATTAACAATAACGAACTTGGAGAATGAACTCAAAGATACGAAGACTGCATCCCAAACTTATCAGGATAAAATGAAATCATTGGGAGAAAAACTTTCTGATTTAGAATCTCAACTTGATGAAGCAAAAGCTTCAAATGAAGAACATGTTCGAATGATCAATAACCTTGATTCTACATTAAAAGAATCTAACATTCATCTCAGTGAGAAAGAGGAATTGATATCTACCAAAGACTCCCATATTAAAGAATTGGAAGCAACAATTAAAAAGATTAATGAGAAATTAGCTGATGCTGAATTGTCTAGAACTTCTGAATCTGAACATGTAAAATCACTTCGAGACAAAATTGCGGAAATTGAAGCTAAATTAGAACAAAGCCCATCACCTGAAGATCTTGAATCAGCGCAACAACTTGCAGATAAACAAACTGAGCTCGTTAAAGAATTGGAAAGGAAGATTGATGAAATTAATAAAACTAATTCATCAGACATTGCTAATATGAATGAAAATATTGACATTTTAACCAAGGAATTAAATGAGATGAAATCCGCCGAAGAAGCGCAAAATTCTTTGATTCATGAATTAGAGTCTGAACTAAAAGAAAAAGAAGACAAGACGCTTGAATTAAAAGAAATGTTAGATAAGGCCAACGCCCAACTTATCGAAAAGAATGAACATTTAAATGTCAAAGTTAATCTTGAACGACAAGTACAAAATTTACAAGAACAACTTACTTCTATGGCCAAGGAATTAACGGACATTACTACAAAATATGAAGACGGCGAAGCTTTATCAAATGAATACAAAGTACAGATATCGAAATTAGAAAAAGCTCTTGAAGAAGCCAAAAAATTATCAAGTGATAAACAAAAAACTGATGAAACATTAGAAACTTCTGAATCCGAATTCAAGATTCCACTGAAGGATAATACAGCACAAGATAATCTTATTAAATCACTTCATGAAAAGATTATTGAACTAGAGAGCGCAGGAAAATCAAATTCCGATATAACTAAATATGAAATTGAAATTAAAGAATTAAACGAAAAAGTTTTCAAATTAGAGGAAATGGTTGCAGAAAAATCTAAATTAATAGAAAGTTTAAAGGAAAGTGGGACAGAAATAAAAGAATCAAGACAAAAATTAGAAGTATTACAAAAGGAAAAGAACGATCTTGTAAATGAAATTGAAACATTGAAAGTTAAAGCTGACCGATATGAACAATATAGAATTGAAGTAGAAGAAGAGAAAAAAGAAATTAATAGTATTTTAACAAAAGAAAGAGATGCCAGACATAAAGCTGAAGTTCAATTAACCAATCTTGAAAATCATATTGAAGAACTTCAAGGTGCAAAGAGGAGTAAATTTATGTGTTTTTAAATTATTTATTGTATAGATATTTTTTTAAACCTGTATAGAATTATAAATTTTTAAAATTAAATAATTAAATAAAAGTAATCATTAACTTTAAACGTAACGAGATACCTAATACTGATAACTTGAATAAAATATTTTACACTTGTTTTATTTTTTGCGCTATTCAATTATTCATTTATCACGCTAATAGTAAATAAATACTGTACATAACGTACTATTATTAATCTAAAAACAGAAAAAAAAGTATATTTTTTTTTATTATAATTAATATTTTTTCAACATTAACTATCTAACTTATAGTGAAAAAATTACATTATGTTCCATTTACTGTATATACATATTTACTGTATCTCATATATACACTTTCCAAGTTACCCTTCCGCACCACCAGTTTCTGCAATTCCTTCAACTTTAGTTTTGTTTAAATTTCTACTCCAAGGATTACAATCAAGGATGGGTGGATGTTCATCATGAAGATTTGGAAGATAGAAGAATGCTATGGCTATCAATACATACGATACCTAAAAGGTATTTATTTACATATTAATTACTAAGATTTTACGAAAAAAAAAAACAAATGATTATAAAATTTGTATTGATAATACTTACAATTAGCATATAACCTTCTAACCAATGTACTTTATTGTCCTATTAATAAAATGAATAATTAATAAATTTTTTTTTTAAAAAAAAAATGTTTATAGAATGAAAAATTATTATACATACAGCGACCAGATAATTTACAATCAATATAGCACAACCCAATACAGATATTTCCAATATATTAAAATCCAATGTTAATGGTTTACCATAAATCCATCCAACCGATACCAATATTGGTGCGATTAATAATGCCATTTGCTTTTGAAAATATAAATAGCGTGAATATATAATTTAGAAATCTGTTTTTCAAAAGATTTGAAAAAAAAAAATTTACTCACCACAGACGTATTAAGAATAACGCTGATAGCTGTATCTACTTTATCTCTAGCTGCTTCCGCGATAGCTTGATAATGTTCAATAAAACTCGATACAACTAATAAAAAAAATTAAATATATAAGATTAAAATATTTTTAAGAAAATTTTAAAATTTGCGTATTTACACGTACCACAAAGAGGTAGAAGGACTATCCCAATGAATCCAGTACCAAGTTCAAATTTATCTCCTAATTCTTCAATACTTGAAACCAAAGTTCTTGCACATATTGTAATTCCGGCTACCGATCCTGCAATCCTTTTTTTTTTAAAAAAAAAAGTGAGATCCGAATTGCAATTTTTTTTTTAAAAAAAATAAACAAATTATTATTTACACTTACAAGATTATATCAAATAACCAATTATAAATTTTATGGTGATCAAATTCTTTAACGTCTACTATCTAAAAAATAGGTCCTATCTTAAATTAAATATTTTTATGTTTTTAAAATCATTTTTTTTTCACTTACCTCATGAGCATGAGTTTTCAATTGAAAAACTAATAGTCCTATAAAAACCAACATAAGTATAATAGCTGTAGCATGACTAATGTTTTGTAAATTACAGTCAACTAAACGATGATCTGTTGTATCAACAGGTACTGCAGCTATTTTAAACGCTGCCGGAATCATTAATGCAAGAAAGGCTAAAGCTAAAATGGAAGATGATGTGTCGACGAATGTTCCAATTTCGAATTCAGTATGAAGAGCGGGTTTACCATCTCTACGACGAGCCGTAGGCCAAGAGCCCACAACGAAAGTTATACCTAGGACCTAACAAATAATGAATAATTATTGAAAAGAACGAGTAAAAAACGACAAGTAACTAGCATTATTTTATCTTTTTCTAATATACCAGAGTAATATTACAGAGAATTGATCCTAATACAGCTGATCGTACAATCGCATATCGACCATCCATTAACGCATATGATTCAATAACAAGTTCAACAAAGTTTCCTGATAATGCATGAAGGACCGCTTGATATTTCTATTTTAACATTTTCGTTATATTAAATCAATTAAATCAATTTTTAAATTTCTTATTTTTAAAATTTACCGGTCCTAAGAATGCGGATAAATCTTCCACACCAATTGTCATTATATTAGACAAAGGAATTATGGCCAAAAAATTGAAGATAAAATTGAGATAAAACACATCATGGAAACGTTCTTCGAGATGCATTCGCGGTAGAACTATCGCCGGAATCAAGAAAATAAGCAAAAAGTTGGTCATTTTCCCTTTCTTTAATATGTTCCAAGTGAATTCTCTCCATGATTTTGGATGCAATAAATGACGTTTCTTGAACACTGTATGTTTGCGTTCTAAGGGTTGTTCAATTTCTATCTACATTTATAAATACATAAGCATTATTATAACCGCAGCACAAAATTAACTCGATAAACAAATAAAATTCATACATCATCATCATGACCGTTTCTATCGCTCATTTTTTAAATTATTATTAACAAATAAAATAAATAAAAATATCTTTTCACTTAAATACCAGAAATAAAAAGAAAAGAAAATTTTATTTTATGTTTTACACTTTTCTCGATTCTATTCGTTTTATTTATACTCATTGTCAATCTGTGGGATGAGCCTCCATTAAGCAGACTGTAAATGGCTTGTTGATGCTGATGATGCATCAAATTCACGGGTATCTTTGATTAAAATTCAAGATTTCGGGAATGTTGTAACCGGGTATTTGAACTTTTTGGTTAGCCCGGAAATTTAGAAAACGCCGAGGCTTTTTATAATTACTATTTTAGGAATAATCGACCAGCTTGCGTAATTTTAATCAAGGTTTTAGAAATTGAAATAGTTCGATTTTTTTTCCTAAACGATCTTCTCAAACTCCTTTTTTTCAACATACATCCAACATACATCAGGTTATCTTATTTTGTTTTAATAACAATTTTGTGATAATCAACAAAGAAAAGCCATTATCTTTTTTTTAGAAAAGTATTCTTGTTTATGGTTATTTATATTATGGGAAAATTTTTTCATACTAAGCCTTTTTAACCATTTCAACAAAGTTCAACCTATAAAAACAAAATCGTATTCATTTATATACATTATCCAATACAATTTATGTAATAATAAATATTTTACTATATATAAATAAATGGTTTACTTCAGTTTAAATATTAATGCGAATAATTTATATTATATAATTAAACACAAAAAATGTATTTTTAGAAAATAATGACTCGTAAAAAGTTTCATCACCGATCAAGCCATTATCAACAAAGTAGATTAAACAATCGAAGAACTAATAATATAACGCGTCCTCAGTCTCAATCTAGTTCAATCGATTCTTCTAGTTCTTTATCAGTAGCTATATCTGATGAAACTCCAAAAGAAATTCCCGGATATTATTATGATCATGAAAAAAATAGATATTTTAAGATAATGCCAAATAAGGCAGTCGGGTCAAGTAATCCTTTTAGTGCCGATTCGATTACGAAAAGAGTCGAGGAGGTAAAATCATATTTAATTTATTTAATTACAATTAATTATTAAGAAACAATTATTTATATTGCGTCTTTTTTATTTAAAGAAAGCAAGAGAACTTGTAATACCTAACCAAATTCCCAATGGAATATCGCTTCTTTTAGATCGAGAAATAAATTTTAACAAGCCTATTTATACATTCAAAAGGTAAGGATCGATTAAAGATAAAATCTTGTGAATCCTTCTTATTCATAATAAGATGTTGATCTTTTTTTAGTGAAAACCGACAAATTTTAATAAAATCATTACGCCAAGTTGGTTCAATTATACCAACCGCGATAGAACGTACACCTATAAAAGATTTTCAGGTATACGAATAATTACTTGTTGTATGAAAAAAGCGATATTAGAGGCGAGATTTAGTGAGAGATGATAAACCGATAATTGATTGGGAAAGGGAAACATAAACGCCGACGCTACGTCCTGTTTTATATTTATAAGATCTTTTAATGATTTATTATTAATTAATTTAAAGATTCATCCATATTTTAACAAGATATTATATGGTGATTCATTTGGCAACATAAGGTTCGTAAACATGTGTGCACTTCATGATTGTCTTTGGACAATGATTTATTTTGTTTTTTTTTTTGCAGTTATCCTCGAATTTATTTATATTGCAAAAGTTTAATCTGATTATAATAATTATATTTTAAATAGCCAAATGAAGATTAAATGTACTTCCAGTTCGTGTATGGAGATTTATAATGATCAAATGGCTAAATTAACCTCGGAGGTATTGTAAATTAACTTTTATATATTTTTAAGAATAATGTTAAGTAATGATGAATAGTCTTAAATGACTCATCGCATGATCAAAGATAATATTCTGTAAGGACTTGAAAAAATCATTAATGAAGAAATTAATCCAATAATTGTTTTATAGATATCATCGGTGCGCTTGGATCGTACTGATCTATTAATGTAATATTATGCAATTTCATTTGGTTAATTATGATGAAATAAAAAAAGAAAGAAAATAAAAAGGAAAGAAATTAAAGAAATTAGAATTTTTTAAAATTACTTACGTAATAATTTTCCCCCTTGAAAAAATTATGTAGGGCTACTACACTGGGTGATACGGTTGCCTCGGGTAATATGTATATATTAAAATTACCTTCGGGACCTTATCGTGACACGGGTAGGTCCTTTCCTCACTCAATATTTACATGATGGATAATCAGGGATGGGGAAGACTCGCTCGGTTCCGAACCGATAATATTGAAAACCGAGTTGAGCAGAGTCAAATCGAAAACCGAGTATTATGTATCAAAATTTATCAAAATCGATTTGGAACGATGTACCAAACCGAATGGAACGAACCGACTCAAATCGCTCAACCCGAACTTTTTCCACCCCTATCAGGATAATTAAATACCTCTAATCACTAATTACTCAATTACTCTTTATAAATATCCTCATAAGCACTAGATGTAAGATATACATATCGGAGTGGTTCAACAATTTGGACTAGTTCGTTTTCCGAAATAGATTCTTCGATAGCATTAGGTGAATATATAATTAATCATTTTGATTATAAAAGAATTAAGAATGTTAAAATTTTTTTTTTTCCAAAAAATATACTAGGGTCATCACGAAAATTATCTGTTATTCAAGGATGGGAAGAGTATCCTTGTGTTAATAACTTTAAGACAAACAGTGATGTTTTCGCGTTGGATTTTGATCGATATCAGGCAAGCGGACAAGCTTTTTATAATTGATAATAAGATAATAAGATAATTTTGGCCAGATTTACGTAATTATTTATAATTTAAAAGATACCAAACTAATTTTTCAATTTCCTATAAAGCCCGACATAGTTTTTGCAGGTTGTAGAGACGGGAAGTTACGTATATATGATATTCGTTCTGATTGTTCCAATTCACATTATGGAATTGGTCCACCGATAAGTCAACAATCTCCAATTTGTCATATAAGACAGATTGGTGCATGGTATATTTTATCAGATGGAATGGATGGATCCGTACGTATTTATTTTATTTATTGAAATTGATATTTGAAAATTTAAAATTTTATTATTTATATGACATATACAATACTTTATATATAAATATATTTTAACGTAGCTTTCTTTATGGGATGTTCGAAATGAAAGAAGGAATTTTGATAAAACTTATGTTTACGAACCGGTTTTAGAATTTAAAGGAAATGTTAATTCAACCAATATTCAATATGGATTCGATGTTAATTTAAAAGAAGACATTGTAGCAATAGGTACATCTTTTTCTAAGCGCGTTGAATTATTTTTGTCATCTTAATTAAATCTTATTTATTTATTTATTAAAAATAGCTGGCCAGGATAATAAAGTTAGATTTTTTTCCATAAATACCGGAAGAGCTATAAGATATCCAATTGGACCATTTAAAGATAAAGTATCTGCGTTAAGATTTTGTACATGGGATTCGGTAGGATTAAATCCTGAATTGGATGAAAGAGGCGAAGGTATTTGGATGGCCGCTGGAAAGGAATTTATATGGTGGAGTATTGGAAATAATGATATGTAGAAACTGAAGTTTGATTGGATTTTACTTTAACCACCGAGTTTTTTAACGAGTTTGATCACCGAATTTTGATCGAGTTTGACCGAGTTTGATCGAGTTTGGGTTTGACCGAGTTTGACCGGGTTTGACCGGGTTTGACCGAGTTTGGCCGAGTTTGGCGAGCTTAGAATTTCCTGAATCATCATAAATTATGAAATCATGAAATTTCGGGAAATAAACTAGTTATTGTTTATGAGGAGATATTTTAATTGCTCAATTGCCGCATATTATTGATTCGCAAGGTCATGTTATTTTAAATCTAAAACTAATCTAAAAACTAATCTAAAAATTAATCTAAAAATTAATCTAAAAATTAATCTAAAAAATTAATCTAAAAAAATTAATCAAATTAATCTAAAAATTATTTATAGATATTTGTTACCCGGAATTACACAAAAAAAAAATGTATTATAGATAAAAAAAAGAGAAATAAAGAGACCAAAAAAGAATTCATTTAATTGATTTTGTATTTTCAACGTACATTTGAATCAAAAAATTTTAGTTTTAGTTCATCAAATATAAAGTTTACCGTAATATACAATAATATACAGTTATAGGTAATATTAATGCTATAATAATAATATAAACAGTAAAGTTAATATTCATTCAGGGTAATCAAAATTGTAAAAGTATAAATATCAAAAAAAAAAAAAAGAAAAAAAGTTCTTGATAATTCCATATGCAATTAGAAATCAGATGATATTAAAAATCCGCATTAGAATGTTTCACTACTTTTTGCGACATCACTAAAAATATAATTATGACACCATCTCAAGTTTCATGTTCGCGGAGATGAGAACTTTTTACGTTCTTTATGCAGACAAAGATAGTCAGATAGATGAAATGGCATGGTAGATCATATATTAAATTAAAAATTTTCCTGTTCACAATGTTCGTTTAATGTGTATGTAATAAAATGTAGTGCATGTAAGTCAGTGTGTACCTAACATGTATTCAATCGTTAACTTTTTTGAACAAAGCCATCGTTAACTAATTTGAACAAAGCCTTTTTTTTATTACTTTTTAGAATTTCATTTTAAAATTTTTTTTGTGGAAGAATTACAGTATTTTTTTTTTTTTACCGTGAATTAATTGTGAAATACCTGTGAAATACAACAATTGAAAATATTTGTAAAAATTAATAAATTAATTAATATATTGAATGAATATATTGTAAAAAAAAAAATTATAGTTTTTTTTACTCCTTTTTTTTTACTGCGCATAATAACAAAAAAAGATTAAGCGTTAAAATTTTTAGATTAATCACCTCATTTCTTATTTTAAACAACATACAAACATTATATTTTTTATTTCCATTTTAAAATCAATTCATGAGTAAGAGGCCCTTATCCGTTACAGGAATATGAATAAATCGTAAGGTTGAGAGAGACACTTAATTTGGATTAGAATTAATAGGCATACCAAATTAGGATTTATTTAAAAAAAATGTAGGCGTCTTATTATGATTAGTAGGAAATGTAAGGAAATGTAAGGGAAAATTAGAATTATAGAATTTATGGAATTTATGGAACCATTACATTTAGGGACTTTTTTGCTGGGATTACATTTGGGACTTTTTGCTGGGATTACATTTGGGACTTTTTGCTGGGATTATATTTGGGACTTTTGCTGGGATTACATTCGGACTTTTACTAGGATTATAATAATTTACATTTGGATTTTTGCTTGGATTACAATTTGGGACTTTTACTTACTGGGTTACATTTGAACTTAATGGGTTACATTCGAAATTATAATAATTTACATTTGGAAACTTTAACTGGGGACTACCTTTACTGGGATTCA
The DNA here is from genome assembly GCF_026210795.1 of Rhizophagus irregularis. Taxonomy (NCBI): domain Eukaryota; kingdom Fungi; phylum Glomeromycota; class Glomeromycetes; order Glomerales; family Glomeraceae; genus Rhizophagus; species Rhizophagus irregularis. The sequence continues at coordinate 5,416,105 of NC_089433.1, forward strand.
TATTCTGGAATCATAAATCATAATAATCTACAATCATGTAGTCATATTGTCAAGGGTGGATTCAAAGGTGGAACCTTACATCCTTACATTTAACAAAATTTAGAAATCATTAAAGAAAATCAATGAGAATCAATCAAAAAAAGAATTAATTAAAGGTGACACGATTTTTTAGCTTCAAAGGTTTTATAAAGATTATTTAGGAAAACAAGAAGTTTTGATTAATAATAAATACAATTTAAAAAAGAATATTCTTATATTGGATTGAATGTATTGATATATGGGTTAATTGAGTTTTGAAAATCATCAAAGAAAAAATCACAAATATAGTAATTGAAAAAAAAAAACAATATCACGATTCACGAATTTAGTAATTGATCCCAAAAAATTAAAAAAGACAAAGGACAAAAAAAAAAAATGACAAAGGACAAAAAAGACAAAGGAAAAGACAAAAAAACAAAAACAAAAAAAGAACAAAAAAAAAAAAAACGAGAAAAAATTAAAATTAAAATTAAAAATAAATAAAATTAAAAATAAATAAAAATAAAAAAAAAACTAAAAAACTAAAAAAAGAAGGTAGAAATTGAATTTTTTTCCTAAATCAGCTTTCAACATTCAACATTTACCCGATATAATGTTATAATGATATAATGATATAATATTTCTAGATTTTTTAATATAACACAACATAAACAATTATTAAAATTCTGGATCAAAGCTCTTTTACATTCATTATTTCATTTATGTAATTTATGTAAGGGAAAAAGCATGTAAAGTAAAAGTACGTACTGTAAAAAAAAAAAAGTGTTAATAACTATAAAAAAGTAAAAAGTAATATAAAGCATGTAAAGGTGTGATAAGTATGTACTATAATAAATATAAGAGAGATATATATAAAATATATATATAAAATATTTTTTTTTTTAATGCATCCTAAAAATAAACTTTTTGATTCGTCAAGAGATTTTACCTTCTAAATTTTTTTTTAAAAAAAAAGTTAAAAAAAAAAAGTTAAAAAAAAGTTAAAAAAAATTCATTTTAATAAATTTAATAAAACTTTATTTTATTAGGAATTGCTTATTAAATTGAATTTCTAATTATTTCTATTCCTTTTCTTTTTCTTTTTCTTTTCTTTTTAAATAATACCCAACCCGAGGATCCGGGTGATAAAAAAAATCGGGTAACTATCTCGGTTGGGGATAACTAATTAACTTTGATAACAAAAACTAAACATCAATAACAACATGGATAACTAAAACTAACTTGGATAACTAACATGGATAACTAACTAACTTATTTAATTTAATTTTTTTTTTTTTTTTAATTTATTCTTTTTCGATTTTATTTGATTTATTCGTTTTTAATTATAATTATTATTTATTATAATAATCATTATTATTTAATTTATTCTTTTTTTTTTTTTTAATTTATTCTTTTTCGATTTATTTTGTTAATTTATTATTAAAAATTTTTTTAGGGAGAAGACAATCGCGTTTAAAATAAATGTACTGTATTAAGTTTAGATCATTATGCTTAGAACTCATGCATTTGCATGAAAAAAAAAAAAAAAAAATTTCGTAGTATTATAATAAAAAAAAAATAAATAAATAATAAATGGTTATAATTGGTTCGCTTTATACATGCATTAAAAAAAAAATAAATAAATAATCAAAAAGAACAATTAACTTCTTAAAGAATAGATTCTTTTTTTGGTTTTCCGTCAAAAAAAAAAATAAAAAGAAAAAGAAAAAAGCGAATTTTTTTTTGTGTTAAAATGAATTATTATTAAATGGATTATTATTAAATGAATTATTATTATTAAAAAAAAAAAACTTTAAATTTTTTAAAGGATGGACAATGATTCAAAAAAAGTTAAATAATTAGGAAATGATTCGAATAAAGATAAGATAAAAAAAAAAAGGTTGATTTAATATGGATATATGGATGGTTACCATTCATTCTTAATGATCTACAAAAACAGAAAATTTTTCGGAAAATTGCAGGAAAAAAAAGAAAATTTGTCGAAAAATGTTAATAAGAATAAACTGATAGATTAAAAATAACGGATGATAATTAAAAATGTATAATATAAAAAAAAAAATAATAAATATTTTCGTACTACATTCAATAGGAGTTAGAAAGAAGAGATTTTAAGGGGTAGGAAAAAAATAAATTATTTTTATTATTTTTTCATGTATTGTGTGGTGTATCACAAACGAATAAAGTTAGAAGTTTTTTTAAAATCCATTTTTTCTAAATAAAACGTTAAAGGAATAAAAACTCCAAAAGAGGAAATAATAAATTAAAATTTTTAATGAACGTATGATAATACAATTCTAAAAATAATTAAAAATATTTGAAAAAGATTTCATTCATAAAGAATCTATGGAATCAATGAAATCCATGGAATCTTGCTATGGAAACTTTTGAAATCATAAGATAATAATACGTCGAATAATACGCCGAATAATACGTCGAATAATACGTCGAATACGTCGAATGTACAGTAAGAATGTACAGTAAGAATGTACCTCACGTCGAATTGTACCTTACTTCGAATTGTACCTTACTCCCCAATCATCAAATTCCATATGAAACGCCATCATCATCCCATCATCCATCAGCCATCAAAACAATAACAAAATTAACCGACCTTTGATTTTACCCTGAAACGAATAAATATTTATTTTATTAAACAATGAGGAGCATTGATTGATTCTAAGGGGAATTTGAATTTTGTACCGTAAATTTGAATTTTGTACCGTACAAAAAAGTAAATAATTTTGATCATCCAACAAGAAACCTTAAAGGCTTAAACCTTCCTTAAACCTTTTTTTTTTTAAAAAGATTTACCAAGGGGATGATATCATGATATTAATGGATAGAATTTGCGGATTTCAAAAAAAAAAAAATTTCAAAAAAAAGTTTTGTTACCTTTTTAAGTTCATCGATTAAATGATTTACCGAAATTCTCATTCAATTTCTTTTGACGGATCATTCTTCCTAATAGGTAATATAAGTTAATTTTAAAAAAACCGTTTGACTATTTTTTTCTACCATAGAAATATTCATTGTAATTATTACAATCTCATGATTTTTTTTATTTTGGTTAAAAAAAAAATAATAAAGCAAAGCATACAATATGATAAATTTTATTGGAGTAAAATTTGTTGATGACTTGATGCATGTAATGTGAAATCCTTTATTTATATAACAAAATGAAGGGCATAGGACATATGAAAAATAAAGAATGTAATTAGAAGATTTGGAAGGTTATTTAAAATTTTTGTAATTTTTGTACATTTTAGAATATGTAGATTATAAAGAATGTGTATCATAATAAGAGATTTTTTTATTTTTTTCTTACAAATATACAAATAAGGTTATTTAAAATTATTTCGATTATTTGTTAATATTTTTTTATGCTTAAAAATTTCTGTATAAGCATGGAATCCATCCTAAATGTATGTTAATATGTCATGCATGTAATGTACATAACCTAAGTTACAATTATGATATATTAATTTTTTTCGCGTGTTATGCTTGTTATGCTTGTGATAGCTTGTAACGCTTGTGATGCTTGTGCCGTTTTTTTCGTGGCAACTTAATGATCTCATTGAAGTCATTGAGGCACCATAATAACAGATCATCAATGATTAACCACGATTGGTTATTTAAAAATACTGCGAGAATCACGTATATATATAAAATCACGATAATCACGTGTTTATACGTGGTTTACGTGGGATACGTGTTACGTGACTAAGTTACGTGTAATGTGTATCATAATTTAGAATTCGTAAAGAAGCTGAAATGGAAGCAATGATAATTGTTTTCCAGATTTGTATATCTATATAAGTATTCATTTAATTTCATATAATAATTATAGGTAAATGTTTCTTAAAAGTATCACACGTTTTTGTAACTTTCTAATTCAGTTATATGATAATGAAAAAAAAATCACGTTGAAACGCAGATGGTTTTAAATAGTAAATAAATATTCTTGTTTGTGATATTTTAAATATATACAAGGATTTAAATACTGTATTAGTGTATAGTGTTATATACACAAGTTACTGTAAAAAAACTAAAACTAAAAAAAAAAACGCCGCAAGTTTGAACCCCCTTTAATATATTTTTTTGTCAAAATTAAAATAAATAAAAAAATAAATAAATAAAATAAAGAAAAATAAAATATAAATTTGTTATAATTTTCCCGATTAATAATTATAAATAATAATAATAAAAAATTTTAAAACTCCGCCCCGACGCCCCCCCTTCATTTTTAAAAGGATTAATAATCAAAATAACTTATATAACTTATATATACTTTTTTATATACTTTTTTTATATACTTTTTTTAATAAATCATCCCAGAAATCTTTTTTTTTATTTTAGTATAAATCAAATTTTTTTTTTTTATTTATTTACCATAAATTTGATCATTCATTTGTTCGTTAGAAAAAAAAAAAAAAAATAGTAAGCCACTTTAAACCTTATTAATTACCTTGGCGTTATTTTAGCCAATTTAAGTTGTAGAAAAATTTTTTTTTTTGTTTGATTTGTTTGATAGAATTTCTTGATTACAATCACGTTCTTAATTTGCGATTGTTATTGTTTTTTTTTTCACTTGATAAAAACTTGTTTGAATTGTTTGGATTATTTGGATCTACTTACCATACAAATTTTTTTTTTTATCACGTTTAAAAGTTTAAAAAGAAATATATACATATATATATAAATATATATATATACGTATAAATAATACAAATAAATATACGGTAAATAATATAATAACAATAATAATAATTATAATTATAATTATAAACAATAATGATGAATAATAATAATAAGAAAAAAAAAAGAAAAAGAGAAAGAAAATTTTACTTAATACAATTATATAATAATTGAATTACGTTTTATGTATTATAATTGTATTATGTTTTTTTTTGTGAATTGTGATTTTGTTAATTCCGACTCCGACCCGTTCATATGAATTTAGGTATATAGAAAATTTAGAATACATTAATTTATTATCAATTTAAAGTAATTCAATCATCTGATCTTTTTTTTTCTTCCGAAGTTATCCGATTTGAACAATAATTGTATGAAGAATGAAAAAAAAAAATAATAAATTTCTTGTTTAACGAATTTAATGGCGAATTATTTTTTAATGTATCAAATAATAATATTTTTAATAAATTTTGTAAACAAAAAAGGATTCAACAAAAAGTAGATCAAATAACACTTTTATATGATATAATTGTAAGGATCGCGCGTAACTCTTTTAAAATAAAGAAATTTGTACCCAATACATTAAGCAAATCATCTTTACAAATGACGTAACGTATCACGTATTATATGAGCACACCTGATCATTTTATTTTAAAAACACCTCCTGAAAGGTTTTCAAAAAAATGACATGACAAATTGAACAAACAAGAATTTTTTTTAAAATTTTTTTTTTTTAAAAAAAAAAATTCTTATCATTCAATTAATTTTTTAACGTTTTTTCTTTAAAAATTTTTTTTTTTATCTAATCCAAAATTTTCAAATATGCAATATTAAATTTTATATTTATATAATAAACTTTACACAAGGAAATTATGCGAACCAATAATTCAATAAATAATATAATAATAAACTAAAAAAGAAAAATTTAAAGTTTACTCATCATAATATATATATTTCGTCATCAATTTATTTAATGTAACAAAAAAAAAAAAAAAAAAATATTCTTTTTTTTTAAAATAATAAAAAAAAAAATGGGACACATGCTTTTTCCTTTTTCTTTTCTAATATATTTTTTTTTATAATTCGGAGATTAGCAAATTGTGTAACTTACAAATTTTTTTTTTTTTAAAATTTTTTATATGTTATATGCCTGCTTTTTTTAAATTAACATATATAAATAAATAATAATAAAAACTTAAAAATGATATTTTGTTAAACTTAATAAAAAAAAAAAATTTTTTTTATATTATGTATTATAAAAAAAAAAAAATAATGTACTTAAAACTGACAACATAAATTAAACAATAAATACAACGTAAATTTACCCAAGTTTTTTTTTTTTTTTGTTTCAAAAAAAAAATTTTTTTTTAAATTTATTTTTTCCTTTACTTCCTTTTTTTGCTCTTTTTTTTTAATTATATAAAAAAAAGAAAAATATTAAAAAAATATTCATCATTAGGAATCATTAAAGCAATAAATAAACAGGCGCATAAACCTGCTTTATCATTCTTTTTGGTTCATAAAGCAAAAAAAAAAAAAAAACTTATATATATCATATATATTTTTTTTGTATATTTTAGTTGTATTCTCTTTTTTTTAAAAAAAAATAAAAAAAAAAATCTTTTTTGGACGCTTTTTATTTTTCAAAGGTTTTTATTTAAAATAGAATATTTTTTTCTTTTGTCATGGCAGAGCCTAAATTCAATGAGAAAAATGGAGTCGAACTTTCACCTGAACTTAAATCATCATTAGATTTAATACAGGACGCAACATTGGTTCATGTTCATCATAATAATCATAATGAAATATTATCATTCTCACAACAATTAAATATAGCCTCACCTCATATGCCACCGCATCATTATTTGGTAGATTCGGAAGATGAGATTGATGAGAGTGATGATGATGATGACTTAGATTATGAATTTGTAAATGATGATGATTATGATGATAGTGATATTGATGATAACGATTTTAATGAAAAAATTAAATTGGAAGTTTTTAATAGACCTCCTTCAAGATTAGGTAGACCTTTATCAAATCCATATAAAAGACATAATAAAAGGAATGGTCCTTCAGTTGATAGAATAAAAATGGATAATGCTTTCTTAAGAAATCAAAATAGTAAATTAAGTCAAGAACTTGAACAATGTAGATTAACAATTCAAGCCCTTAAAAATATTGTTACTCAAAAAGATATCGCTTTACAAAATTCTCGTTCTGATTATCAAAAAGCAATTTTACAGGTTAGAGTATTAGAAACTTTGATTTTAAGTAAACATTCTAAAGATGGTAGTATTATCGTAAGAAGTGGTGGTATTGGTGGTAATAATTTACCTACAGTAACTTCTCTTTTACAAGAGAAAGAAATGATTTCTCTTTTTCAAGAGAAAGATTTAATATTACAAGAGAAATGTTTGGATAAACCGATTGATTCTATTGATTCTATTGATTCATTAGAATCTGATTCTCTTGAAAATACCATTATCACCTCACAAATTCCTCAAACAACTCAACCACCATCTTTAGAAACTCCTTCAGATTTTATAGGATCTTCGGATGATGATGATGAAGATTTAATTCCACCTCCTCTTCCACCTAAAAGAGCGAATCGACATATTAGAAGATGGTCAATGGATTTTGGACCAAATAATCGTTTAGGTCAAGATGAAGAAGGATCAATACAAATGAATATGATTAATAGTAATATAACTCAAGCAACATCATCTGATGATAATACGATAATATCATCATCAGGTACCACACCATCATCATCAACGCTAACTCCTATCAATAATGATCTACAACGCAACCTTCCTCGTATATTGAGACGTCGAACGGGTGATATAATTCAATCATTATCGTCATGTCGTTCTTCATCAACTAAAAATGGGTACGATCATTCACCACCAAGTACTCCTTTTAGTGATGATTCGAATGAAACGATCATAAATGAAAAATCGACAAAGAAGAGAAAATCCGCTCAACAAAATTTATCGAAACTTCGTAAAATCTTTTTACGTTAAAATTTTCTTATTCGTTGGGGTGATTTTTAATCGAAATCGGGTCGGATTCTTTTATTACAAAATAGAGTCGTAAAAAAATCGTTTTTATTTTTTATTTTTTTTTTATATATTTTTTTTGTAAATAGTAATATATTTTTTTATTAAAACACCTTTGTATACCTCTTTTTTGTAAGATTTTCTTTTCACCCTCGACATCATTTTGCACGCACGCACACTTTTTCACACAATTTTTACATTTTTTATACACAAAAAAAAAAAAAAAGAAATTAATAATTTTTAATAATAATTTTTTTTTTAGGAAATGATTATTACACAGTACTAATAATATATAATTTTCCCTCTCCCCCTCTCTTAAAAACAAATATAGATTTTTTTTTTATTATCATAAACAGATTTCAAAAAAAAAAAAACAATTTATCTTTTGTATAAATCATCAAAACATTTCACACACAACAACACAACACACACAACCATACCCAAAAAACAACCACGATTTTTTAAATTTTTTTTTTGTGTATATATGTAGATATTTTATTATTCTATTGTTTTTTTTTTTATTTTTATTTTTATTTTATTTTTGTTTTTGTTTGTTTTTTTTTTTTACCCCCTCTTCCCTCTCCCCCCTCTCCTTTTTAGTTTAATTTTATGAAAATTTCATCATACAAGGAACATTAAGGATATGGTTAGCTAGAAAAAAAAATAATTATTTTTTTTCTTGGGATTAGAAATAATAATTATATGGTAATTTAGGTAGGATAGATTAATGGGACAATTTTTTTTTTTTTCGGAATCGGATCTTATCGAGAAGGTTATAGTTAGTTAGTTATATGGAATCAAAGAGGTGTGCAAAGGAAATTGATTCGTTTATTTGGTTAAAAAACAGTTAAGATAGTAAGTTAGTAAGACGTAAGAAGTTAGTAGTTAGTAGTAAATAGTAGTAAATAGTAAGTAGTAACACACACATAACAATAAGAATATATTATATAATGTGAGTTGTAATAATGAAAAAAGGATAAATAATAATGAAGAAGAAAAAAGAAAAGAATTTTAATATAATTTTTTTTTTAAAAAAAAAAACTATTTTTATTTTCGGAAAATCCTATCTATTTTTTTTTTTCATTTCTAAATATCGATGTTTGTGTCGTTTGTGTCCTCGATTAAAATGACCTAAAAAAATGTGTGCTCGGAATGTATTGTTATATGTTATGTATATGTATGTCGGCATGTGTGTCGGATTATTGTTTAATTACACACACATCATTACACTATATTACATACACTATTAAGTGATACACTCACAAAGTCCGTGAACTTTTTTTTTTTTATGAAAATAATAAAAAAAAAAGATAAGAAGTTATTTATTATATGATAAGATTTTTTTTATAATCCATTTATGGGTTGAATGCCCTTTTTTTAATATATGTATATATGTATATATGTATGAAAATATTGGGTGGGAATTTAGAATTTAATCAGGAATGTCTTTGGAATTTATGGAATTTTTTAAAGTTTTACTACATAATTACTATAATAACATAACAAAAAAAAAAATATTATAACAAAGGATTTATTTCTTTGTAAAAAAAAAGATAAAAAAAAAATTTTTTAATGCAAGTAATAATAAATAAATCGTAAAAGGCTTATCATCCGTGAGATTATTATGGCGTGGGCATATTATGATGAATAATTTGGGCTTATGAAAAAAAAAAAATATAAATTTATACTTGTATTGTATATAAACTTGTAACCATATTGTAAACATTTTTTTTAAAATTCCAAATTGAGAAGTTTAGAATTTTTTGTTTATCAAATTATATTTTTGAAATATTCCCATTCTAATGGTTCCATTCTACTATTATTCTTTTACTATTCCTTTTTTTAATAACGTACAAAATTTTAAATAAGGTTTATATTTATGTCAATCAAATTTAACCAAATACAATAACTTCATTGTGTTTTAAATAATTTGATTTTCAACAATAACACTTTTTTTTTGGTTGTTTTCAATGTTTCATTTTTTTATAAAAAAAGAATCTGATAATTAATAATTTTTTTTTTTTTTTTTTTTTTGTGAAAAAGTTTCAGAAATTATTTGATTGGGTTTGATTGATGAATTTTCTTATTGTTCACAAAGAATAAATATAAAGCAAACATGTAGTAAATATGGAGAATTTATTGGAGTAAAAAATATGGAGCAAATTATTGGAGTAAAAAAATATGGAGCAATTATTGGAGTAAATATTCGAGTAAATATCTAGTAAATATTGAGAAAATATTTTTGAAGATACAATATATACAATAGATACTATACTGAGATACTGTAGATATATAGTAAATAGGGATGATCAAAAATGAAACTTATATGAAATACTTAAAAAAAATTCATTCGGGATAAAGAACGAGATAATGAACGAGATATTGAACGGGATTTATTATGATATAATTTATTGATGAGTAAAAATCGGGATATCATTTTTTTCCAAAAAAAAAAAATCTTCTGATTAGATAAAAAAGAATTTTTTTTTTTTTTTTTTGTAACTGTGAAATGTAAATAAAATGTATATCTTTTTAAAAATAAAAGGTAATAACCATGTGATTATCGGTAATTTGCGTTATGACTAACATTGTAAATAATATTTATTTTAATTTTTAGGTTTTCAAAGTTTACATTGAGAAATTTTTCAATTGTTTTTGAATAAAATCTTTTTATTCTATCATTCTTTCAATGAAAAAAAAAAATTTAAGTTGAAAAATATTATGACAACGTTTTAAAAGTACAATTAATAATAAAATTAGTTAATGTTTGTAATAAAAAAATATTAATTTTTTTTTTTTTAAAAGAAACCTAAGTTAACGATATGTGTAATTAAGTGTAGTATAGTTATTCGTAGTAGTATGTGTAGTATTTGTATGTCACTGTAGTGTGTAGGGTTGATATGTGTAATTGTGCATTATATACAGTTACTAAGTGTTTAAACAGGTTTAAAATCCCGTCATTCAAGATTTTACCATGCAAGTATTTTGTAATCAGGGAACGAAAAAAAAAAAAAAGAGTCACACGATCCTTAAAATAAACCAGTTTTTCTAATTTTACTTTTTCTTTTACGAAATTCCGAATATTGAATATTATAAAAAAAATTAAATTTTTTTTTTTTTTTTTTGTGATGAGTGAAAGAATTGATTTACCCACGCTTTAAATATATCGTGTTACTTGCACGTTTAGAAAAAAAAACACTTTTTTTTTAAATATTAAGGGGATACCATTGCGAATTTCCTTTATTAGATTACAATCGTCCAAACTTCCCTTTTTTTTTTCTTGATGGAAAATTATCCCGTGATTTTTTATTATATAAGGAGTTAACATATTAAATGATATAAAATGATATAAATGATATAAATGATATAAATGATATTAAATGATATTAAATGTTTATTTTTTTTTATTTATAAATTTATTTATTTATTTATTTATTTTATTTATTAGTTTTTATTAGTTTTTATTTTTATTTTTATTTTTTTTTGTTATTTTTATTCTTTTTTTCATTTTTTTATTATTTATTTATTTATTTTTGGACGTAAAGAAAAAACTAAATAAAGCGAAAATAAATGTGGGGGAAATTGAAAAATTGAAAAAAGTAAATAACGCGGGAGAAAAATAAAAAAAAAGGATGGATTTTTCATGCCATGTCATGTTATGTACAGTGTAAATGTGTAATAATAAATTAAAAAAACATCCGTGCGCAAAAAGATGTATTGTCATTTAAATGTATTGATGTCATTTATAAAATTTTTTTTTTTTTTAAATTAAAAAAATTATGTAAATTCATTGTTCTTATGATTTATAAATCTTAAATTAATTGGTTCATATAGTTTATATAATTTTTTTTTCGTTTGATTAAAAAGTGTGAACAATTGTTGTGGTTTTATATTGTATTATCTGTTATATTATATATATAGTTATATACAGTATGATTATACTGTATGATTAAATATGGAATATATCTGATATGTAGTATGTACGGTATGGTTTTGGAATCGTAATAATATTATTAATATTATAATAAATTATGTAAATTAATAAATTTAAATAAATTTAATAAGTTTTTTTATTGTGTAAAATTAATGCTGCGCCATAACGCGCGTATGGAATTATATTATACCACTTGTTCCGGAACCAAATTACCCCGTGAATTCCGTAAATTTATACTGTTATTTTATATGAATACATGTCCAAAATTATGTATTACTTAAAGTGAGGTAACTTTTATTGAATTTTACCCTAGACTTACTTAGACTTGTATAAAATTTTACTATAAATATATTGTTTCAGATCAGAGTTTACACGAAATACAAAATCGCAAATTATTAGAGATCTAGTGATCAGAATTTAATGAAATTTACATCATTCGATTCGTCTCATTAAGACAATTCTAATGATGGTAAGATCATGTCTTTACAATAGATATTGATGGAGATCGTCCCCATTTTCACGACTGATCATTGCACTTCAAACAGGTAAATAAATGAATTTACCTTATTTATATTACAAAGGATTTTATAAACTTATATTTAATTAATTTTTTTCCTTATTTGAATTTTGATTTTTTACTTTAACATAAAGTTTATACATTTTAAATATTTTTTCACACAAAGAAAAATGGGATCCGATTTTACTTTAACATAAAATTTTTACATTTTAAATATTTTTAAATATTTAAAATACAAAGAAAAATAAGAAAAACTCAAAAAGTCTAAATAAATTAAAAATAAACCCAGTATACTGACTATTAACTTTAAAATACAATGATATTTGGTATAAGATTCATAAAAAAATCTTTATTTTATAAATTTATTTTTGATCATAAAAGATCTAAAAGATTTAAACTAGTAAACCTTTTTTTAATATAAAATTTTACAAAATTTTCAAGATGTTTTACAAATGGTTTCCATTACTGGTACCTATACTGATACTTCTGACTGATTAGAATGGTCACTGCTTTAATTGAGCAATAGAAGTTACAAAATTATAAATACATTATTTATTTTCCAACTATAACCAAGTCCTTATTTTGCACAACTCCAATTCATAGTCAAAGAGAAATATGATGCTTAATTGCCTGTGAAATAAGGATTGCACATCTCAACTTCATGCCCACCAAAAAGCAATGCCAAAACAAATGGAATTCTCTCAAATCAGAGTGACATAAAATTCCTTTTGAAATGTTTTTTCAAAAGTTTTTGGATTTTATCACAGACAATGTTAATAATAAGATGTACTGGTAAATTTTTTTTAATGGTTTGTAAAAAAAAATAATAAAAGTAAAGCTGAAAAAAAGAAAAAAACTTGTTCTTTTTTTCTACTAATGACTCTTTACCAAACAATTACTATATTATCATTTGGATAGAAAATAAAAAAACAAAAAACTAAAGTATAAAAAAAAATGATAACAAATTCTAAACAAAATAAATAAATAATGGTAGTATTAGTATTTAATAGTTAAATATAGTATTAAAGAAAAATTTTTACTTTCTATTAGTAAAATAAAATTTTTTAAATTTTTTTTGTTTTCATTAATTTTGGGAATTATAAAATACCATAGAACCAAAGAATTTAGGTCATTTATGACTTACAATGAAAGTTCTTTTCAAACGGCCATCAAGATGTTGATACCACCTGAATATCATATGTCAGAAGTGCAATTAGTCATTAATAGAAGTAAAAAAAAAGGCGATGGTAAATTCCAGTTGTCATATTATCATTTGAATAGAAATCAAAAAAAAAACACAAGAAATTAAAGTATAAAAATAAAAGTGATAACAAAATTTTAAAAAAAACAATAATAAGCAATTATCAAATATTTTTATACTTATATAAAAAGAAATTATAAAGTATAGTTATTTAATAGAGAATAATTATAGTAAAATAATATTATTATAAAGAATCTCTTAATAATTCAAAATTAATATATTAGTATTATTTAATAGTTAAATACAATATTAAAGAAAAATTTTTACTTTTTATTAGTAAAATAAAAATTTAAAATTTTTTTTTTTTTTTAAGCAGTTATCATATTATTATTTGGATAAAAAATTAAAGTATAAAAAAAATGATAACAAAATTTTTTAAAAAAAAATAAATAGTGAAATAATAATTGTTAATTCGTAATCCATGTACCAATCGGACCACCCTTAAATCTGCATTTCCAATATAGGAATATCCACCAATTTTTAATCGAATAAATTGAAATTTTTAATGAAAAAACTTTGACATTTGCTTTATTTTATTAAAGTATCAAAAATAATTCTTAAAAAAGTCAAACTTTCACCAATAAACTTTAAATTTCTTCAAATCGTAATTTGTGTAACCATCGACATAAAACCGAAATTTTTTTTCACTTAATAATTTGAAAATAAATGCTTTAAATATGTTTAGAACTAATATTTTAAGATAAAATTACCATTTTTAAATTCCTAAAGATTGATTTATAAAAGTTTCATATAGGCATTAAAAATGGGAAAATGGATTATTGTTAGTTAACCTTAAAATAGGAAATATTTTTACATTTATTATATCATTTTTTTTTTAATATTCTATTAATATATGTCCAAAGTATATATGTGTGAATTTTGAGACTTCTTGCTAGTACTTTTATTAGAAAAAAAAATGATAAATAATTTTTACTAAAATTTCGCTAATTGATGATATTTAAAAGCAATTTGCAAAATTTTGAGTTTTGAAATACTTAAATTTATATTTTTACAAAATAGATTTAATCTCTAAGTTTTTTTTAAAAAAAAAATTTAATTGGTTTGGCTAAAAATTGACCGACTTTACTTTTTTTGGAAGTGGAGATTTGATTTTACCAATCACTAGATCTGATTCATTCGTGAATCGGCAATTAAACATTTTTATACTTATATAAAAAAAAAAATTATATATATTTTTCATTGAAAATAAAAGTATAATTAATTTAATAAGAAATTTTTAAATTATAAAAATAAATATTTCTTAATAATTTAAAATTAATACAGCCAAACCTTTATATAACAATATATTGGGACATATATAAAATTTTTAGAAAATATTATTATATCAAAGTTATACCGATATTTATATGTCCTCACATATAGTGGAAAAATAGAATTTTATCAGTATATTAAATTTTTAATAGTATATCGATATATCAAATATTAGTATATTGAAATTAGACTGTATATAATATTATTTAATTGCTAATTCGGTTAAGATCAGCAGTGTCCTACTATGTAAAATTGGGGAAATTGGTGCAAATAATAAAAATAATTATCATATGATCTAATAATCCAATTTTGATGAACTTTTTTTTGTTCTGTAAGTCTGGATTACCTTTATAAAATAAAAATAATTTCATTGAAATTGGACCATTAGGTTGTGAGATAATCACAAAAACATATTTTACCGACAACGATCAGATTCCATTAATAACAAAGCAGACAATTATCTCTGATTCAGTGATCCAATTTCGATAAACTTTTTTTTGTTATTTAGATCTCAATAATCTCTACATAATAAAAAAATTTTGTCAAAATTAGCTCTATATCGTGAGATAATTGCGAAAACATATTTTGCCGGACGATTTTTAGATTCACTGATATGGCAAAATATATCTTTGTGATTATCTTCCGATCTAGCAGTCCAATATTGACAAACTTTTTTTTATTGTGAAGAAGAGGTTAAGACCTAAAAGACAAAAAAAAATTATTGAAATTGGATCACTGAATTAGGAATCAATTCTTTTTTTATGATTTACTAAAATTTAGTTATAATAATAATATGAAATACTTTTTCACGATTTTCTTATAATTTAGTATTTCAATTTCAATAAATTTTTTATTTTATTGAGGAAATCAAGATCTATAAAACAAAAAAAAGTTCATTGAAATTGGATCATTGGATCAAGAGATAATTATTTTCTTTTTTTGCCCCGATTTTACATAGTAAGACACTGCTGATCTTAACCAAATTAGCAATTAATAGTATTAAAGAAAATTATTAGTAAAATAAAATTTTTTTGATTTTTTTTTTAATTTTTTAAGCAGTTGTCATATTATTATTTGGATAAAAAATGAAAAAAAATGAAAAATTAAAGTATAAAAAAATGATAACAAAATTCTAAAAAAAAATAAATAGTAAAGTAATTGTTAAACATTTTTATATTTATTGTCTGAAACGTAGCGTAGGATATTAACAGTTAGACACATTGTAATGCAAGATATATCTGTCCGCACACATGATTAACCAATAAGATGTATTATATATTATTATTACATGATCAGATTTTTGGTTAAATGAGTGTTTCAAATATTACAACAGATCCCATTACCTAATATATAAAAAAAATTATATATATTTTTTATTAAAAAGAATAGTTATTTAATAAAAAATTTTTAAATTACACAGGTTGAAAAGTGAAAAATCAGGCATCAATCAGGCACCAATCGGTTACCAATCAGTCACCAATCAGCTACCTGATTGATGACCGATTGGTGCCTGATTTTTCACTTTTCGATCTGTATTAATTATAAAATAATTATAGTAAAATAATATTATTATAAAGAATTTTTTAATAATTTAAAATTAATATATAGTATTATTTAATAGTTAAATATAGTATTAAAGAAAAATTTTTACTTTTTATTAGTAAAATAAAAATTTAAAAATTTTTTTTTTTTAAGCAGTTATCATATTATTATTTGGATAAAAAATGAAAAAAAATGAAAAATTAAAGTATAAAAAAAATGATAACAAAATTTTAAAAAAAAATAAATAGTAAAGTAATTGTTAAACATTTTTATACTTATATAAAAAAAAAATTATATATATTTTCATTGAAAATAAAAGTATAATTAATTTAATAAGAAATTTTTAAATTATAAAAATAAATATTTCTTAATAATTTAAAATTAATATAGCCAAACCTTTATATTATACTTCCCAGCGAAATTAATTTAATTACGTCATTATACCTGACGTAATAAGCCGTAATAATTACGGTTTTAAATTTTAAAATGCCGATATGCCGTAATTAAATTAACCTGTCAAATTAATTACGGCAGTAAAATTTAAATTATATTAAAATAGGAAATAGATCAACTAATAAACACATGATTTAACATGAGTATATTAAATGAACGTAGTATATAATCATGTGTTATATTTCTTAAATTTTTTTTAAAATATTTCTTTGTCTTAAAAAATGCCAAATTTAAAATATTTTCTAACGCGTGTACCAATTAAACATTCTGATATAAAATAATACATTTTTTTATATATATTTTATACACTAATTATAATGTCTACTCAAGAAACAAATGGTGGAAGTTCAAGTGGCGTATTATTAAACACAAATAAAGAAAAAGGAAAACCAGGAAGAAAAAGAGGACCTGTTTGGATTCATTTTAATGATATTGGCACTAAAAAAGAAGGTCATATTGGTTGTAAATGCATGTATTGTGGCTGGACTCAAAACCGAGGAGAACCAGCCCAAATGCAAGCACATTTAGCTTTATCCTGTTCAAAAGTTCCTTCTACAATTAAAATAGAATATTTACTTCTTATTAAACAAAATGCTGAAGAGCGAGTTACTAACTCTACTTCAACTGTCTCAAAAAAAAGATGTGTTAATTTATCTCAAACAAGAATAGATAAATTTTATGAATCTGACCAGATTGATAGTACCAAACAAGTATTATGCGATAAAGCTGTTGCAAAATTCTTTGTTTGTTGTGGTGTGGCATTTCATTTAGTTTCTCATCCTTTTTTTATTGATATGGTTAAAAGTTTATGTAATGGATATGAGCCATCGTGTTCTACTACTTTATCCAATACACTTATGAACAACGAACTTACTAAAATAACTGTTGATCAGCAACTTACGTTAGATAAAGAATCAGATTTAACATTAGGTAAAAAAATAAATTTTATTTTTAGATTTTTTAATTATTTAATAAATTTTGAATTTTTTAGGATTTGATGGCTGGACGAGCCCACGAGGTCAATCATTATACGTTTTTATACTTATTACATGTGAACGAAAGGAAATTATACATAGTTTAAAAAATCTATCATCAGAATCTCATACAGCAAAATTTTTAGCTGAAAAAATTAATGAAGTAATTACAAATATTGGGCCTGAAAAATTTTCTGCAGTTGTTTCTGATCATGCTGCTGCTTGTGCATCTGCTAAACGAATCATTGCTGATACACATAAACATATTATTCCAATTAGATGTATTGCGCATCACATTAATCTCATTACAACTGATATTTGTAAAACTTCATTTGCCAAAGAGGTTATTGCGAAGTGTACAAAGTTAGTAAAATTTTTTAAAACATCACATCAAGCTGGTAAAAAGCTTAAAATGAGTATAATTGATGATTCAGTTAAAGGTGGAAATCTCAAAACTTATGTCAAAACTAGATGGACAACAGCTTGGGATTGTACGAATTCTATTTTACGTCTTGAAAATCAGTTAAAAAATGTAAGTTTATTAATTATTAATTATAAAATGAATTAAAACGTGAAATTTATTTTATTTTATTTATTTATTAGTTATTAAATGAATGCCCAGAAATATTGAATAATGAAATTAAAAGTTTATTGCGAAGTAGATCATTTTTTAATGATGTTGATGCCGTTAATACTTTATTAGGCCCAGTCAAATCAGCAGTAAAGGCTCTTGAATTCAAATCAACTATGCTTGCTGATTGTTTTGTTGAATTAATCAAGTTATCACAAAGGATTAATTTCCTTCCACCAATATCAGATCAAAATTTTAAATCTACCTGTATTGAATTATTTAATAAAAGATGGAAACAATTCGATTTTGATCTTTATATTTTAAGTTATATGCTTCATCCATACTACCGAGGTAAATTGTGAATTTTTTTTTGAATTATTTATTTTTACACTAATCTTAATTAAATTATTATATTTATACTTTAGGTAAAGGTTTACATCCAATGGTCTTTCGTGATGTTTGTCTTAATGCAATGAAATTGCTAAAAAATATGGGTGGTGGTGAAAATTCTTGTAGCGAATTAGTTGCTCAAATTCGCGCATTTACACAATATGAAAAACCTTATGATTTAGAGTATGTATTAGGAATAGATAATGTTTTTTTATGGTGGCGATTATGCAATCCAGTACGTCCTGAAGAACATTATATTCAACAACTTGCTATGAAGATTTTATCAATTACTCCACATAATGTAGGATGTGAACGTGTTTTCTCCATAATTGGTTGGATGGCTAATAAAAGGAGAACACGGTAAGTTAATATTTAATATTTAATATTACTATATTAAAAAAAGTATATTATGCCTTTAATTTAGTTTTAATGTATTTAATTTAGATTAAATATTGAAAAACTTGAATCAATGGCGAAATTACATACGTACTATATAACAAATGCAAAGTCTGAGCTCAAATTTGCATATAACACACTTTCCGAAGATCAATTTCAAAATGAAATTCAAGAAACATTATCTGATCCTTCTTTTTTTGATGATGATGATGATAATAGTGATTATGATGATGAAGATGAGGATTATGATCAAAATGAGGATGAGGGTGATGATACTGAGGCAGCTAATAATAATAATTTGGAAATTTCACGATGGGTTAATATTATGGATAAAGAATTGCAAGAACTACTTCAAACAGAAGTTAAAGTAGTAATTGATATTTCTCCTCCACCACCACTGGTAGATCACGGTTCTCAAGAATTTAATATGGAAGAAGTGTTAGATAGAATTCTCACTTAAAAACATAAAAATACATTGATAAATAAATTTTAATATTTGTTTGGTATAATTACCCATAAATTTTTATAATGCTTAATTACGTCCAATATAAAATTGACCCGTAAACTATTTAAAATTATTTATTTATTGAAATTAATCGCTAAACGCTAACACATTTTATACATTTTATTAAAAAAGAAAAAAATTTTTTTACGTCGAAAATATGATTCCGATGATTGGGTTGATCAGATGACAGATCACAGATCCATAAATTCGATCTCATCGATCATTTTTTTTTTATTTTAATCTTTTTCTTTAAAAAAAACAATTTTAAAACCGATTTGTTTTAAAAAAAAATGATATTTCGGTTTTCTTAAACCGATTTTTTTTTATTTTTAAAAATTTAAAATCATTTATTTATTTTTTATTTATTAATTATTTTTTTAAAAACAATATTTCGGTTTTTTAAACCGATTTCTTTTTATTTTTTTAATTTTTTTTTTTTAAAAAAAATAATATTTCGGTTTTCTTAAACCGATTTTTTTTCTTTTTTAAAATCATCATTTATTTATTTTTTATTTATTAATTATTTTTTTAAAAAACAATATTTCGGTTTTTTTAAACCGATTTTTTTTTATTTTTTTAATTTTTTTTTAAAAAAAACGATATTTCGGTTTTCTTAAACCAATTTTTTTTATTTTTTTTTATTTTTTTTCTTTAAAAAAATAGATATTTCGGACCAATTTAAAAAAACTGATTTTTTTCTTTTTTAAAATTTAAAATTATTTATTTATTTTTTATTTATCAATTATTTTTAAAAAAAACAATATTTCGGTTTTCTTAAACCGATTTTTTTTCATTTTTTAAAATATATTTTTTAAAAAAAAACATTTCGGTTTCTTAACCGATTTTTTTTTCTTTTGCTTTTTAATTATTTTTTTTTATTACAATTATTTACTCTGAAGTCAGAATTGTAACTTTTTTAAGATCAAGAATACGGATCTTGGGTAAGTTGCCTTTTTTTTAAAAAAAAATTACTTTTAGAAACGTTATTAACGTTTCTTTTGTCTTATTTTTTAGGACTTATACTTTTTCGGGTTGAAATTTCAACTTGAAAGGTATGAGGTTTTTTTAAAATTTGCTTTTTTTTTAGAAATTATTAACGTTTATTTTATTATATTTTGTAGGGAAACATTTTCGGCTTCCTGGATTCTTCTAAGACATGAGTATGTTCTGTGTGGGGTTATTTTTATAATTTCTTTAAAGAATCATATTAACGTTTTTTCTTTTAATTTCTCTGTAGGTTTTGGCTTCCTAATTCCTTCAGGATACAGGTATATGTGTGGGTGGGTATTCTTTTAATATTAACATTTCTTTTTTTATTTTTTATAGGGTTTTCCATAAACTGCTTTTCCATTTGTAATTTTTGCGATCTAATCATTATTGTTACATATATTAATAATTACGTCATTTAATTTGCAGTCTGTCCTAACAAATAAATGAAAAATATCAATAGTGCTAAAACTAAAACTAAAAAAAAATAAAATAAAATAATTAAGTATATTGTTTAAGAACTCTTTTTTATGTAATAAATAATAATTGAATTAATTGAATAATATAAACATATAATTTTTAAAAATCGGTTGTACAATTAGTTATACGTAATATAAATTATTTTAATAGCAATAAAGATAAATGGAATAATGGATCAATGGATCAAAGATTCAATTCTAATATAAAATCAATTCCGTCAGTACAAATTAATACGTCAGTACAAATTAATTACATCAGTACAAATAAATTACGTTACGTCAATATGCAATTCGGCATTGTGCCGTTATATTACGGCATTCAAAAATCAATTACGCTGGGAAGTATACTTTATATAACAATATGTTGAGACATATATAAAATTTTTAGAAAATATTATTATATCAAAGTTATACCAATATTTATATGTCCTCACATATAGTGGAAAAATAGAATTTTATTATATCAAATTTTTAATAGTATATCGATATATCAAATATCAGTATATTGAAATTAAACTATATATAGTATTATTTAATAGTATTAAAGAAAATTTTTACTTTCTATTAGTAAAATAAAATTTTTTAAATTTTTTTTTGTTTTCATTAATTTTGGGAATTATAAAATACCATAGAACCAAAGAATTTAGGTAATTTATGACTTACAATGAAAGTTCTTTTCAAATGGCTATCGAGATGTTGATATTACCTGAATATCGTATATCAGAAGTGCGATTAGTCATTAATAGAAGTAAAAAAAAGGTGATGGTAAATTCCAGTTGTCATATTATCATTTGGATAAAAATCAAAAAAAAAACACAAGAAATTAAAGTATAAAAATAAAAGTGATAACAAAATTTTTTAAAAAAACAATAATAAGCAATTATCAAATATTTTTATACTTATATAAAAAGAAATTATATATATTTTCATTAAAAACAAAAAGTATAGTTATTTAATAGAATAATTATAGCAAAATAATATTATTAGAATCTCTTAATATAAATATAATATTTTTCATTTTAGAAATTAACTAAGTATAACCGCAGGTGATATCACCTAACCAAAATCACATGATCAATATAATATGATATTATTTTTAATAGTTAATCAAAATTAGACTATTTATACTAATTCCCACATTCCCTTCTTTTTTGCTCTTCTTTTCTTTTACTATATTATATATACAATGGAGTATAAAAACCCTAAATAAAAATAATCCTATGGTTGAAAGTGATAAAGATGATTCTATATTAGATAAGTGACGAAGGTGAATATCATGATACTAAATTACTAATGTAGAAATTACACTATGTCCTGGTATGCAATTTCAGTTGTAGGAAGAATTAGAAACCCACCTTAATATTTACGCTCTTCAAGAAGGTTTTTCTTACAAAAAAAATAAGGCTTGAATATTACATGAGTCTAGTGGTACAGCCATCCCGATTTTTTGAGGAGATTAATAATATTTGCAAAAGAATTTTTTAACATTACATATACTTTCAACAGTTCAAAACCAAATGAAACAAATCTTTTTTTTTGATGCTTCAAGAATATATAGAACAGGTATGGAGTAATTGATTATTTAATGACATGGTATTAAGATTAGGGTGTGGGATTAGGGTTAAGATTAGGGTGTGAGATTTAGTTAGGGTTAGGATTAGGGTGTGGAATTAGGGTTAGGGTGTGGATTAGGGTTAGGATTAGGACTTGGAATTAGGGTTAGGCTTAGCATGTTTATTGTTTCTAACTTTATTTATTTCTTTTTTTTTAATTTTTGATTGATGGTTCAACTTGCAAAGATGGATTCCGGGAATATGATTATAAAATTAAACTAATTCTACTCAAAAATTTGATTGAAAATGTGCTATTAGATTCTATTGTAGAAATTTGGCAAATTAAGCCTGAATTATTACCAACACATTCACAGTTCATCATTTATTTATACCAGCGTGAACGTCCGCCAAAACTGTATCAAAGTGAAGGAGAACCACAAAAAATAATTAAAGAAAACAAAGAAAATCAAAGTGTTAATATAATGATAGCACTCTGAAAAAATTACAAAACTGTAGAGGTTTGTCATAATTTACGAAATTGCAAGGTTCTTAGCGATAAAAATTGATGTTATATTATTTGTAGATAATTAATTTATTTTAGTAGATGTTATAAATAAATTTTATTGTATATGCCATATCAATAATAATTCAATCATGTGACCATACTGGAGGTGATATCACCTGCGGTTATAATTAGCAATTTTCTTAATTTTATTACTATATACTGATTTTATTATAAATTCTGCAATATTACATATATTTTTTCCGCCTAACCACATATAGTCTTTGAAGTATAAGAACGATCATCTCAATTAGCTTCAAAAGGATGTGAAGATATTGCGATCTTACCATCTTTCAAATGATTAAGATCAGCCCTGAGGCTTATATAACAATGTATGCGCTTCACAACCCACTGTGGTGCTTTACCTATTTTTCTTTTGCAATCATCGCACAATTGAAATCCTTTGCATGGATTTGTGCAATTGCAACATAGTATTTTGCATGGACTTGGATTCTCGCAATCTCCACGTAGTCTTTTACAATCATCACACAAATTCAGCTTATTCTCATCACATTTTATGAGGATATTGCAATATATTAATTGTACTATAAACCATTGTATATGATCCATTATCCAGAGTAAACCTCCATCTTTACCCTTGCGAACCTTTTTAATAAAGTTAGCCGATTGAGTCAAAAAGACTAGCATGCATATGAAGACAATTTTTATGGCTAATGAATTTTTGGTCATGACCAAACCAATGAAAGAAAGGAACAAAAACGAGGTTGAAATATAATATGCATAGTAGAAATTTGATACTATAAAATAAAAAATGAAAATTGCGATGGTCATTAGGAATATTAAAATTCGAATGAATATTGCTTGAAAGGATAGATGGAAATGTAAAAAATCGATATATAAAAAATAGCCTATCATTACTAAAACATGGATAAGTACTTGATAAATTAGGGGATAAAAGAAATCAAAAAATATGAAAAGATATCGTTTTACTCCCACCAAATTTTCAAACGAGTGTATATTAAGTAAAGAAACTTCCGGGTTACGTGATTTGTTGACGGAATAGTGAAAAAAACGTGAAATAATTTTTATAATTATGCAAATAATCATATAGATGGTAAACCAACTAATCGCTCTTGGTGCATCTTCTGTAGCGAATTCATTGATGATAGATAATACCAATGGTAAAAGGTGAGAAGAAACGACAGTGTGGAAAAGATTGACCCAGTATCCATAATGAATATGGTCATTTTCTTTGTCGGTAAATGCAATTATCGAAATAATAATTGGCAAAATTGTAAAGAATAAATTATCAATAAAAGCATCATCATTATTTTGTTCTTTGTCGCTTTGAGCAATTACAATGCTAGGGAAGAAAATTAAGATATAGGAAATATCCATTTTTTTAAAGTTGAAAATAAAAGTAATTTTAAAAATCTTTTATATAATTTGTATGTTCCACAATTGCTCCATCAAAAATCGTCTGATAAATTGTGGACAGTTAATTCCGAGCTCAGCTAATTCTGAACTCTGAAGTGATTGTAACATGAATTAGGTAACAATAACAAATAATAATCATTTATGCAAAATATTTATTCTTGATCCCGACAATAATGACGTGATCGGTTTTAAAAATAGGCTGACTCCGATAACAAAACATTGAACTGTAAATACATATCTGATATGAAAAATGTTCATATCCGCCGATCTTTGGAATTGGCCAAAATTAATAAAAATATATTAGTTCGGTATAATAAAATTATTTGTTTTATCGAATATTTGAAATAACGACTTCGTTATATCGAGTTCTGACTGCACATTGCTATATTGTAAATTTTGATACACGATTTTCCTGCTATACCTTTATTTTTATTTCACAAGCGATATCACAATAATGAATAATACATTTGTTTTGTAATCTATTGTGCCCTGCCCACCCACTGTGTTCACGCCCTGAAAAAATAGTAGCTAACATAACCGCCACTTAATAAAAAACAGACTAACTCTGCTTGACATTAATTACATTCGTGTTTTGCGAAAGGAAGGAAGAATTGTAGGTGTTACAGGCCTAGAAACAGCAGGTTCTTCTATGGATGGTGTCACTGATCTTGATGGCACCTCCTTGTCAACTTTTGATGATTTCTTAGATATGCTACGAGGGGGAACTGATTGCTCAGTTTCAGAACTCAACCATTCAGGTGTAGAGATCGAAGATACTCTTGAAGACAACTTGGCCGTTGAAGGTGAACCCTGACCTAATATTTTCATTCGAATGGAAGTTCTAGCAAATGAAAAAAAAATTGTGTTAATTTTGGGTACCACTCACTTATTTTCCCAGAAACAATTACCTGGTTCTGGCTTCGTTGAGAACTCCTCATATAACTTCTCCCCAACTTTCTCTTGTTCCCAGTTCTTTCTCTATATTTTTTTCATTGTCTAATAAAATAATAAATAAATTAACCAGACAAGTCTTCGTAGGACGCAAGCAGTTGCAAGCAATCGGCCAGTACTACTTACGTAAAAAGCTTTCATGAGACTTAAGAATTTTTATAACAATCTTCGCCAGTGAAGTAATTTATATTTTCTTGTTTGTTTATTTTCCAGCAATATTATCCCAAAAGAAATATTTCTTCTTACTCAGAGCATGATACTCAGCATTTCTTTGTTTTCATTCATCAATGAGAATGCAAAGCTGGGCGTCAGAGAACTCCATAGTTGACTACATGGTGAGAAGCTTTTCTAGGAGCGCTTATTTTATGGAAAAAATATCGAGTGATGATCAATTATAACGGTGGCTTAGCTATTTTATTTAACTAGCCCCCCAAAAAAGCACTGGTCGGCCGGCATTATGCGGAATTATGTACTGTCACGTGAGCAGTGCGTGGTGACAAATAATGCACCCCTTTTTTGTGTGCCAGGTTCATAGCTTAGCAAGCCACGCACCACAAAACTTATTTTGGCCAGAATTAAAATGAATTAAAATTAAAGTATATAGTCCACGCGGTACCACAAAACTTATTTTGGCCAGAATTAAAGGGAATTAAAATTAAAGTGTATATATCGTATCAATAATGCAAAATTTTAAGAATATAATTAAACGAATTATTAAAAATACTAAACTTTTAAGAAATTAAATGAATAATAAGTATCTTTTTTAATAAATTTAAAGTGTATATATATATAATAAATATGGACAAAGTAAAAATATTGCAAATTTATTTAATAAAGCACAAGTTAAAATTAAAAATATAATTTAATTCAACTGATTTCTTAGAATATTTTTGCTTAAATTGTGTTCTTTTTTACCAGTTTTCTTTTTTTTCTGACTTGGAATTATTTATGAATCTAAATTTTCTTTTCTGTCAGCTTGCTTATTAGTGCCACCTGATTTATTTTTTTACACCGCTTAACAGACTCTATCTGAACACGAATTATTGCACCACTCTTAATGCGTGTTAGATCTACATTGTGGTTAATATCATAAAGGAAGGAACACAAGTGAGGAATTGATTTTGATTTGATGTATGGTATCGTTCAGCAAATTTGTCTAATGCAGTACGAAACTGTGGACCACAATTTTCATAATCTACTTTAATTTCTTCCAAGAAATCGCCCAAAGTAGATGTGTTGATTTCATTCTCTTTTATTTTATTATTTTCATTTAATTCTCTCAGAAATTAGTTGTCAGTTATAGAATTCAATTGATAGCTGCAGTTCAGAATTGTCAATTGTTTATCATTTTCGTTATGCGATTCTATCTGCAGAGTTTGAACTTGTGAGAAAGGACCTGCATGTAGTGAAGCATAAAAAGAACCATTTTTTGCAATGTAGCTTAAAATAATAATAAATTATGTGAGTGATAATTATAATAAATATCAAATTTAATGGAATCTGTTTGCCAAGTGCGATATAGAAATAGATCATATGATCATTAAGAGTTAATGATGGTAGAAAATTAAAATTTGAAATGTGAAATTTTACAGAAACAGCTTGCACGGTGTGCCTATCATCCTAACATGACAGCTACAAGTTCCAATAGCACTGTTAAACAACATAAAAACAACCCATTTTTTTTGTACTTGGAACTAAATATTCATTTTTGAAAGTTGTTGGTTAAATGGAATTACTATTCACTTTTTCCCAATCTGGACAAAAGAACCTTTTTGTGATCGTATGATCCAGGTGTTTATATGCAATTCTGAGCAGTTTAAATTTATAAAAATGGTCTATGTTATCTGTAACAAAATGAAAGACTTGAACTGGATTAAAAGCTTGAGTTCTAGAAAAAATGATATTCTTAAGTATGCTAAAGCTACATTCAATATAATTATTTGTATTGTTTCCACGTATCAGTAGCATCAAACGAAAAGATAAAGCCCATAATTGGCGCTGTTTCCATAAAAGATCAAAGTGTTTTTGTAATTGAGAATATAAGTGAAAAAAATTATGTTTAAAGTCTTGATAATGGTTATCCATCTCTGGCTCTGTTAATACGTAAAGAATTTTTTTCATCATCTTTATAATAGGTATTTGATCATTTTTATTTATATGATGTTTTGAATCGTACAACCATCTTCAAAATACCTGGAGTATATGGAAAGTACATAAAAGACGTATTCCCGTGGCCAACAGAGCTTTAGAGCGTTTCTTTCTGCGCTTGAATCATCTGTAAAAAATACTATAAGACCAACTTGAGAACTACATTTATAGAAGGCATATGAAGGTAAAATCATCTTTAGCAAATTTAGCTAATCGTAAAAAAGAACAATAATTAGAAATTTGTAATTACCGAGAAAAAAATCATAGGAAAATTACCGCTTTTTCCAATATTATTTCTGATTTATCTGATGTAACACTGGTCAAAATCAAAACTTTCGACCGTTAAGAGCTTTCGGTATAATTTTTGCTGATTGGTCATATGATTCATCACATTTTTTGACCAATGGCAAAAATCAGTAAAATCAATCACAAATCAACTAATACTGATTGTTAAACGAAAACTCATTCAGTCTTTTGGTGAAAAATCAACTTATACCGATTGTTATACAAAAAATTGCTCTTTTAAGATCATTCAGTAAAATTATACTGATTGGTCATATAAATCAACACAATTTTGCCAAATTTGCCAAACGGTAAAAATCTGGCAATAATTCGGCAAATCAGTTGATAAATGACTGAAAAAATCAGATGATCCAGATCGATATTTTACAGGTCTTTTTAAAATAAACTTTTTTAAACTTTTTAAACTTTTCGCCTCTCTCTTTCATTCGTAAATGTACACATTAAATTCGGTAACTTTTTATTAAATCAAAAAAGTTTCGAAACTTTCTTTAAAAAAACATTTTTTACATTAAAAAACGTTTTTTTTTATACTTTTAGTGAAGAAAATCGGTTCCAGCGTGGATACCGATATTACAGGTAAAGTTTTGAAAAATTTTGAAACTTTCTTTTAAAAAAAAAATGTTTTTAGCTAAAAACGTTTCTTTTTTATATTTTTTGCAGAAAATCGGTTCCGATGTGGATACCGTTTTCCTAAGTAAAGTTTCGAAAAAAATTTTTAAAACTTTCTTTAATAAAACATTTTAATAAAACGTTTTTTTATTTTTGTATAGGAAATCGGCTCCAGCGTGGACGCCGATATTCCAGTTAAGTTTCAAAACTAAATGGTTTAAAACTTCTTTAAAACGTTTTTTAATAAAAAAAACATTTTTTTTTTATTTTTTTTATATAGGAATTCAGCTCCAGCGTGGATGCCAATATTCCAGTTAAGTTTCGAAACTAAAGTTTCAAAACTTTAATAAAACGTTTTTTAATAAAAAAAATGTTTTTTTTTTATTTTTTTTATATAGGAATTAAGCTCCAATGTAGACGCTGATATTCCAGTTAAGTTTTGAAACTAAAGTTTCGAAATTTTAATAAAACGTTTTTTAATAAAAAACGTTTTTTTTTATTAATTTTTGTAGAAAATCGGTTCTGGCGTGGATACCGATATTCCAGGTAAGTTTCAAAACAAATGTTTTGAAACTTCTTTAAAAACATTTTTTTTATATTAAAAAACATTATTTTTTTATTTTATTGTATAGGAATTTGGCTCCAGCGTGGACGCCGATATTTCAGATAAGTTTCAAACCATTTTTGAAACTTCTTTAAAAAAAAAACGTTTTTTAACGTTTTTTTTTATACTTAATTGTAAAGCTATCAGTTCCAGTGTGGATACTGAACCCCAAAGATAAGTTTTGAAAAATTTTGAAACTATAATAATAAACGTTAAAAATTAACATTTTTTTTTTATTTTTTGTAGGGATATCAGTTCCGGTGTGGATACCAAAATCCCAAAGGTAAGTTTCGAAAAAAAATTTTAAAACTCTTTTTAATAAAACGTTTTTAATAAAACATTTTTTTTTATGTTTGTATAGGAAATCGGCTCCTACTTGAATACCAAATTCCAAAGGTAAGTTTCAAAACAAAGTTTTGAAACTTTAAAACATTTTTTAATATTAAAAACGTTTTTTTTTTACTTTTGTATAGGAATTCGGCTTCAGCGTGGATGCCGATATTCCAGTTAAGTTTCATTTTCAAAACTTCTTTGAAAAAAACGTTTTTTAACGTTTTTTTTTTAATATTATTGTAGAGTTACCGTAAAGTTTCAAATTTTTAAAACTTTACGAAACTTAATAAAAAAAACGTTTAAAGTAACGTTTTTTTATTATTTTTTATTATTTTTTTTTGTAGAGAATTGGCTCTGATTTGGATACCAATTCTACAAGTAAAGTTTCGAAGTTTTTTTTTCGAAACTTAATAAAAAACGTTTATTTTAAACGTTTTTTTTATTTTTTTGTAGGAAATCGGCTTCAATATGGACGCTAAAATCTCTTCGGTCAGGTTTCAGGATGAGTTCAACATGGAATTTCGAAGGTAGAACTTCAAAATATTTCATTAATTTATCTAATAAACATTACTAACATTCCTTTGTATTTAGAAAATTTTTTTTTTTTTATTTGAACGAAACGTTTGCTAACGTTTTCGTTCTTTTTTTTTGTAGATTCAAGACGCCCTCAAAGTATAATAGGGGTTTAGGGCATGGAATGGTTGATGGTAAGTTTTGAAGTTGGTTTAATTTTGAAACTTTAAAAGAAATGATTTACTAATCATTTCTTTCTTCTTTTTGTAGGCTTTCACTTCAGGCTGATGGATCGGGTAAGTTTCGAACTATTTTGAAACTTTTCAAAATTTTTTTTTTATAAAAGAATCGGTTTGCTAACCGTTTCTTCTTTTTTTTTGTAGATTTCCCCCTTCGACTTTTTATTGGATGGGTAAGTTTTTCGAAACTTCATTTTTTATTATTATTAAAGAAACGAACTAACCGTTTCTTTTTTTTTGTAGGTTTCCATTAACGAATTGGAGGTAAGTTTCGAGTATCGAAACTTTAACTTTTTTTATCGAAGAAACATTAAACTAATTGTTTCTTCTTTTTTTTTGTAGGTTTCCCACCCTTCGGACTTTATTGGATGGACAGGTAAGTTTCGAATTTTTTCAAAACTTTATTTTTTTTATTGAAGAAACGTTAAACTAATTGTTTCTTCTTTTTTTTTGTAGATTTTCTTCTTCGGACTTTATTGGATGGGTGGATAAGTTTCGAATTTTTCGAAACTTTATTTTTAATTATTATTAAAGAAACGAACTAACCGTTTCTTTACTTTTTTTTTGTAGGTTTCCCCTTCAGATTTTATTAGATCGGGTAAGTTTCTTTTGAAACTTTAACTTTTTTTATTTAAAAAATAGGTTACTAACCATTTTCTCTTTTTTTTTGTAGGTTTTCTACGGATTTTTATCAGGTTAGGTGAGGATGATGGGTGGATAATGGATGGTGGATGGTGTATATAGATGATAGATAGCTATATATTAATTTAATATGTAATTTTTAATACATATGGGCCGATCCTTGGAATCTAATTTTTTACACAAAAATAATTTTATTAAAGCAAATATAAATTATCATTTATATAAGAATAATAAATTTATACTAGGTAATGCAAAAAAAACTAATTAATTATATAATTTTTAATTTTTTTTTAATATATGATATCATTAAAATTTAAAAGATCAAATATAACTCTCATGACAAAATCATTGATAATTCTTCGTAGAAATAAGCTATACAAATAAATTTACATTCATTTGAAAGAGAAAATCGAGATCTATCTAATGAATCTAAAATCAAGTGAATTGAATCACTAGTTGTTCAGTAATCACGTTCAGTATATTTATTGAATTTTATCTAAATTTGATCATTAATTACTTCACATGTAGTGATTCAATTTGAATGATCTTTGCTCCCTAAGGTGATGCCAACTTTTATCTTTAAAATAAATTTAAAATAATTCGTTTAATATATGTAGAATCATCAATTATATTATTAATATAAAATTTTATAAGTTTGATAAAATCTGATATAAAAAAATTTATTAAATACCTGTAGATGCAAGCTACACGAATGAAATTATATTCATTTGAAAGAGAAAATTGAGGTCTATCTAATAAGCCTAAAATCGAATGAATTGAATCACTGGATTGTGAATAATTACGTCTAATATATTTATTTTTAATTTTTAAATTTGATTTGACTTTGATCGTTAATTACGCCTCATCCAGTGATCCAATTTTCCTGATCTTTGATTCTTACGATAGAGCAAATTCTCAGCTTTCAAATGAATGTAAAATGATGACGTTAGCATATCTCCAGGAATAATAATGCACGATTTTGTCACCTGCATAAAGTCCGATCTGAAAATTTTATTTCTTACCAAAAAATGCTTTCATAAGAGAATCCCAAATTCTTTTACTTTATTTAAAAGATTTTATTTGCCATTTAAGGATTTTAGTAGAATAAATCTAATAAAATAATTTTAAAAGATAAAAAACAAATATATAATTAGTTATTTTGAAAAAAAAAGAATATCTTATTATTCATTTTACAACTATTTTACATCATAATTATTTTTTATTTGCATGTATTTTTTACAAAGAAAAAACAATAAATTAAAGCTAAAAATTATGAAAAAATATGTCTTATCTATGTATATAAAATATTAAGTTTTTTCTTTTACTTACCACTTAAAAATAACTGCTATATTTGCTTATAAACTTTTTTGTCATATTTAATAAAAGTGAATAGAAAAATGATGGAAAAGTGATGGGCAGTGATGGGAAAAAAGAAGTGGTTATTACCGTTATTTTTGAATATTGATTAAAAAAATTTTTTTATTTTTTATTAAATCTGAGTTACGTAAATATGTAACACATATTTAATTTAGATTTGTGTAATGTTAATCTTACTAAAATATTAAATTTTTATAAAAATCTTAATTTAGACTAATTCCAAAAATCGGCACATATGAAAATGAATTAATAAAATTTAATTAATAAATTATTATAAAATTAAATCAGTAATCAGTTAAATGTACAAAAATCGGTAATAAATTATTAGGTTTATTAACAATCGTCAATTTGATTTTACCGATTTGTTGCCAATTTTTACTGATCAATTTGTTGACAAATGGCAGGCGTTATGGTGCAAATCATCTATATAATTAGTTGCCGATTTTTTGGTACTGATCGGCTAAGGTAAGACTGAATTTCGTCCAACATTCAGCAATTTAAAATTTTGCCAAAATGAACTATTCTGACCAGTGTAATTAACATCCAAGTGGCAGCACACCTGCTGCATAACTTGTATATAAAAGTGTAATTGAGGTTCAAACGATGCAGATGCATCAACATAACAAATTTCTCCAACTTGCAGAATTTTTTCATGAATGCGGCACATTAAACTGGATACAATGCATAAGATGAACGCTTTTTCAGTTTATATATCATATTCCTGTATAATCGCTTTACCATTACCCAAATTGTTATAATGATCAATTACTTCTACTAAGTGTTCAAACATTTTCTCACCATTACAACTGCCAAGCATATTATTATGGTATTTATGGAAAAGTCTAACAATATAACCATAGTCTGACTTGATAGCTCGATCTGCAAGCATTTCAAGCAACTCCTGATTACTTTCTGCAGTAGTGTGAAACCTATCTTCATAGAAATATATTGTCAAAGCAGACGAATGCCCATCTTCAAATAACTCTAAAAACCTTTCATGTACCTCTTCCTTAACATGCTAAAAACTTAATGATTCTGCCAAATTTATTACATGATTGTGCGTAAATCTAATATTGATTTCCAGCAGATTGCTATGCGACTCAATATGCCAATTTTCTAGCTGAATTTTAATACTTGCATTGCAGTGAACATTTCTTATTCAAGTTGACTGCTGAAACTTTATTTCACGATTACCTTATTTTTTTTTAACATCATTTCCATGTATACAATGTCGTTTTAAAAGCACCTTTTTTCCTTTTACTCTGTATCCCTTTGTTTGAGACATCGTGATTTTAGAATGACTGATATTAATAAATGCTTTTAGTTCAAATTGTGGGATCGAAAAATTCTCAAAAGTTTGATAAGATAGTAGTTAATTAAACTTTTTAATTAAGTATGAGTAACCTGATGAAAGAACTAATTTCAAAAGATCGGGTAATGAACTCTAAACTAAAATCTGTAAGAATTAAGAAATAACAATTATGACAAGTTTAGCAACAATGGTGACTTTGACAAAATAAAATATTTTAACAAATCGGAATAGTAAAATTTTTGCAATATATTAATATATTAATATTTAATGAAAATAATTTACAATAGTACAAATTTGATAAATTAAAATATAAAATATAGTTATATAATACTAATAAAACTTTGTAATTTGTACTTTAACCTCGTCTATACTATTATCGTTCTCTATAATTTTAGACAGCAAAAAAAAAACAAAACTATTTGGTTTTATTTAACTAAATAAAACGTTAAATAAAAATATTTATTATAGTCTATGTGGTTTTATATTTCGCTTCAAAAAATGGTAAATAAGATGGGAAGAAAAAGAGATGGTTAACACGACACAAATAAAATCAATAAAATCTGTGTACAATGCGAAATTAGGTCACGTAAATAAGTAAATTATTAGAAGAGTGGTGGCGCGTGACGTATGGTGCAGCTGTGCTACA
Source organism: Rhizophagus irregularis (assembly GCF_026210795.1). Lineage (NCBI taxonomy): Eukaryota > Fungi > Glomeromycota > Glomeromycetes > Glomerales > Glomeraceae > Rhizophagus > Rhizophagus irregularis. The sequence goes on from NC_089433.1 coordinate 5,450,369, forward strand.
CATTTTTGCCATGAACCTGGCACACAAAAAAGGGATGCAAAATATATTATTTATATTTTATTTAATTTTTTATTAACTATTAATTCTAAAAATGCGATTTTACTATCATTAGATTCGTCTTGTTGAGGCGATTCCAATGAGCTATATTTCATCCTTTTCTGATCATTGGATCAAAAGTTAGCAAACTGCCTGATTGGTGATAGTATTTGGCGAAAATGCCAATCAGTTACCAATCGGTCACCAATCAGCTAACAGATTGGTGACTGATTGATACCTGATTTTTCACTTTTTGACCTGTGTTTATTCAGTAGATATAGTTGGTTGAAAAATATTTTCACAGATTTCTGACTGCATATTATTTCAGTAATTTCTTGCTGGATCATCCACAATTGTATTTCAGCTTCCAGTACTATAATATATAATAGTTCAGCCTAGTAAAGTTAAATTTAATTAGAAAAGTGTAAGGAAAAGCATAATGCTATATTTAATAAGATTGGTATATATTAGTATTACCTGTCGTAAATAGTTGTAAGTTTAAAAATTAAGTAATTATAATGGTTGTAAATTAGAATTATTATTTTTTAGTTAATCACAATAATATTTTACATTTTTCATTTAACTATTATTTATTATCAATAATTCTTGTAAATATTATTGAAATTTACCAATTATATCTTGATATACTTATCCTAAATGTTTATATTTCTATAAATATAAATATGTTTCTTTATCTTTTAAGTTTTAAATATATAAGATATTTTCATTTAGAATTATAAATATGTGGTTTTCTTTGATAATTTATTCTTAATCTTTAGTATAATTTTTATTTTAAATTTTGTTATAATTTTCATTTTTAATTTTTAATTTTATAGTAATTTTATTTTTAATTTTTAGTATAATTTTTATCTTGATTTTTAATATAATTTTAATTTAATTTTTAATTTAATAGTAATTTTATTTTTGATTTTTGGTAGATTTTACTATAACTTGCATTTTTGATTTTTAGTGATAATTTTCATTATTAATTTTTAATTTTAATTTTAATGTAATTTTTATTTTGAATAATATTTATAATGTTTAATTCATGATCCGCCAGTGAACCATAAAATTTGACTATTAAAAGGCGGTGATAAGTTCATATATATATTTATCAATAATTTAGAATCTGCGATTCCAGAGAAAAAATATGGGATAACTCGCCTTCTATTGGTCATGGAGACATAAAATCATTACCATTAGATGCGTCTCGATGAGACGAATCCGATGAACCAAATTTTATTTTCCTACGACCACTAGATGATGAGTTATCTTTAAAATTTTTAAAATACTAAATTTTTTTTTTTTCAAATTCAAATTTTCAGCTCTTATGAAAGTGTCTTTTGGTGCTTAAAATTTTTACCGGTCTTTTATTATTAAGACAGCCAAATGGCATATTTTTATGGCTATAATATTAGTTTTCATATTATATTTTAGTAATTTGTACCTTGCATTGCCGGAACTGTAGATTCCGCGCTATTAGTAAATATATATATAACTTTCACCGGAATTTAATAGCCAAGTTTTATGGTTCACTGGCGGATCACGAATTAATGTTTTTATTTTTAGTTTAATAGTAATTTTATTTTTAATTTTTTTTTATTATATAATATTAATATAAATTATTAGTTTTGCAAAAAAATATATTGATATAATAAAATTTAGTAGTAAAATTTTAATATTTATTTTGTAAGATTTATGTATATTGTATTTTAAATGTTAAATTTAAATATTATTTATTTATTTTATTTGTTATTTTTATAATATTTTATTTTTATTTTTAATTTTTATTATAAATAATATTAGAATTTTATTTAATTAAATGTTATATTAAAATATTCAAATTATATTATTTTTAGTAGTATAATTACTATATTTTTCATTATACAGTCAACTCCCTCTATAGTCACTCCCGTTATAGTCACATTCTACTATATAGTCACACCAGTTGAATGTTCAAAACACTTTATTATTAAAATCTATCCTATATAGTCACAATCTATCTATAGTCACTATCACACCTATCCTCAAAAAACTTATATTAAAAAGAACCGTTTATAATCACAGTTATATAAAGAATATATTAAATAACTTGGCATCTAATAATCGTACAAAGATGTATCATAGCTTGTTAGAATCGTCTCACTAAGACGAATCGAATGGTAGTAGTTTTATCCTTTTCCTTTGCTAGTGTTTACGGCCAGACCACCCATTGCCTCTTATGAGACTAATCTCGGGTCTGTGTCCTATCATCTTCAATGGGCAACCATTATACCGAGTACTTAATTCCTCAGGTAACAGCACCACTATAGAAGACATCCCCCATCGGGCCATTATAGGCTGATCTGAAGCTAGGTACACGCCGCCTACTCATCCTATACCCATTGCATGATACTGATACTCAATTTATTTAACGACCTTTAGAGAGTGTTTTATCCTTTTCCGATTACTGGCTGACGAGTTATTCAACAAAATGTTAAACATCGGCATTATAATATTTCTTGATTTACGTTTACTGCACCATTTAACATTTTGCTAGATTTCTCGGTACCTAGTGATTGTAAAAAGACGATTTATAGCTCGTTGGAATCGTCTCATCGAGACGAATCGAATGGTGGTAAGCTCATCTCTCTGTGATCGATATTGACGGAGTTATTACTTAAAAACCATTTAATATTTTTTAATTTCGGAAATTGATCTAGTGATTGGATTTCGATGTATATTATACCATTAGATTCGTCTCATCAAGACGAATCAAATGGTAGTACGATCGTCTTTCTAGGATCAATATTGGCAGAGTTATTACACAAAAACCATTAATATTTTTTTTAATTTCGGAAATTAATTTAGTGATTGGATTTCGACATATTTTATACCACTAGAACCGTCTCATCAAGACGAATCGAATGGCGGTAAGATCATCTCTCTACGATTAATATTGGCGAAGTTACGATACAATAAAGTTTTAAGTATAATTCTGGCTAAAATTATGTTAATTTTTGGCCAGAATTATGATATACAAATATAAGAAATTTTTTATATAGTCACATCTCTTTATAATCACCAAATATTTTGAAGGTTATCTGATGAAAGTCCTCCGTGACAGTAGTAGTGGTGAGGGGTTTATAATAGTAGCCATTACAGTATCATGCAACGGATTAAAGGACAAGTAGGGTGGTGTTCAGCAGATTCGAAGGCCTTCGGGTCCCTGGGATAAGTCCTTGCGTCTCGGTTGTGGTGTTGAATTGTCCTTGTTAAAAGGCGGCGGGAATGGTTACATCATGGCTTAGTGAGGATGATGCATTGAACGACCTACCTCTATAACCTTCAGTAGAGGATGCGGAAAGTAGTGGCCACTAAACGTACAATACACTTGTAAAATAATCACCAAATATGGACTGTCCCAAATGTGTGACTATAAAGAGAGTTGACTGTATATAAAATTAAAGATAGTATTAATTTAAGTAAAACCAGTTTAACTGCAGTTTAAAACTAAACTAATATAAAATAGTAACTTTTGATTAAAAGTAATATTAAGCAATTTACCTTCCAATCCAGCCACTACATGAAATACATCTTATGGTATTTGTGTATGACGATCTTGAAATAATTGATCCAAAACATTTAGTTTAATAATTTAAATTTTTTATTTTTTAGATAAAAAACCATTATTAGTAAAAAGGATTTTTTTTAATTATTATGTTTAAAAAATCTGATTACTGAAAAAATTAGCAAAGATAATAATGAGAATAATCAATCTGATAATAATAATAATAATAATGGTAAGAAAAAAAATGAAAAAATGAATAAGTTTTTGATGTTAATAAATTATGAAATAAATAAATAATTGTGAATGTTATTTCTAATTGTTATGATAAATTATAAATTATATAATAATTTAATAATTAAATATATAAATTGCAGTTTAAACTGTAGTTTGCATTAAATAATAAGCCACGATCAGTTCAGTTTGTTGTTTAAACTGCCAGTTCATAAACTAAATTAAACTAAATTAAACTAAATTGAATTAATATCATTTCTATATAAAACTTTAAATTATTTTAATAAAAGCATAATTTCTTTAACTGTATTTTTATTATTATATAATTAATTACTAATTAATTTTATTTATTATGAAATAAATAAATTAAAAAAATCAGTTTATAGATGAGTTCATGACATTAAATAGGAATAGAATAAGATATCAGTCAGAAGTATTAGAATTGATTGACTGGAAAACATCATTAAAATTAAATTGTATTGATCAACACTATACTTTATTTGAAGATTATTTTCTGCAATCGTTTAGGACTAAAATTTGTTGTAATGAATTACCAACATGTGTAAATTTAAGGAAGCGCAAACCTGATTTATATGATGATAGTTAGAAGTGTAACTTCTGTAAAATTGAAGAAGAAATGTTTGACCATTTTTGGAAATGTATTAAGATCCAAGATATTGTGCAGAATATAATTAAAAGATTCAAAATGTTTTTGGTAAATATAATAGGTGAATTTTCAAAAGAAGAAATATATAAATAACAACTTGAGGATAAGGTTGAAAAGTTAAATATGTGGGATATTGGTTATTTTTATGATTTCACTTTTTTGATGAAAAATCAAGTTAGTCACCAGTTAGTTGATCTGTTGAAGTTTTACAAGATAACAGATGTAAAAGTATTACGAAGGATGTTAAAACAAATAGTTAGAAAAATTATTTTAGAGTTTAAGATATTGATTTGGGAACCAAGGAATGAATTGCAGATTGCGAAAGAAAAGAAGTTTGATATTAATAGTAAAGATAAAAAAATGAAGTTGAATAGTAAAAAACGTGATGATACAAATGTTAATGTATTAGGCTTCAGTGATGAGACTAAATGGAACAAATGGAATAATTTAGCATTCTATGATCGAGAGGGGCACTGAGCAAATTTTTAGGTAGATCTTGACAGTTACCTAGGAATTTGAGTTGTATTATTGTTTTTAATAGTGATATAACCATTTAGGTGACAGGTCAACTTGTTCTTAGGAGAAGTAATCTTGTTTCATAATGCTTAATTCTTATATGTATTTTGTTTATCTTATTTTAACTTTTATATATGTAAGTAAGCGTAGTTATAATAAGACAAGATCGCATCTAAAATAAAAAAAATAAATAAATAAATAAATAAATTAAAAAAAATAATTAGATAAATAAATGAATTAGTGAATATTACTATAAAATTATTTTAAATTTTTAATAATTACAGTCTGTCCTTTTTATAGCGAATTTTGATATAACGAATAACACGATATAGCGGATCTTTAGCGTGGTACAGATTTTGACATATGAAAAAAACCTTGTCAAACCGAACTTTACTAATTAAATTTCGTACAACGTTTAACGAAATAAAGTGTGTGAACATGCTTATATAAAATGATCCTTTTTATAACGGATTTTTTTTATAACAGATTTTTTCTGATTTTTTTATGAATATACCGAAGAATTATTTTTTATAACGAATTTTTTGAATTTTTATGAATATACCGAAGAATTTTTGCGAAATGAATCTTACTATAAAGGACTATTTATCATGAAATATTTTCTCAATGTAAGAACTACATCATAAAATTAATTTATAATGGATACTTTCATACTTCATATTTTATTTTACACTTCATTGTTACTCTGGATATTTTTTAAAAATGCCAAAAGCCAAATCTGTAAAACCTGGTAATAAACAACTTAATGGAATCCCCAGAAAACGTAAATCTCTTATAGCAGCACAAAAGAAAGAAATTTGTTTGAAAAAAATTTCTACTCCCTCCTTAAAACAAAAAGAACTAGCCAACGAATATGAGGTTAGTGAAGGAATGATCAGTGATATTTTAAAGGAAAAAGACCGTTGGCTTGTTGTAGATCTTGATTCACATCAAGCTGGATTACGACGCGAAAAAAGATTCCTTTTCCTATCATTGAAGAGGCTTTAACTCTTTGGGTAGAAAGTGCACTTCAAGCCAGTCTTATCATCAATGATGATATTCTTTCAAGCAAGGCCTGCCTGAGCTTGCTTTTTTGTGTGGAGAAGATAAATTCAAAGGGTCAAATGGTTGGGTTGACAATTTCAAAAAGCGGCACAATCTTAGGCAATACAACATGCATGGAGAAGCAGCAAGTGCACCTGTTCAAGAACTTGATACAATGCGTGAAGAAATTCGTAGAGTTTTAAAGAATTATGCCCTGAAGACATCTTTAATTGTGATGAGACAGGTCTTTTTTGGAAAATGCGACCTAGTCGTACAATTTCTAATGCCCCAATTTCTGGAACAAAACAGTCAAAAGATCGTGTAACTGTTTTGCTTACTTGCAATGCAACTGGGAGTGAAAAATTATGTCCATTATTCATACACAAATATGAAAACCCTCGAGCCCTCAAAAACATCAATAAGAAAACTCTTCCAGTAGATTATCACTGGAATCCAAAAAGTTGGATGCAAGTTTCGATCTGGGCCAATATCTTAAAAAACTTGATGCTCGAATGAGAACACAAGGTCGAAATATTCTTCTTTTAGTCGACAATGCTCCAACTCACGCCCTATTTGAAACCACACGCCTTACAAATATCACGCTTGAATTTCTTCCTCCAAACACTACTGCACACCTCCAACCATGTGATCAAGGTATTATAAATAGCTTCAAGCGTAAGCTTCAATTAATGAACATTCAATTCAGAATGTAGTAATGTTTTATACTTGAAATTTTAAAAATTCGTTGTTTATTTTAGGCACAATATCGAAAGCTATATTTACACAATCGAGTCAAATCATATGATAATTTTAATGAATATGGCACTGAACCCGTTGAAATTAATATTAAAAAATGCATCAAATATGTTGCACGTGTATGGGATAGTGTTACAAAAACTACCATTGAAAACTGTTGGCTAAAAGCGGATATCCTGCCTAAAGATGATGATGGAGACGAAGTTAGAGATGATGATTGTGAGCATGATGATCATGTCCATGATGACCATGACTCCAATGACCATGCCGATACTCAAATTTATCTTACACATATTAAGGAATTGGAAGAGATTCAAATGTTGATTGATAAACTTGATTTTGAAAAACCTTTTACTGCTGAAGAATTTATTCAATGTGATAGGGAAGAAATTACAACGGAAATGATATCCAATGAAGAAATTTTGAAAACCGTTCTTCCCAATAATAATCGAAGAGGAAGTAGAGGAGATTCCTTTACCTAGTATCTTCTATGTGTATTGAATTTTATGATAAGGTGATTTTATATTTGGAGCAACAGGAAGACGGTTTTGATACAAAAAAAGAAGAGTTGAAATTTGTTAAAAAGCTAAAAAAAGAAGCTTTAAAACAACGGTTTATTTCTGCAAAACAGACTAATCTTGATAGTTATATTAATATAATTGAGTAAATTTATTCGTGTAATTAAGAGGCTCAATTTTTGTTACATTTTCATAAATAATTCAGTATAATAAAATGTTGTTAAAAATTTAAAAATCGCGTAATTTATTATTTATAGTTATCTCTTAAAATAAATAATAATAAATTTTTAATGAATATTCGGTATAATATAATGAAAATTCGTTATAGTGGCATACCGATTATTCGCTATGATATACCGAATATTTCGTTATAGTGTTACCAAATTTTTGTATTACGAAGGCCTGATCGGCCCGGACACCAAATTCGTTATATCGAGGGCAGACTGTACTACCAAAAATATTATAAATACTAGCTAGTAAATTGGAATAATATTAGCTAATCTCTATATATATATTTTATAATTTTTTGTTACTAATTATTTTGGTTATATAGTGATTATATATTAATAATATAATACATAAGATAATTTTTATATGTACAAAAGAAATGACATTTTGAATATGATATTTTAATTATTATACTTTAATTATCACATAATATTATTTATAAATATACTGTATATGTAATATTCTATTATATATTTTATTATAATATCCTCTAAAATAAAATGACAAAAAAAAATTATAATACATCAATATATAATATTAAAAAAAAATAATATAATAAATGTATTTTTGCCTTCTTTACAAATTTATTAAGATAACAAAAATGGTTTTAAATGTTATTTTTTGATTTATTTGACAAAAAGCATTTTTTTTATCAAGTAATCTGCAAAAAAATTTCCTTTTTAAAAAATTGTAAATTTCAGGATTTGTATAATATCATGTGATATGAATTGATCAATAAGAATGTGCCCATTTCAAGATATTACAGATAAGAGAATGTATATTATAATTAGGTTGGAAAAAAATCACTATAAAGCTAGAATTATATAAATTATATAGTAAATAAATTTTGATTGGAATGCTATAATTAATTTGGAATTTAAGATTTATCTTGGCAACATGTTTAGTTGCATATTAACAACTCTGATATCTTAGTGCTGCACTAATCAAACTAAATAATACAATTACTCAAACTTAATTTTGTTAAGCAAAAGATTTTATCTATTATTCCATACTTCTTTGAGGCAATTTGCCTATTTATTTTTTTAAAAGAAAAAAAAAAATTTTTTAAAAATAAATTAGAAAGCAAATAAATACTGCTTTTAATTAGATTACATGCATAATCATGTAAACACTAATTATACTAAAGAATTTGCTTTCAGGAAAATTGACCAGTCAATGTTCCAAAAGCACCAAGTTACCACTAACAACTTTATTTTCGAGCAAGGAATGTGGGGGAATATCAATTCTTGAACCATGATTCGCTACAATAATGACAGTTCCTTTAAGCGTCACGCCAGCTCCGAATCTGACATCGCCAGTCACTGTTAAATGATCCAATTCAAGGATACCAGGTATTGATTGAAACCTTGATAAAAAGTTCGATACCTAAAATTTATTTTAAACGTATGAATTCCTATAAAATTACGATTATTTCACTGATAAAAGAATGTATTACCTTCTTGAATTCATCACCCAATTTTACCAATGGTACAGTTTCGAAAAGGCGTTTAGGGTTCATTACGAGTTCACCATGATTTAAAGAATATAAATCAGATGTGACAAGGAAAAGATCCGAAGTCGATTTAACTGGCAAGAAACGGCTTCTTGGTACATTGATACCATGAGCATTTTTAAAATGCTTAATAGCAGCACCAACAGCAGTTTCAAGTTGGATAACTTTTTCACCAGATTCAAGCGTTTTGCTATTAGCAATAACCTCCATGTTAAATTCTTTCTCATCATTAATACGTTTAATTGCTTTCAAATTTATCCATAAATTATTGGTATTAAAGATTCTGAATTTTTTAATAGACTTAAATTCTTCCATATGTTCAGGAGGTACTTGAGCAACTTCAAGCAATCTAACAGTGCCTTCATAGTCAATAAGCGTACCACCTTTTATATCAGCTTTAGTCTTATCAGTTACTTCCATAAGAAATTCGGTATCTGATTCAACCATGTGCTGAAGAATATTTAGATCAACTACAGCACCTAAATTATCGACATTGGAAACAAAAAGATATTCCTTTCCTTCGGAGATTAATTGATCCAATATTCCAGAGTTACACATAGACTCAAACAAGTCACCGTGACCTGGTGGATACCTTATTGACAAAGTATAGATTATTACTAACATACAATAACATATCATTTATGTAAAAGAAATGGATTAATCACCATTGGCTTATATCAGCGTTAGGAGAACGGGTCATAGGCAATAAAGATTCCTTGTTAATTCTCGGATAACGCGATTGATTGAAAGTGAGAATATTAATTTTATGGCTCGAATATTTATGAACGATGCGTTTTGTTTCTTCATCGGTATTAAAAGAATTCATAAGTATGAAAGGCACGTTGACATCATGCTTACTATTTAGATACTAAATCATGACATTAAATAATGTTATTTTAATATTAATTAATTGATTTTTAAAAGAAATGATTGATGAATTGAGAATTTAAATTTATACCTCGATTTGCCTGACACTAAGATCCAAGAATGTCATTCCGTCTCTAACCTCAATGGCACTTTTTGGACCAATACAACCCATTGTAGTTCCAAGACCACCATTGAGCTTAAGAACCGCCAATTTATTGAGATATTCAGGATTATCACATTTTGGTATTTTTTTGTACGGAATAATTTGTTCCGGGCTAGGTTCCTTAACCTTATCCCAATTCCTTAAAAGAATAAATTTCCTTGTAAATAAAAATATATATATATATATATTTATATCAGATCAACAAGATCATAACATACAATTTAGTCCCTTTAGACTTTTCATTCAAATACCGAGTGAATAAAATAAAGAAATTGTCCATTTCATTTTGAAAAGCCTAAATTATCAATTATGCAAGTTAACCCGAAATATTCTAAATTTCGCAATTTCCTCTAATACTTATCAATGATACTAACCCGACGAGATTTCATATCTTGAATCGTATGAGCCATCCTACTCAATTCATTCTTCATAGTATTAGCGGCAACTCCTAAAGTTGCACTATGGAAATCCTGAGAAATTAATATTTAAGTTAAATAAATACGATGACAAACAAATCAATGAGTAACATTATAAGTTTTACCACAGCAGACAATGTTTGTGGATGGTGGCTTCCGCTGCTTTTTTCGGTTGATTGGTTTGACATGGCTATTGATTCCAAGAGAGAGTTTTTTCGGGAGAATGAATAACTACGAAAATACGGCTATCACGATTTTACCGTTTTTCTATCATTATATCATTACGTATTTATTAGATCATTGTCAAATAAAGATTGAAAAATTGAAGACAATTATAGGCATCGATCATCTAGTTGCAGAAATTTCTCATGTCAAGTAACTCTTATTTACGTCATACGAATTTTGGGTAACTATGTACACTGCAACCTAGATGTGACATCACTGCCATGCAAATACGAAGATACGAAGAAAAATCAACCGAAGAGTATAAATGGGTAGGAAAAAAAAGAATAGAGGTGCAAATAGAAATACCAGACAAAAAGGTGATAATGAAGTGACTGTAAGACGTACAGAAAGGAAAACCTATGAAGAAGCTGAAAAGAAGAATGAAACCTTTGAGAAATATTATAAGGTATTTAGTAATAATAATAAAAAATTAGGAGTGGTTGGTTGATATCTTTTTATTTTGAGGTAAGATACTGTCAATAAGAATGCGGTTAAGCTCTTATCTGTTACAGTACTCTTATTATTCGAAAATATTATATATTTGATATGAAATCATCTAAATTTTTAAATCATATTCTTTTAATCAAGGATCAAAATATAATTTCTGATGAAGCGGAATGGAAAAAGTTTATGGAAGTTAATGCAACAATTCTTCCAACAGCATTTCGAATCACAGGAAGCAGACGGTAAAAATCATTCTTTCATTATCTATAATGAAAATTTTTCTATAAATTTTATTAAACTAATTTAATATCAATTCAAAGCCATGCTTTTGAATTAAGGGATTTAATGAAAAGAGAACATATACCAAAATTAATTCAAATTCAACTCGAAATAGATCAAAAATCTGAACCTATAAAACCATTACCCTGGTAAATCAGTAATGGTTATTTTAAGATGAGGTTTATTCATTGATAGTTTTGTTAATTAATTTTTTGCATAAAGGTATCCAAATGAACTTGGGTGGCAACATTCCGCTTCAAGAATGACAATTAAGAAAGATCCAATATTCCAAACATTTCACAGATGGCTTGTTGCAGAAACTGAAGTAGTAGGTATAAATTATATATGTGTGATTAAAAATAATTGCAGGCTTTTAAGTATTAATTATATGCAGGGAAACATAAGTAGACAAGAAGCTGTTAGTATGATCCCACCCTTATTGTTAGACGTTAAACCTAATCATTGGGTTCTTGACATGTGTGCGGCTCCTGGGTCAAAGACTGCTCAAATTATCGAAGCTATTCATGCTAATGATGCACAAGAAATTGGGATTCCATGTAAGTCACAGAACGCATAAATAGTATTATGAATTTTACTAATTTATTTTATATATTCTAGCTGGTATTGTTATTGCGAATGATTCGGATTCAAAAAGAAGTTATATGTTAGTTCATCAAACGAAACGATTGAGAAGCCCATGTTTATTAGTCACAAATCATGATGCGCAACATTTCCCGAATATTCATTTAAAAAAGGTAATATCAATTATTAAAATAGTAAAATAGTATTACCATCAATCGTAATAATCGTAAACTGTAACATAAATTTCATGTAAATAGAGTTCCCCACCTGTGCAATTTGATCGAATTTTGGTGGATGTTCCGTGTAGGTAAGTTGTTTTCATAAATACAATTAATTTTCTTGCCAGGTAATTAATTTGTTATAAAATTCAGTGGAGATGGAACTATGAGAAAGAACTTGACAATATGGTCAAATTGGAATATTGGAAATGCAATTGGGCTTCACCCGTGAGTTTATAATTATGTAACTAGAAAAAAAGAGTTATTCGTTATAATTTACTTTACCATTCATTTATGTTTATCAGAACCCAGGTAAATATTTTACTTCGTGGAGCACAACTCGCTAAAGAAGGAGGTCGTCTTGTGTACTCCACGTGTTCGCTTAATCCTTTAGAGAATGAGGCCGTGGTTGCAGAAGTATTACGACGGTCAAGAGGAAATTTAATACTTGTAGATGTGAATGATCGCTTGCCTGAATTGAGAAAAGTGCCTGGAATGACATCATGGAAGGTATATGAATTTAATTCGAATTTTTCATAAATTGCATTAAGAATTTATTGCTAAGGAAGTAAAATTTGTAATTATTTTTAGGTGATGAGTAAAGAAGGAAGTTGGGTTAGCTCATTAGATGATATTAATCCAAAATATCGAAAAAAATATGCGAAATCACTTTGGATGCCTCCAGACGTTGAAAAATTAAATTTAACAAGATGGTAAGTTTAATGATTTTGCTTATTTTTTGTTAATGCAGCATAAGAATTCTTGTAAAAATAATATATATCTTTTAGTATAAGAATATATCCTCACCTTCAAGATACTGGAGGATTTTTTATTGCAGTTTTTGAAAAAATAGGCATAATAAAGGATGTTAGTGTACTTGATGATACTACATCGAATGATGAAAACGGAGGAGAAAATTCAATAACAGAAAGTGTTGATAATGTTGAAGCTGATTCCACAACTATTAAGTATGAATGCAATGACGATGTTAATGACATAGAAGAAATGAATCAGGATGATTCTGTTTCTACAAAAAGGCCTTCAATCACAAATCAGTCTATTAAAGGATCACACAAACGAATAAGAACAAATGAAAGTACGACAACTTTTAAATCTAATTGTGAGAATGAAGAAGAAAAACCAAAAGGCAAGCAAACAGGAGAAGTTTTTATATTTTTGGGGTCAGATAATGAAGATATACCTTTAATCAGGTTCGATTGAATTAATTTACATTGAAGTCAAATTATCAAAAAAAAAAAATGAATGAATGAAATTTTTATGAACTTTGATTTATGACTAGAGAATTTTACGGATTATCAGAAGATTTTAAAACTGATCAATTACTTGTTCGATCAGAGAATGAGAAAAATAAAATATTGTATCTCGTATCAGATTCAGTAAAACAAGTATTATCGGCAACAGATGTACACAAATTAAGGGTAATTATTACATTAATGAGTAATGACATTCGCTTATTTTACTTTCGAACAACTTTATCTAACAATTTTTCTTATAGCTTGTGAATACGGGAATAAAAATATTCACAAGACAAGATACTAACGAACCCGTTAAGTGTCCATTTCGATTTAATGCGGAGGGTATGTATACAGTATATCCTTATTTATCCAATAAAAGAGTCATAAATTTTGGATTGAAAGAGGTAAGAATTTTATTATCGGAACCTACGCCACTTTTTGATCAGTTTGATGAAAAAATTAGAGAACAATTAGAATCATTTGGTATGTATACGCTCTTAATGAAATTTTCATGTTTTTAAAAATAAAGTCTAACACATTAATATTTGTAGAAATAGGGTGTATCGTAGCATATATCGATCCATCTCAAGAGGAGGAAATAGTGTAGGTTTCTTTATTAAAATTAGAAAATGTTCGTTTTAATCTTTTTAATCGTATATTTTATTATTTATTATCAGGTTTCGTACAAAGGTACCCATTGTATTACCTATCTGGAGAGCACATAAGTCGTTAAATTTGTTGTATCGAAAGGAGGATCGAAAGTAATTTTTTTCTTCTTATACTTAAAGCATGATGCATCAAACATTTTTATCATTGAAATTTTTATTTTACTAAATAGAGTGTTGGAATTACGGGTTCAAAGCTATTTTAATGAAGAGAAATAATCGAGTATCTATAAGTAAGTAAATTATTTTTATTTTTTTCTCTACTAGAAATTGTCATTTTATTTTTCTTATAAAATTCTCGAATTGATGATTTCGTAGTAAGAATTTATTGTGAACGTATTTATAAAAAAGCCGTGTTTAAGTCTCGTGCTGATTTCTTTTTGATAGATCCTAATTCAATTTGCAATAAATAAAAAAAAATTTTGAAATTTGATATTCCTTTTTGTGTTACCTAATTAGATTATCAATTATTATATTGTGATCTTTTTTGTTTTTTTTTGGTTTTTTTACTATTATACCGAATTATTTAAGAAAAACGGTCTGTCCTTAAAAAGATGATACGTATAAGGGCTTTTAAACCATTCGATAGAAAATTTGTCTCATTGACAAAGTCATTGAATAAAAAAACTGTATTTTGTATAAGACAATATGCTAAGGCTAGTGTGAGCTCAAATGATACTCTAAAGGATATAGACCCTGCCGAATTGGTATTATTAACAATTCAGTTAATTAAATAACTAGTTTCATTTATAATTTAATTGCATCTCTGAAAAAAAAAAAATAATTTTTTTTTAGAAACGTCTTCAAAAACTTCGCAATATTGGTATCAGTGCGCATATTGATTCAGGGAAAACTACCTTGACAGAACGAATTCTATATTATACCGGAAGAATAAAGTAAAATATTTTCATATTTCATTAACTATTGTTAATATACGCGAATTAATTATCAACATTTAATAAGAGCGATACATGAAGTTCGAGGAAAGGATGGTGAAGGAGCTAAAATGGATAGTATGGAATTGGAGAGGGAACGTGGTATCACTATCCAATCTGCTGCCACTTATTGTAATTGGAAATGGCAAGATCATGGGGATTATAATATCAATATTATTGATACTCCAGGTTAAGAATGAAATAAATTGGTGTGGTAGTATTCAGTTTTTTTTTTAATCAATTGAATAAATTATAATAGGGCATGTTGATTTCACTATCGAAGTTGAACGTGCATTAAGAGTTCTTGATGGCGCTATTTTAGTTTTATGTGGTGTCGCTGGTGTTCAGGTGAGTATCATTATATATGTAAAATTCAACAAAAACAAAACTTACAATTATACTTCAAATTAAAGAGTCAAACCATCACAGTTGACCGTCAGATGCGCCGTTACAATGTTCCCCGCATATCATTCATTAATAAATTGGATCGGTAGGTCTATGTCATATGATATAATTTTGTTTCATGCAATGATTAAGCTTTAAATTTAACTTTTAGTGTTGGGGCAAATCCGTTCAACATAATTGACCAAGTCCGGCAAAAATTGAAAATAACTGCTGCTGCTATACAAATTCCAATCGGGCTTGAAGACAACCTAAAAGGTGTTGTCGATTTAGTAAAATGGAAATCCGTTTATAATGAAGGAAATCGCGGGTAAAAAAAAAGTAATTTAATGAAAACTTTAGCAAGACTTTAATTTTTTAATACATTTGTTACTATCAAATATATAGTGAATCAGTTATTGAAAAAGATATTCCAGAGAATTTAATTAAGTTTGCTACAGAAAAACGGCAAGAATTAATTGAAACTCTCGTAGATGTTGATGACCAACTTGCAGAAATTTATTTGAATGAGGAAAATCCAACCTCACAACAGCTAATGGTGTGATAAACATTTCTCTTTTCAGTTATGACTGGAATTTATGTACTATATATGAAATTTTTTTCTTTTGTAAATTGAGATTTAGGATGCAATAAGACGTGCAACAATTGCAAATAAGTTTACACCTGTGTTAATGGGATCAGCATTTAAGAATACTGGAGTACAACTTGTACTGAATGCTGTATGTGCTTATCTTCCTAATCCTTCCGAAGTGGAGAATAATACTTTAGATATAAATCATAAAGAAGCTGTTGTTCCTCTTGTTCCTTATGTGAAAAAACCTTTTGTTGGTTTAGCCTTTAAGTTAGAAGATGGGAGATTTGGCCAGTTAACATATATAAGAGTTTACCAAGGAGCTTTAAAAAAAGGGGCTGTAGTTACCAATACAAAGACTTCAAAGAAAGTTAAAGTTCCAAGGCTTGTTCGTATGCATTCCAATGAAATGGAGGTAATATTAATACTATAATAAATTGAAATTACTTTTTATGATATTAATTGAAATTTTAATCATAAATAGGATGTAGATGAAGTTGGAGCTGGAGAAATATGCGCATTGTTTGGAGTTGAATGTTCCTCTGGTGATACATTTACTGATGGCACTGTTGCCTACTCTATGGTAAGAAATGTCAAAACATAATCTCCTTAGTGGCTAATTTTGTTAATTTTGCTATAATACTATATTAGACATCAATGTTTGTTCCGGACCCTGTAATTTCATTGGCAATTTCACCTAAAGTTAAAGATGCTCCAAATTTTTCAAAAGCATTAAATAAATTTCAACGTGAAGATCCAACATTTTGTGTAACATATGATGTGGAGAGTAAAGAAACTATTATATCGGGAATGGGAGAGTTACATTTAGACATTTATGTTGAACGTATGAGAAGAGAATATAACGTTGATTGTATAACTGGTAAGCCACGGGTGGCTTTTCGAGAAACTATAACATCAAAGGCTAAATTTGATTATACCCACAAGAAACAGACTGGTGGTGCAGGACAATATGGTAAAATCATTGGTTATATTGAACCTTTACCTAATGTTGAAGATGATAAACAACAAATACCCAGCTTTGAAAGTCGTGTTGTTGGTGGACATATTCCATCTCAATTTATTCCAGCCGTTGAAAAGGTAAATTATTTATGTTTAAGAAATGATTGCATTATTAAGTAAAAGAAAAAAAAGAAAAAAAAAAATCATTTTTTTAGGGATTTCATGATGCAATAGAAAAGGGCGGATTAATCGGACATCCAGTAAAAGATGTTCGATTTGTTCTTTTGGATGGTCAATATCATGCAGTAGATTCTTCAGAACTCGCTTTTCGCCTAGCAGCACAATACGCGTTTCGAGAAGCATTTTTTAAAGCTAATCCTGTTGTATTAGAACCTATAATGAATGTATCAGTAATAGCACCAATAGAATTCCAAGGAACTGTCATTGGAAATTTAAATAAGCGTAAGGGAACTATTATAGATACTGACGTACATGAAGATCATTTTATAGTTACTGTTGAAGTTTCCTTAAACAGCATGTTTGGCTATTCTAGTGATTTAAGAAGTGCTACACAGGTTTTTTTCAATTAATTATTTTATATTTATTTAATTGTAATTTGTAATTAATAATTTTTTTTACCTTAATAATAATAGGGTAAAGGTGAATTTACTATGGAATATAAAACTCATCAAGCGGTTTTGCCACATGTACAGGAAGAATTAATTAATGAATATAAGAAAAGAAAAGCAACTGAAAAATAATAATTTATATAGGTAATGTAACTGAAGTTACAAGAAATTCTATATAAATATAAATAAGAATGAATAAATAAGAGTAGCGTATATAATGATTGTTTTGAACAAATAATGCGTTAAGAAAAAGTTGCGGTGATAAAAAATTATATATAGTCATAACGATTCGGGATAAACCGATTTTGGCCCATAACGAACTTTTCCTTAAACCAAACTCGTCTATAATTAATTTATTACTATATACGACTTTATTATAAATTTCGCGATATTACATTAACGAAGTTTGATTATAAACCAAGTATTTGCGATAAACCGATACTATCCCAATTCCGGCCGGAATTAACCCGGTACTACGTCTCAATTTTAAAAGTTCTATAAACGTATTTTGAACGATAAAACATGACTTTATAATATATATTTGAATTTTTTATATAAATCGGTATAAGATTTGATACGATTTAGATCTGAAAAAGTTAATACACTTTTATAGCGAACACATTTAATAATCAAATATAAAATGATATAACTTTATCAGTTACTTTTTACTTTTTACTTTCAATAGGAAGGTTGCTTCGATATAAAAATGAATATAATGAAAGATAACGGAATAGTGTTTCAAGAGGAAAAATACTAATACAAGTCAATGAAGTCAGATCAAAAATTTACTATTAGAAGTACGCATTTCCTTTCCTCTAGTCGCAAATCACGTGATTTAACAAATTAAGTGTTAAACCCTTCTTTTGATTTCTAATAAACGACAATAAACTGATTTTTGTTTGTATAATCTTGAATTTGAAATTTTTTCAATAACTTTATTACTTTTTTTTATATGCATCCATTCTCACACATACTGTATTTCTGATCAATTTTCAAATTAATGCCTATAAAAACTTAGTAAATATTTCAAATTTAGCAACGTAACTTTGTTATCCTGGAATCAAAATTAGTTTATAGCCTTAAACAATCTAAATTTAGTATGGGAAATTACAAATCATATAAATGAAAAAGTCTAGCTCGGAAAGCAGCCCAAGAAGCTAGAAAACGGCACAAATATCACACAATGTTTCCCATAATAATACCATCAGTCAATTAATTATCCATGGCTTCATTTACCCTTATCTTGGAGATTCTGCACATGCCGACAGTATGATCTTAAGAAGTGATTGGAATAAACCATAAACAGATAATACGGATATGAAATTAAGATTTACAAAAAATGACATTAATTAATACTTTTGATCTGGTCTACAAAAATTTTATTAGATAACAAAGAATTTTGCAAGGCTGATAATCTTATATTATATTAAAAAACATCTCTATTTTATTATTATCCACTAACAACAAGTTGAGGAGTTGAGGGACTTTTTAATAATTAGATTTAAAAAAAAACTCATGCAAACATGGCATTACCTTTAAACAAGAAGTAGCTGCGTCAATCCTTTTTAACTTGTATAATAGGCAATAAAATTACATTAGGAAATATAATGGGATTGACATGTGAAAAATCTTATTTTACATGACATAGCTGATAGTTTTGATTTACATAAGTGCACCCTCTATAAGTGCACTCCCACTTCCTCTATGTGCAAGCAATTCTGAATCCCCGGTATATTGTAATGCATTCACGTGACTTTGGTAATATTATACGAACTACTAGATACTGTTAACACAAGTCTGATTATTAAAAAGGTGTTCAAATTGCGTCCAGCTGACAATTAAAGACAAAGAAGCTGAAATTGCCCAACTAAAAGCAACAATAAGCATAAATTTTACTAAAATTTTATGTAGTAAAAAATCCTCTAAAAATTTTTATATTTGTGATGAAGCAATTGATTGAAACTTTAAAAAATAATAATTTCATTTATACATTTCGTACTATATAGTAAAATTGTCAACCCTACTTTCTTTATTTACTGTATACAATTTATTTGATATTATGTTATATTTTCTTTTACTTAAACATGCAAAAAATTGCTATCTAAATTTATATAATTATAGAACTCTTTTATCATTCTTTTACAAAAATAAAGTCATTCTTCATAATTTTTTAAATTTTTCTTACAAATGGATCAAATTCTAATGGTTCGTTCAATCGAATTCAACTAAATTGAAATCAGATAAATCAATCGTAACATCAATATTAACTCAATAATAACATTTATTGGATCATACCCATTCCGGCCATTCGTACGTTAATAGTACCGTTCACTACCGTACCTTCACACTCTAATCACACTCAAAGGGTTATTTATGTGATATTATGATTCCTTGGTGTTTCAGTACGATTGGCATCGTACCTATATATGATTCTTCTTATATGGTATATCATATCGTAGTATCGTACCGTACTATACTATATCAGAATTCAAATATATCCTTTTGTACCTGTAACCACATCTGCATCGTACCTGTACCAATTAAATATGCGTGTTATATGTGCAAAATGCTTCCTATAAAAAATTTTATCCGGTACGAATGAGCTTTATTCACGGAAAATGTAAATAAGTCGATAAATTCCGTGATATAAGGTTATTAATTAGCTTTTTACGGAAAAAAGACAAAACGGATCGACAGGGGCTTCGAAAAAGGAAAATTTGTTTGGAAAAATTCTGTTTATTTTGTTTAGCTCAATAAAACTTACAATTTTTGAGATTAAAATAAATTTTTTTTTGAAAAAAAAAAAAAATAATAATAATATTTTAAATATAAATACCTCTTAAATTCCTTAAACACGTCAATAAAAAGATTTCTTCACAAATATTATTATTTCCAATGGAAAAGTGCACAATTATAGGTGATTCTGATATAGTAGGACCAGGAGTAAGATTTTCAGTTTACCTTCAATGTATAACAATACTTATTAAAATACTAGCGGATGAAGATGAGATTTTAGAATCAGTAAAACTTGGAGCATTAACATCCTTCTCCTTGATATTATCCGCTCTAATCAGTGACTTAAACTATGTATTATTATTAGAAGTATCTAAATTTGTATCGATATTGACACTAACATCAATAATAATGACATTACAAAGTCCATTATTCATAATAAAGAACTTTGAAAATGTTAAAAATTTTAAAAATACGTATTCTACAATTCTGTTATGCTTGATAGCTAATTTAACAGCTTTAATTTATAACGTATGGTTATTTACAGTGCTTAAATGGAAGTTGCCCAAAGAAGAGTGCGGAGACCAAGTGAAATTTTATTTTTATGCTGTTCCTGTTAACCCAATTGGCGGGTTTCGAATCTTCATGTTAATAATGAGCTATATTACATCGATATATTTATCAATATGGTTAATAAGCTTAATTATCGCGGGATTCGTATACAGAAAGGAAATTAACTTTATTCGAAAAGTTACACCAGATTCAGGGTCAGAAGGGTCAAAAGTATTAACCCGAGAAAATCCAAAGAAAAAAAAAGGTAGAATGTTTTTTATATTACCAATGGCAGTTGAAATAGTTTCAACTGAATTATCAGTGCAAAGAAATTCGATATCAGGAATCTGGGACTGGGGGTTTGGTCAAATATTAGCTATGGTATTGGCTGTGTTAGATTTGTTAAGAACATTTATTGTAGTTTATAGAATTATTTGCGATATATTTGAGAAGTTGACAACACAAGATCGACTCAAAACCTGAAGAAAATGAAATCAGAAGATCTCATAATTGGTCGAATTTGTAACATAACACGTAAATTTTTTATAGTCCAATTTATAATTATTTTTTTTTATTATAGTTATAAAGATGTTTTATTAAAATCATCTATCATTAAAAAAAACTTGTGTTGTCTTAAAAAACTGTTATCGGTGAATTTTTGCATGCATAATGTCGGGCCCTTAAAAACTTTATCATCTAGCATATTCCGTAATGTTACAGTGGCAGATATTTATCTTCTCATTATTGTCTTGCACCGGTGAAGAATGACGCGAATGCGACGTTGGAAGCTTGTTCATTTTCTGGGAAGAGGTAAAGTAATTAAGTTTGTAAATCTTTCTGAGATCAATAGTTCCATGCTGTGAAACAGTAACAAAGTAATTTCCATTATCCAACAAACTTCTATAATGTAAAAAATTGTTTAGTTTTTTGTAAATAAATAAAATTTTAATATAAGTTAAAGTATTGCCTGGCTTGGCTTCTATATCGTTTATCAGGTTGCCTTCTAATACGTCCCATTCTTCAATAGTATTATCGAACGAAATTGATATGAAAATTATATGCAAAAAAGATTTGAAATAATATAAAATTAAATGATAGAAAAGACAAAATCAAGTAACCATAATAATATCTGTATAAACGGTAAAAGCTAATATATGACCCTCGAGAGTACGATAATGTTCCCCAGATTGCGCTCCCCTAATTCAAGTATTCCTTAGAGTCATACAGTATATATATACATACAATTTTTGCAACAATAAAAAAGTTGCGAACCAGATTTTAATCTCATTATCTAAACCTCCAGAAGCGACTGGTGGCTAACGAACCGACCATACTTGTGATTTATGTGCTTACATAGTATAAATTAAAAGAAAATACTTGTGGGTAGCATAAATATTGGTTTTTCATCAAAGGATACAAATTGTAAACTCTATAATAATGAAATAAAAGATTTTTAGATAAGGGGAAAAATATAGATAGAAATAGAAAATAATGTTTGTAAAAGCAAAGAATGAAAACTATTCAATATTACTGAGTTGTCCACGAAAAAGAAAAATGAACTAAAAAAAAAAATATATTTTATTTACTATTTTAACGCTTTATTATTAAAACTAAGTAACAGGCGTTAATATATACATATTTTTATATTCTGCGTTATAATCACATGATCATTAAAAAGAAAATTATCGCAATACATTTTTATTTTAATTAAAATTATCGATTTGTTTTGAATACTGTATTAAAAAAAACTAATTGTTGCACATTACAATAACTGCACTCAACACGTGTACGGACAGACATCACATGCATGATAACGCTTCGGGGTTCGGGAAATAAACGTTTTCATCCCACGCATGAAGAAATTATTTTTTAGGGAGTCATATAAATTTATCAATAATTCTCACAATGTGATCTTGAACCTCTTTAATCTATTTAAGAGCTTCGTAACGCTCTGTCTTTAAAATATTTTACATTTCTAACTATTCATTTTGCCAACATACATTTTCTTCATTTGCCATTAATACGTCGTGAACTTTACGGGCATAAATCAGAAGCTTAGGTGTGCTAAAAACGACCCAGGACAGTCAATAACTAGGTGTGATGAATCAGAGGCTAGGCGCTCAAAGTATTATGAATCAGAGGATAAGCGTGACGAAAACAGTTCAGAAAGCTGTAACCAATTTTATGTTTATTACAAAAAAAAGGAAATTTTTATTTTTTTTTTAGAGGAACTTCGTTCAATAGCGAGAACAAAAAATTCACTTCTTCGTGGAAAAGACTAAAAGGTCAAATTATTATATAAAGATGCTGGAACATTGCCAATGCATTATCCCATGAAACTTGAGGATCTCTTAATAAAGCCACTAGAAGAGGATAAAATCACTCCTAATCTTCATCTTTCACTTCATTTGAATGAATGTACGTATGATTTGACCCTTATACGCGCGTATGAACGGAATATTAGACAAATTATTGTTTATATATTTAACAAATTAAGATCATAATTTTAAATGGTTAATCGAAATTTTTCTATATGTATTCTATTCTAAAAGTTAAATCATTACAAGGATTATTTTTATATGTACACAGTGAAATTCGATAAACCGGATCTATCGGTTCCACTAAAAATATATTTCGATGTATTGAAAATCTATTATACTGATTTTTCATGCTAATTAAACTAATACACACTATATTTTAATTTTTTCATCATAGTTTTAAGTCATAGAGATCATGAAAATAAATATAAAAATATTTTTAATTGAATATATAAGTAATTCATAACTTCAACCGGAATTAATATTTTTATAATTCTGGCCAAAATTAAGATTTACCGCATCAATTTTATTGGTTCATGATCACGTGATACGGTTTATCGAATCATTTTTACTATAGCTGGTTAGAACATTCGTTATAGCGAATATCAAGCTTTTACTAGTAAATTCCCGGTTTATCGAATTTCATTGTTGTATTATGTAATCAATTGTAAATGATCAGCAATTATATTTGATGTGTTATTTTAATGTATAATAATAAAGTCACCTTGTACCACAATAAAAATTTCCGAGAAGGTTTTCGCTATATTGATCCTCAAATAACTTTTCTTGATCCCATTACAGTTTAAACTTCGTGTAATGGTAATGGTAAGGGTAAATTTTCATCAAAATAGTGGTCCTTGTACTGTATGTGGTCGGTAAATTCCTGAAGAAATATATACCAGAACGATAAAAAGTTCTGCTGCACAACAAATTACTTTTGAACTTAAATTTAATGATCAATCGTGTCAGTTTCATTATAATAATTTTGATATTTATAATCGAGGAATAACTAACACGAAACAAAAGAAAAATTCAGATCTATCATATTATCCAAAAAAAAAATAGAAAAGGAAACATATGATGAACTTATACAACAAATAGAAGATTTCAATTAAATCAGATGGAAAGAGCAAAAGAACCTGGTAATTTTTACTTTTTCTTAAATTTAAATTAATTTTATTCTTAAATAAGGATTGAATGAATTCTCTGAGTTTTTTTTTTTCAGATAAAATACAAATATTTTATATAGATATTTTCGTGAAAAAAATTTACCTGTTCTGAATTTGAAGAATACATTCTGGGCGTGAAATTTTGGGTAGTAACCAGCAACCATTTGTAAACAAATTTTAATATTCGATATAAATTAAACTTGAAAAAAAATTTATTATTAGAATTTTTTACGGCACATTGCGAATTTTTTAAAAATATAAATTCTTTAAATCTTATTCTATCAATAAATCAAAAATTTAAAATAATTTAAAATACAATGTATTGTAATAATATTATCTCCATATGAATAAGCAAATTACAGTAAATTGCCATTATTTAAGCTTTTTTTTCGCGACATCTGTAAAAAATTATATATTTCAATCAGTCATTAAAATTTCTCAAAATATTTCCAATTTCGTTCTAATCCTTTAAATAAATTCTCGGGAACAAAAAGCAATCTTTTCCAGCAAATATAAATGAGTCTTTATTATTTCTATTATTTATATAGAAAATTTGTATGTTTATAATAATATTCTGTAATTCATGCAGACAAATATCGTACAATTCTTCGTACGTGGACTCCGAAAATCTTTATTTTTCCTTTGCTTTCAGATTTCATGAATAATTGAAATTGTCAAATACTTCATTAATGAATATTCTTTTATTATAGGAAGGAAACAGACGTTTGTAAAAAGTGAGAATATGAAATTAAAGGGAGGATGCATATAAAAGGAATAATAAAAAGATTGTGATGAGAAGAATGATCCTAAAATGAAATTTATAATAATAATATATATTTATTAGATTTGGTCTTTTGTTTTAGGCTGAGGCGCAACTTTGTCAACTACGTAAAGATCGCGACAAAACAAATGGTTTTATTGATATCTGAGACCGCTAAAGATCGTTTAATGTTATTCCTTTTCTTCTTATATAATAATATGAAAACCCGACAAAAAAAATATTACTATTAGAAAATTCGCAGTAAATATGAATATATTTTAAAGTATATAAAAAAAGTCACACAATGATATGCACAACTTAAAGATAAATAATGAATTAACTTTTTAGAGAAGCTATAATAATTTGATATTTACGCCAAGTGTGTGTACAAAATTACAAATGCAGGAATAATTAACTACCTAAAATAGTATAGGTAGGTAATATATTCGTGAATTGCCGAGTGGACCGTCTCGAATTCAAATTATTCTGTAAATTTTCAATCCGTATAATTTATTCAAACTTTTACATACGTTAAATAAATTCAGTCATTTATTACAATTATTAAAAATATTTAGAATTTAAAATTATGAGATCTTTTAGATCATTAAATGATTCGTTGATATGTTCTATTGTAACTTATTTTGCCAATAAATTAATAGATACTGCAATAAACTTTACCGTTTATTGATACTTCACCAGAATTTAAAAAAGCAGAGAAAATATTTTATAATTTTTTTCCA
Organism: Rhizophagus irregularis; assembly: GCF_026210795.1. Lineage (NCBI taxonomy): Eukaryota > Fungi > Glomeromycota > Glomeromycetes > Glomerales > Glomeraceae > Rhizophagus > Rhizophagus irregularis. The sequence continues at coordinate 5,476,309 of NC_089433.1, forward strand.
TACATAAATGTTGGTAATCATACAACGAAAAAATGTAGAAGTAAAAGTGCTTATCAAAAAAAATAAGGAAGAAGTGCATTAAGGTAAACTCAAAATGAAGATGCTTCTTTTGTTATGTCTAAATAAATCACCGATGACCTTAGCATGACTACAAACGAAATATTTCATCAGTAATTCGTATTACTCGATGAATGTGACACGTATTTTTTATTTTACAAAGGGCAACTTTTATTCGAAGAATTATTATAAATATCTACTTAGCAAGGGCGTGCAAGCATTTCACGAATATTCTAAACACATATATTTTTGTAACGTTAATCAGAGTTATCCTCTCGAAAAAAATGCAATCGAAATAAAGGTCTCAACAAATAAATTGAGAGTAGAGTCTTTTACAAAAGCACGTACCACTGTATTTTTCCTAATGAAAACCCTCCTAAGTATATATGGAAATTTGACCTCAGCTAATTGATCATGATATTTTGTCACGGGTTTCACATCCTCTGAACTAGCTTTACCAAAGGAAAGCAATTTAACTAGAGTATGTCAATGCATTGTCAGAGACGTGATCAAGAATATTATTTAAGGAAGTGACTACTTCGTATGGAGAAGGGATTGGATTCGTATAACTTTAGTATGCATTAAATTTTTCTGAAGTGAAAGTATAACAGATAATCTTTTTTATTAAAATTAGTGTTAGCTAAAAAATTTACTTTGAGAAAAATTTTCTACTAATGATGATGATTAAGTTGTCTCGCAAAAAAATAAATAACATTGCATTCTTACACTAATATGTAATACAAATTAAATGCAATAGACTTTTTTTATTAATGCTTTTTCAGCCAACCAAGTTCACACCTATAAAATTATATGTGTCGTCGTATTATGTCTTGAACTTCCCAGAGATCCAAATTAAATCCGGCAGCAAACCCTGCAGGAGGTGTATTTGGTACAATAGGAAACCCTGCGGGAAGTAAATGTGAACTCCATCAAATATTTCTGGCCTAGGAATATTCATTTGGTAATCTGGAAGATTTGCCGCATTGCAAGGAGGAAATTTATTATTATTATTAGGATCAGAATGTCCAACACCAATAAAAGCTACCAGAAGGAACACCCATTTGATTAATAATATATTTTACAATATTTGTATCAGGATTTGCTGTCCCAAAAGAAATGAAAAAATGACACTAGTTAGAATCAGTGGGGTTGTGCTTGTACGAAGGTACAATGCAGAAATTAGTGCAATAGTACTAGTGTTTGTATTAGTGTTTATACGTTTTCCAAATATCTTGATGGTTAACACAATCTGGATTGTGGTTCGTCGATTAAAGTAGAGAGCGGCTATTTGATGAGGATCAGGCGGGAGACTCTGAGAAAAACCAACTTCAATCATCATTGTTGGATATGCTTTATCCTTTCCATCTACGCCCTGACCTGATCCAGCTGGTGGATCGGGACGATGTCTTGGTCGAACCCAAAAATCAGATTCCTTTGCAATGTTTTGACCCAGAATTGCGGTTGCATCAGTACCATAATCCAAATCCTGATCATTCCATCTACCCATCAATACTGTGATACGTCCTATTACTGTTGAACGAACAAAGGAAGGTACTTTCTTCCACTTCTTCCCCTTCTTCTCGGGCTTTTTTAAATGTGAGCAATTTTTCTCTTGCTGAATTAATAGCCACGGAGGATAAGTGCTCTTGTGTAGGCTGGAGAGGAAGTTGATTAGAGTCACTAAGCTGAGAAGTAAGTTGACTAGACTGTCGAGACTGGGAACACGTGATACGATAAGGAAAATAACGAACTCCTGAGTCTGAAATTACAGCACTAGTTAATAGACTTTATAATGATAAAACTGGTAAATTTCTATAATCTTACCATCTGCTGTATCGTTGCGAGAACTTGAGGTCATAATTTATATATTTTAAGAGCGATTGTTGAGATATTTCTTTAAAATAGAAATATTTATGATATTTATAAGAACGATTGTCGCACAGATTTGGTAATAATCACAATATCAAACATAATCAATTGTTTAGCAAATATATCGTTTTGATTAAGAAGATAATTATAGAAGTTAGTTGTATAATATACTTTATTTTTGATTATTAAAAAAAAAAAAATTGTATCGTTTTTGATTATTCATTGGTCCAAATTAATATTTATTAATTTGCGTAATATCTTAGAAAAATTTTATCGCATCTTTAATATTTATAAACTAAATTTGATTTTCCTGCGACCATTAAATCATAAGATATCAGAAAAAAGGTGCTTAATAATGGTCAAATACGATATTTTGTACTTTATGCTATAACTTTAAGATAATATATACTGTAATAACAATAGCTCGGGATAGCTATGGGAAATCATCTGCAGCTACTTACGGGAGCTCTAGCGTACCTACAACCTTTAATTTTCGCTCTAAAGTATCTCAAGCGTTTGGGATGTGATAATAAATAACTAAAGTCTAGTAATTAAATTAAAGTAATTAAATTGTAAATTATCAAATTAGAAATAATAAATATGGCTTGATATTTACATAAAAGAGCTCGTATATTATCCTATTGTTTTTGATTCACCAATTTATTACTTGGATTAATATAGAAAATGTCTAAGCTCTAAAGTTAATCACAATCAACATTATAGCATTAAGGCATTAAGAATTAATTTCACAATGGCAATAGGACGTATGACGTATGATATGTCGAAATTTTATGTATAATTAAATTAAAAAAATTAAAAATGGCATTGTGGTATGAAAATAGCTATGGAACAATCTATTTATTACTCAAATTAAATAAGAGTTATTGCGTCAGTCACACAAGATCATGTTTTAAGAGTATATATTCAAATACGTTTTATTATTAATAAGAAATAATGTGTCACATGTTTTGGCAATTTGAAAAAAATATCAAAAAAAAAAGAATAAATGAAATATTTTTAACATTTCTTTAAATACAAGCTGTCATATAATCAAAGATTGGTAATCATTCGTTAGATGTATCTTCATCAAACCATGAATACAATTTTTCTTCTCGGATTTCTTTAGATTTTTCTAACCATTCTTTCATTAAATTTTGATCTCGACGAAAACAAATATATTTTGATGATTGTAATGATTTATATAAATCCGCACCATGAAGTCTTTAATAAGTCCTGATCGGAATATTAAAAGTCCGTGTTTACCATCTTCTTTAGCTTTATTAAACGCATCACTATATATGTAAATATATATTATTTAAAGGTTAAATAAATATTTATGAATAATATAATAATATAACTCTTTAATAAATACATATAATAATATTACATATTTATTATACATGTAATTCATAAAAAACTTATATATAAAAAAGCGTTAAACATACCATTTCAAACCAAAGTATTAAGGTAGTTACCGATGTTAAAAGAATAATCCATTCACTTTCAATTCCAGAAATTATTAATGTTTACTACATAGATCAAATGTGTGTAACATTGATAAAATATTTTTCATCTGCAAAAACTGAACAATGAATAAATCAAATCCAAGGTAATAAAATATTACGATCATAACTACATTTGGTGTTTTGCTATAATTTTCATTATTTTTTAAAAAAATTCGAGAAAGATAAGAAAATAGAACTAAAAATATAAGATATTTAATTAAAAAAATCATCCAATTAGTTTTTGCTTGTTTCCATCTTGAATTTATTACTGCTTCCATAGCCGGAATATAAAAAAATGGACTATCGTATTTTTCAATTTGAAGAAATGGACTAAATTGTTCATCTTAATAATTTTGCACATTTTTCAAATTTTTCAATTTCTTCAGGATAATTCTTCCCATATCATTTTGCTTTTCTTCCATATTTACAGCAACACTCATATTTCTTTTTTCTTATATAAAAATATGAAAAAGCGACAAATTCTAGTAGAAAAATTTTCTTTTTATAACAGATCACTTAAAAAATTATTGCAGTAAATAATGAATCAACTTTTTAGAGCAGCTATAATAATTTGAAATCACACCAAGCAAAATTACAAATGCAAAACCACCGTTACCTTCGTGCCGAATCTTTGGCAAAACAAGTTTGGGAGATGGTAAGAAATGACGATACTCCTGATGTTAAGAAGTTTTTAGATATTGTTCCTCATGGTAAAACATATTTAAGAGTAAAATGTTTTTTACGCTAACCATTTTTAAATTCATCAAAGAGTATAGCAGCGCTGTATTTACAAATATAGTAATTTTAAATAGTATAAGTCGACTAAGTTTAAATTTTAAATCTTTATTTTCAATTATGGTAAACGGTGCGCAATGAGTTCAATGTCTATAACAAATGAAAACGATTCTATAGTTATAGAATCACCGCCTCAACCTAATCCTGTAAAACATACAAAGGAAGATGTCTCAAAACCAGGTCCGCGAAAAATAAATTTTAGAATTTTATTTAATTAAATCATTTGTTAACATTTTATTTATATTTCAGTCAGTGCCAAAATTTTAAATAATTGGCTTGATGGCGATTCTTTGAATTTTTATGTAAAAATTACTTGTTTATCTAGTGGTTTTGAATTTTGCAAAACTCATATCTGCAATGACATCAACCCAGAATGGAATCAAGAATTTTATATTCCAATTTACGACATTGATAAAAAATTCAAGATTCGAGTTTATAATAATAATGCTTTCTTTAACCATGTAAGTTTATCCTTGATCCTAAAGACCTAATTAAAGGAAAGAAATTGGATCTTGAACGCGATTTAATAAAACCAAAAAATAGATTTTTACACATACCACCCAGACCTAATAAAGGACAACTTCGTTTTGTTGCCAACTTCTATTCCTTTTCAAAATATCCAAAAACAACAAAATTTTTTAAAACTACTATTACTCTTTATAATTTATATAATTTGATAAATTACCAATGTACAGATGGTAATTTCGAACTAACAGACAAATTAGCAAAATTATTTAATTTTGATTCCAAAAATGAATTGAAAAAAAGCATTCACTGCTACTATAAAGGATGATGAAAAAGTAAAATCTCTCCACAATGATATCTGGGGCACCGTATTAACTACAGGTAATTTTATTTCTTTCATTATTATTAACTTGCGACATTTATAATTTTATTAAAATTACATAAAATATTTTACTCGCATATTAAATTGTCACATATTTCTTTACCTAAAGCACTCCTTAAAATTTTATATACGGATCACGTGATGTGGACGAATTCATTTAAGGAAGCTGAAGTTTACTTGAAGAAAATCGTTACAGATACAAAACAATTATATGGTTTGGCTGAAAATTTTGCAAATGATCATTTTAAAATCAATGAAGAGGAAGTATTAGAACTTTCTTGGGCCAGTTGGATTGGTGAAGCTGCTATAGATGTATCTCAATCAACAACAAAAACTAAAAGCAAATTCGAAGCTACTAAAGAATTTATTGAAAATATTCTTATAGAAACTACTAATAATCTTACTGGAAAACTCCTTGTGCTTATACCTTGACTAAAGTCCATTTTCAAAAATGCTACTGTTTCAGATCAAGAAGTCAAGATCACTTCCATTTATCAATGTGGTGAAGAAATTGAAATAACTGTACCTGAAATTCAAAATAATGGAGAACAATCGAAGATGGTCAAAAATGAAGAGAAACCTACTATAATTGTTAGGAAACAGAAGAAAAAAGATCCTCAATGTGAAAAGGAAAGCCATGCCTATTGTCACCAAAACCAAGAAAGTGGAACTTACTGATATCATTTATAAAGTAGATTTTCCATCCACTACACCCACCATACTACTATTATTGAAATCACTGTCACTTTACCAGTGAAAAGCACCAACACAGTCATTGTTAAATATACAACAAAAAAAGTAATCTTATCAAAAAAATTCAGAATCTGTAACTGAGGAAGAGTACATTAAGGTTATTAAAACTCAAACTGAAGATGGTTTATTTGATATTTTCAAACAAATCACTGATGATCTTGGCATAACTACAAATGAAATATTTCATGAATAATTTGTATTGCTGATGAATATGTCAAAGAATTGAATACTAAAATATTGATCACATTCTTAACATTAGCTTATTGCAATAAAGTATTATATAAATATCAACAAAAATTTAACTCAAAATGAAAAAGCCTGTTCTTGGTTGCATATCCAAGTTAAAAATGAAAAAGAACTGTTAGAATTTTGTGAAAAATTATTGTTGAGAGAGTTTTCAATATAAAGAAGAAAGAAAAATTTTCTTGATTTGGCAATATTCCAAAATGATAATTAATAAAAATAAGAAATATAAGATTATAAAAATCATTATATATATTACTCGAACTTTGATTTTTCTTTAATAGTAAATGAAATGGTAATAAATTTATCAAAAAAAAAAGAATGGTAATAAATTAGTACAAAAAGATTTAGTTTTAAAGTTTAATAATTTTAAAAAGTTAAATTGTAATACACATAATAAGATTCATATTATCCTATTGGTAAATTTATTTTTAAAAAATGTATATACCTTATGATAGGACCCCGCTTACTTATAATAAAAGTCACTGTAATTCTAAGGTAAAACCATTAAGAAAAAAATTTTGATGACGATCCTACTATAAATAAATAAATTATATCTAAAAAAGGAAATATTACACTGCATTATTATAATTTTTTTCCTTTTAAATCAATTAACCAATAATATTAAGAATTGGAGTAAGGTAAAATTACTAGTAAATTTGAAATTTTTCCTGGAAACCTTTATTAGAAGTAAGCGGGATCCTCTTATGATTTTAAATTTATTAATATTTTTATAATACAGTTTGAAGAATTAGTAGATTGTATGTAACATCATAATGTTTTTCAAGTTTTTGATAGTTGCTTATCAAATTTTTAATTTTAAGCTTATATACAGTCAACTCTCTTTATAGTCACACATTTGGGACAGTCCATATTTGGTGATTATAAAGAGATGTGACTATATAAAAAATTTCTTATATTTGTATATCATAATTCCGGCCAAAAATTAACATAATTTTAGCCAGAATTATACTTAAACCTTTATTGTATCGTAACTTCGCCAATATTAATCGTAGAGAGATGATCTTACCGCCATTCGATTCGTCTTGATGAGACGGTTCTAATGGTATAAAATACGTCGAAATCCAATCACTAGATTAATTTCCGAAATTAAAAAAATATTAATGGTTTTTGTGTGATAACTCTGTTAATATTGATCCTAGAAAGTCGATCTTACTACCATTCGATTCGTCTTGATGAGACGAATCTAATGGTATAAAATACATCGAAATCCAATCACTAGATCAATTTCCGAAATTAAAAAATATTAAATGGTTTTTAAGTAATAACTTCGTCAATATTGATCACAGAGAGATGAGCTTACCACCATTCGATTCGTCTCGATGAGGCGATTCCAACGAGCTATAAATCATCTTTTTACAATCACTAGGTACCGAGAAATCTAGCAAAATGTTAAATGGCGCAGTAAACGTAAATCAAGAAATATTATAATGCCGATGTTTAACATTTTGTTGAATAACTCGTCAGCCAGTGATCGGAAAAGGATAAAACTAAAAAGAATAAAACAAAAACTCTCTCCCGTTCTGCTCACTTGACAATATTTACGAAAAAAATAAAAAATTTTTTCGGAGTTTTTTATTACTTTTTCTTTATAATTTCTTTATTTTAGTTAACTACTACGACACTTTACAAATGGGTAAAGATAACAAAAAGAAAAATAACCAGTCTAACAAAGATACTACATCTAAACGTCCTGCCTCTAGCTCTCCAACTGGCAACGTTTCTGGTCAAGGTTCCTCTATGTCTGGTCCTTCGAACACCCCACCTTTGACCACCTCTACTAATAAACGTACCAGAGTCAGTGCTGAAGACTCTGTCATGGATGTTGATAAACCTCTCACGCCTCCTGGCCCTGTTGAGACAACTTCCGCTGAGCTACCTTCTCAACCTGATACCTCCTCTCTTGATGCCTCTCAACACGCCCCTAGCGATAAAGGCAAAAGCCCAGATATTACTCCCGCAGTATCCTTCCCTGAACGTGCTGCCTCCCCGGACGCGTCCCAGGCTGCAGTACAGTCTCAACCTACACTTTTTTACGCCTCGGCTGCTCCTAATGACGTCGAAGGCTTTTGGACTCACTTCGCTTCGAACCGCGACGCGTGCGACGCGGTTGATAGGCAACTTTCCTTGTTTCCCTCTTATGGTAGTCGTGCCACGTGTAGTGGTTCCAACGATTTGAAGAGGATCATCGTCCACTTCCGAAAAAAGGATGATCTTGACAAAGCCACAGCTTCCGCTATGGATTCCTTGTTTGGCTTGCATTTCCATGCATATGACCCCCAGGCTATTAAGGCAGATGAACACGCGCGTACCCTGGTGGTTACCGATATCCCCCTTTTTATAACTGACGCTCTTTTGCGTGGTACTTTTTCTCGTTACGGCAATATTACTCGCTGCCATACCCGTTTATCTAAACTTTATCGTACTGCATACATTACCTTTGAATCTACTGGTGCTTTACGGGACCTCGACTCTACCTGGGGCGTCCTTTGTGGAGGACATTGTTTGCGTATCTGCCCCGCTACCTTCTCACCTGACCAACGTGCTGAAAGACGCGCTTATGTCGCTTTACTTGCCGGTCTTCCGCGTGGTACTATAGCGGTCGATCTTGCTGAAATTGCCGATGAAATTTCCGCTAAATCTGTCAATGTTCCCTTCTCTATGAATTCCTACAATCCGAAACCTTACGCTTATTGCCATTTTGCCTCTGAAACGGCTATGGAAAACGCTAAATCTATTTCATGTGCCCTTAAGAAAGTTGGCCTTACCTGGCATTCTCCGGATGAAGTTACTTCTCTTTGTCATCGATGTGGTCGCCCGAACTGTAACCCTGATCGATGTGGTTCTTCATCTAGACCCAACCGCCCTCCTCGCCCTTGGCAATCTAATGATAAATTACGTGCTTTATATAACAAGCATTTACCCCCTTCTCATCCTGCTAAACGACATAATCGTTTCGCTCGCCCTGATAACGCTGATGATGGACAAAGCCGTGCCAATGCTTCTCGCCATCGTTCAAAATCCAGACCCAATACCCGACAACAATCTCGTTCTCGTTCTCAACGTCGCCCATGGAATCGTGACAATCTCAATAACAATAATAATGCTCAACGCCGTCGCATTCCTGATGCAAATGAACTTGATTACTATATTGATGGCATGGATGTTACATACCCTGCTCCTCCCACTGTGCTCACTGATTGGAAATCTATTGGTGCTGCTCTTGAAAAAGTAGTTGAAGAATTAGCCCTTCTTACCACACAATTTGCTTCTATGAACAGCCGCATCACTAATTTGGAATCTGCTATGGCTGCTCGTACTCCTATTCCTGGACCTTTTGTCGCTAAACCTTCTTCCTACATCCCTTCCTCTATGCAAGGATGGGATGATACAGTGAATCGAACTGATAATAATATCCTCGTTGATATTAATTCTCCACCTTTGCAATCAACAAGTGGTTTTTCCCCGATTCCTCATTTTGCTCCCATCCCACCTTCCAATGTCGCTCCTTCCTCCCCTATTGATATGGAACAGCGTCTCTCCTCTCTTTCTGATACTGTTGCCTCTTTGGCTGGTTCTATTAAAGAAGGAATCCAACAAAACAACCTCATCTTGGCTCGGCAACAAGGCCAAGCCAATCAATAATTGTTCTCTTTTTCCCCCTTCTTTATTACCGATTTATCAGTGTGTAATAATGATGGACAACAATAAACATAATTTTTCCCCTCACCCCTCTCCCCTTATTAAATTTGGTCAATTAAATGTTAATGGTTTATGTTCCCCAGTTCGACAACAACATTTGCTTAATTTTTTTCTTCACTCCTCCTTTGGTGCTTTATCTATTAATGATACGCGTCTTTCCCCTTCAAATGCTAAATTTATTTTTAAAAATGAACACTCCCAACATCACTTTAAGTCCTATTGGGCTTGTTCATCTTCTTCTTCTCGCCCTCATGATGGTGTTGGTATTTTATTACGTAATCCCCTTCATAAACATGTTCAAACAATTGATCCTTGGAACGGTCGACTTCTTAAATTAGATTTGTTCTTTCATCAAACTAAAATTTCTATTATTTCTGTATATTATCCCCCTTCCGGCTCTGTTCATCAATCTATTTGCAATGATCTTATTGCCAAACTTCTTTCTTGGCTCGATTATGCCCGAGCTAATAATTATTTTGTAGTTATTCTTGGCGACTTCAATGCTGATGTAATCGCTCATTCTAATTATTCACCTAATCATTTTAAGCTTCTTCGCTTGCTTTCCTCTCGGTTTTTTACCGATCATCAAGCTCACTCCTCTACAAATGGTCCTGATCCCACTTTCTTTCATGATAATGGATCTTCTCGACTGGATTATATTTGGTCTTCGCCTGGTTTTCCTGCCCCTGGTCTTTTTTCGCAAGTGGTTACTTGTCCGAATCTTTTTGATCGACCTTTCACCGACCACAAAGTTCTTACAACTGTTTTTGACTTTAATTCTTGTCTGGCCATTTTGGCTAAATCTCGTCTTAAACAAAAAAAAGAAATGCGTACTATTTTTTCTTATGCTTCCACTTCAGTTGAACAATGGAATAATTTTACCGTTGAAGTAGATGATTCTCTTGGAGTTTATTTAGATAGCCATTATCGCCCTAATTCTGATTTCTCTTCCCTTTCTCTTGATCGTATGTGGCATGCATTGAAAGCTGCCATAATTAGTGCTGCAATTGAAACATTACCCTTTCAAAAAGTCTCTAATACACACCGACATTCGTACTCTCCTGAATTAACTAAACTTATTGCTATTAACAAGTTTTTAGATCGATTTTTATATCGCCTTACTACTCGTCGCTCTAATCGGCCCGCTCAGATTGCGCAAATGACTGCTGCCTTGCCTTCCCATCTTGAGAACCTAGCTTCCTTACTTCCTGATTATTCAGTTCCTACCTATTCCACCACCCCTGCATCTGTATTTAAATCGTTTTTACGATCACAGAAAAGTTTAGTTTCTGCCTTTTTGTCTACTAAATTCGCCCAACACCTTACGGACTCAGTGGAATACTATACTGCACTACGTGACGAACATTTTTCGACTTCACTTGGCTCATTTATAGATTCTGCCTTATCAGTAGAAAAACGTTCGATTATTCTTGACCGTATCCTGGTTGTTCTGGACTCAACTCCTACTTTATTAACGGATCCTTCGGATATTAAACAAGCCGCTATTTCTCATTTTCAATCGATTGTTTCTCCCCCGTTGGTCCACTATTCTTCCATCACTTCATTTCCCGCCCGATGGCAACAAGCTTACACTCCTCTTGCAAATGTGTCTGCTTCATTATATGATCCTGTTTTGGCGCCTATTTCTCTACAAGAATGGTCTGCTGTGATTTCCTCCATGCCAAATAACAAAGCTTCCGGCCCTTCAAAAATTTCTTATGAGATGATTAAACATCTGTCCGGTGAAGCCTTGGATTTTTCTCTCTTACTTGCCAATACCTGCCTTTCTCGCGGTGATATTTCTGCTGACTGGCGTGAAGCTGTGGTTTATCCTATTCCTAAACCTCACGATTTTGATGCTCAACTGAAGAACACTCGACCTATTACCCTTTTGGAAACAATTCGTAAATGTGTAGTTAAGGTCGTTACGAATCGTCTTTCTAATATCCTTGCTGATGGTAAAATTCTTCAAGGAGGTAACTTTGCTGGTTTACCTGGTGGTTCCACTGATGTCCCTATCAAAATGCTCGACGCGATTATTCATCAACAGAAGCATGACTCTACTGATGATCAAGAACTATGGATCGTTTCTCAGGATATTTCTAAAGCTTTTGATTCTATGGATCTAAATATGCTTAAATTAGCTTTAGAAAGATTACATATTCCTGCACTTTTAGTGCGATTTATTTTAAATCTTTTTACACGACGAAATAATAAGATAATTACTTGTCATGGCGATACAGCTGCTTACAGAGTACGTGTTGGTATCGATCAAGGAGAAATCATTTCCCCTCTTCTTTGGGTTATTTATTTGGATCCTTTACTTACTGTTTTGAATCAACAAGCACGAGATCCCTTTATTTTAAAATCTTCAGCCCTTTTAAATTATTCTCCACTTGAATTTGAACAACATTCTTTACCGGTTTCACATTTAACGTTTATGGATGATTCTACACTCATTGCTTCTTCAAAATCTGGCATAGAAGACCGTCTTTCTATTACTGCTGAATTTTATACTTTAAATAATGTTCAAGCTAATTCTGCGAAATATGTTCTCCTTTCATCCTCTTCCCCCTCCTCGAAGATTATTTTTGATCTTTCCCCTTCTCCTTTAGTTCCCATTCCTTCCCTTTCCCTTTCTTCTTTATCTGTTAAAACTTCGTTTCGTTTTTTAGGAGTATGGTTTTCTTTATCTGCCTCTTCTGCTTTTGTTCTCAGACAAGTGCGCTCCATGGTTAAAGATATGGCAGCTCTCCTGGGACCGAAGAAATTATTAGCACAGCATGTGGCCTATCTTTATAATGCTGTCCTTCTTCCGCGATTGGAATTTCGCCTTCAAACTACCCTTTTTTCTGAAAGTACTATTCAAACAATTGTCAAGCCTATGTTTTCGGTACTTCGAAGAAAAGCTGGTCTTGCTGCGACTACCCCGTTACCTTTATTATTCCTTAAACTTCCCTTTTCTATTCAAAATGCTTTTTATCGCTTTCTTTCTTCCCATATTGCATCTTGGCAAAAAATCTTCACTCACCCTGATTTCAAAAATTTTGCCCTTTATGCTATCTCCTATCTTCAAGGATATTTGGGTGCTGAGAGTTGCCCGACTACTATCAACTTAGAACCATGGTCACAAATCGTTTCTTTGCGAACGCACACTTTGTTTAATTCGTTATTGTTTTCTTCGCGTTTGAACATCACGTGGTCTCTTTCCTTCCGGCCTCCGAGGCATGATCTACAACCTGCTCTGCCACTCCGATCTATTCTACCTCATTCCATCTTTCAATCAAGTTGGAAACTTTGGAAAAACCTGAATATATTTGTGCTTGCTCAGTTGGTTTCTCCTTGTAGACGTTATCTTATGAATTGGCCTGACCTTCGTTATCTTGGCATCGTTGGTCGTAAAGGACAGATTCCTAATTGGTTTACTTTTATCAATAATAATTTTCTTTCTTCTTCTTCTTCTACTTTACTTTTATCTTCATATTTTATTAATTCTTCTTTTACTTTAGCTTTTCCTTGTTTATTAGATCATACTGTTAAAGATTATTCTTTTTATCCTCAATGGGCTATTAATCTTGACTCTGCTACCCAAACTTTATCTGTTGGTCGTGTGTGTATCACCTACAAGAAACAAAACTCGGCTATTATGTCGCATTGGCTTCCTGTATCTCCCTCGGCTGATGAACGATCCTATAACCCTTGTCCTGGTTGTGCTCTTAACATTCCTGCCTTATCCAAGAAATCTGCTATCAAACAACGTTGTAATAGTGAGAAGTGTTTTTTCAATATCACCCTGTCGGAAACTGTGGGTTACCCTACTAGAAACGCCAAAGTTTTTGCGGCCTACCTCCCCATCACTCTTTCTACTTCATGGAGTTATGCCACGTCCTTGGCCCTTGTTCATTTGATGAACCCGCCCTCAACCGCTTCTTTCACCCTTTCTCCTTCTGTTAAGGACAATTTAGATGATGATGTTTTGCCGTCTTCTGTGCAATCTTTGTATACCGATGGCTCTTTCCGTCCTGCCAATGATTCTTTATCCTCTTCCATGGCTTCTGCTTGGATTGCGCTCGATGATGATGGATTTATCCTTGAATCTTCATCCATGCATCTTCCCTCTTGTTTTCCTTCGGCTCTACGTTCTGAAATTTATGCTGTTTTATTAGGATTGACCGCCCTCTCCCGTGATTCTTCAATTTCTATCTATACTGATTGTAGTCAGTTAATTTCATTATGGACACGTTTTGTTGATGTTCCTTTCTCACCGAAGTTGCTTCGAGAACCTAATCATCTTCTTTGGCTTTCTATTCGACAACTTATTATGGATCGTAACCTCCATGTCGATTTGATTAAAGTCCCTGCTCATGGCGATGACATTTATAATGTACAAGCGGATTCTTTGGCAAAAGATGCTCATTCATCTATACAACCTTCTGTTTCGCCTTTGGCATTTTGTCATGCTCCATGCTTGTTAACTTTTAATTCTTTACCTGTTGACATGAATATTCGTCACTTTCTTCGCTCTATAGCAGACGCTCGTGCTCTTTTATCTTTTTGTTCATTGGCACGTTTTACTGCTCTTGGTTCTCCTTCACTTTTTGATTGGGCTGGTATATATTTTTGCCTTTCACAAATCAAAGGTTTTGCTTCACATAAGAATGGTCGTCCGGAATTCTGGATCTTCCGTATCAAACTCCTTTTGGATATGTTGCCTACCTTAACTACTCTTCAACAACGCAAACCTTACTTATACTCTCCTGACTGGCTTTGTCCGCAGTGTAACTCTGCTCCAGAAGATTTGAATCATCTTTGGACTTGTCCTTATATTTTACCAGAATTAAACCCTTGTTTAACACACCGGTCTGAAGTCATTAAATTTAGAAATTCTTGTTTATCTTCCTTTCTATCCTTGAAATCTTTGGATATTTCCTTTCAAACTGAATTTTTTGCTTTGGAATGTTGGAACTATGAAGCTCCTTCTTTATCCTGTCTTTGGCTTACTCGAGGATTGTTGCCTGCACATTTAACGACATTTTTGAATCAACACTTCTCTCTCTGTTATATACAAGACTATTTCTCCCCTTCTTAATGACTTCCAAGTCGAATTATATGGTGAAATTTGGCTATGCCGGAATGTTCTTTTTCATGCTTGGGAAGAGTCGCAGGGTATCTCGGCTGCTTCCAAATTACGTGGCCCTTCTACAAATTCTTCTTCTTATACTATCTCTCCTCATCGTCACGACTCCTCTTTGGCGACAGTTTCTCAGGATTCCTGGATTTCTTGGATATCCTCTTCTATAATTCGGGGTGGATCATGGATCTCGCACCTGGATTTTCTGCGCCGCTTAACAGTTCAACCTCTTAGGATCTCTTTCTGGTAACGGACTGGATTTTTGGATGTTGGATAGTTGACTCACACTGGCCTTCGGGTAAAGTTGGGGTATGCGATTCTGTAATAGTTTAGTTTTTCTTTGCTTTAATTTATTTTAGTTTAGATTTCTTTACTTGTATGAGTCGTGAAGCTACTCTTTTTTATTTTTTATTAGTTTATTTTCTTATTTTTGTAATATTGTTCGATGTTATTTTCGAAGTTCTAAATATAAATAAAAGATAAAGTCGTAAGACTGTTTGCACAGGAAAAGGATAAAACTAGCCTAAAATGGTGGTATGGAAGGGTACTAGATGGTTGATGTTACCTGTCGAAAGTCCTCCATGAAAGTAGATGCTCTCTAAAAGGTCGTTGAATAAATTGAGTATCGTATCGTACAATGGGTATAGGATGAGTAGGCGGCGTGTACTGCTTCAGATCGGCCTAAATGGCCCGAAGGGGGATGTCTTATAGTGGTGCTGTTACCTGAGGAATTAAGTACTCGGTTTAATAGTTGCCCATTGAAGATGATAGGACACAGACCCGAGATTAGTCGCTAAGAGGCGAATGGGTGGTACGGCCGTAAAAGCACTTGCAAAGGAAAAGGATAAAACTAGGGTTGGTCACCCTATCTTGGTGGTTAGTCGAGACCATCCGTTAAGCCTGAGTATGGTGAGGTTGCAGGTTCGATTCCCATGACCACGGAAATAAAAAGAATTTTACTGCGGACGCTACAACCAATAGCGTGAAGGTACAGGGATTAGTGTAGTTGGTTTACTGCATCATGGTGAATTAGTGTGTACAGTTAGGCCGCGGCATTTCAGGGGCGTAAGGGTCATGGTGCCTTCTTAACGTCCCTATGAGGCCATTGGCATGTGCGCAGTCCTGTCCATTCGAGGTCGCTACTATACCGGGGTGGGGGGACTTCCTGTGGGCTGGTGGTCACTCTGCGATGCCGCTTGGGGTCAGTAATGGCTAGATGGTCATCCATAGATGGTAAAGCTGAGGGTGCAATGTCTTAGTGGTAGTTAGACTTCTGTTAGGTCTTAGGAACCAACCAAGGTGTTCGTGCACAGAACAGGTAGCATGGCTATGGGGTTCGATTCCCTACTCCTTGGGTCCTGGTTGGTTGATCCCTGGTGGTTGATACCCACCATAAGGGGTGATCCTGGACAGATGCCTGCTACTTCCTGTCTGAGTGGTCACTTACAAAGTATACCACTTGGGGTAAACAACTGTACTATCGGTGCTAGGTAATCGCGGGCTGTAGTGGCGCTTTGAGTGAGACTTAGTACCTAAAATGGTAGTATGGAAGGGTACTAGATGGTTGATGTTACCTGTCGAAAATCCTCCATGAAAGTAGATGTTCTCTAAAGGTCGTTAAATAAATTGAGTATCGTATCATGCAATGGGTATAGGATGAGTAGGCGGCGTGTATCTGCTTCAGATCAGCCTAAAATGGCCCGATGGGAGATGTCTTATAGTGGTGCTGTTACGAGGAATTAAGTACTCGGTATAATGATTGCGCATTGAAGATGATAGGGCACGCCGAGATTAGTCTCGCCAAGAGGCAATGGGTGGTCTGGCCGTAAACACTTGCAAAGGAAAAGGATAAAACTACCACCATTCGATTCGTCTCAGTGAGACGATTCTAACAAGCTAGCGACACATCTTTGTACGATTATTAGATGCCAAGTTATTTAATATATTCTTTATATAACCGTGATTATAAACGGTTCTTTTTAATATAAGATTTTTGAGGATAGGTGTGATAGTGACTATAGATAGATTGTGACTATATAGGATAGATTTTAATAATAAAGTGTTTTGAACATTCAACTGGTGTGACTATATAGTAGAATGTGACTATAACGGGAGTGACTATAGAGGGAGTTGACTGTAATTGCTTTACTTAATTTTTTACTTAAATACAGGATTCTAAAAAATATATGAAACTGGAATCTGATTTTATATAATGAAACTGGTTTAATAACTCAAAGTTTGATTATTTGTATAGTAACCAATTGGCAATTTAAAAGTTAGATATTTATTAATAGTTTGTTGATATTAATTAAATTATTATTTTTATATGTAATTTTTATTTTAAATATAATACTAATAAGATTTATAATTATAAAAATCAAAATATTAAATATAGAATTTTATGATAATTTTAAATATAATGATTTTCTGTTAATATTAATTTACTTTACCTTAATAAAAATTAAATTTTAAAGTTTTTAATGAGTGAAAAGTAAGGTAAATTGCATATAACTTAAAAAAATGAAATTTAAAAAACTATATCAATATTTATATTAATGTAATTTTTGGTGAAATTTAAGGAATTAATCCAGGATATTATACAATTACTGGACTAGCATTATGTATATTGTTTGTATTTTTTAAAATAAGTACTATATATATAGTATTAAAACTTTACGTAATCTGTTAGAACCCTAAAGATCTACAAATGTGTCACAAAAGAAAAAGGGTATAGGTCGAGGAACCCTTTTTTGTTACCTGAAAGATATATTTTAACGTTCCTTTTCTATAATATGGCAGAATCGGCAGAATCACAAAATTATGGATCAATAACTTCTCCTATCCCGCCACCATTCTCACCAACTTCACCTACTTCACCTGTTACGGCAGCATTTTCGCCAGATCCAAATATATCTCAACCTATTTCTGATGATAATTCTACTCGTTTACAAAAGATTGATAGTGAACAAGAAGAAATTAAACAGACTGCTGTAAATGCTTTACATCAAAATTCTATATTAGCTATGCATGTAATTGCAAGTGGTGAGGTAAATCAATTAAATAATTTTACGATAGAAAAAAAAAAATCTTAAATCATACATTTTTATTTTATTTAGTCGCCTGCTAGAACTAGATTACGTATGTTGCGTTATTTAACAGGTTTGCCACAACCTGAAAATAAAAATTTCATCACATCAACTTCATCATATAATGAAGGACCAAGTACAAGAGATTAAAATTGAAGTGGGTCGATGATTATTAAATGATTAACTTAATCAATCTTATAATTATTAAACCGTTTATTTCGTTACATTAATAATATATTTGGTTTTATTATTCATATTATTAATCCAATTAAGACAATTATTTTCTTTGGATTCATAGTTTTTAAATGTATCTTAAATTTAATAAAAAATTTTTTTTAAAATGTAAAATTATATACACTGCAAATTAGCAAAAAAGTTATGATTTACATTTGACTGTTCCATCCCTGGATTTCGGGGACAGCCACTTTCTTCCCCTTAAATTCTGCTATCCCTCGGATCCTCCTACCACCAGCGATTATAGCAACCGGCACAGCACTTGGTTGACCGGTGGTCAAAGCCGCTTTCTGTTTTTCATTCCCTTGATCCATTGGCATAATTCTTTCGTCGCATAAGGGACATTTATAATTGGCATCGGTATTCTCAACTAATTCTTGATATTTTTCTGATGTGATGTCTTCATCACACCTTATATGGATCCACCTATCACATACATCACAGCAAATCATTTCTTTATCATCTTCATTTTCTTCTCCATCTTCGGAATAAGTTTTCAAGCACATTGGACAGAACCTATCTTCGGAGAAGTTGAAATTGCATTTGTTACATATCGTTGCCAAGTATATTGGAAATTTTGTTGATTCAGATGTTGCCTCCGCATGATGATAGTTGTTAGCAGCATCATTCAGCGAGATAGCTTTTTCTCCGCATGAATTGCATTGGGCACAAAGTGAACACAACCATGGGCCTATATTAAAAAAAAAATGTTATGATAAAGACTAAGGTGACTTAAATAAATCCAATAAATTTCTTTACCTTGGGGAACTTCGGTAACTTTGGGATCACTACAATCAAGATGCCAGCCACGGTCACAGTCGTCGCAGATTAGAAGTGTTGATTCGTCTTCAGAAGAATGACATTTAACACAACTTTTGCAATCATTACATAGCCAAGAATATCCTTCCATTGCAATGATAGGTCGTGGGGTTGTAAGGCCTATGCAAAGCGGATGATACTTTCTTAAGCAATTTGCACATTTGCTCTTATATTCTTTTGAACATGATGCACCAGTACGGGGTACGGTGGCGTCAGGAGCAGTAATTGAAAAACATATCGCGCAAGAATTCTCAGGGAGAACGGGTAAAGGTTGAGCTACATTTGGAGTAGGTGCAACAACCGCGTAATTTGATGTAGCAACGTCATTTGATAACTACAACAATAATTGTATATACTAATTAATGATAAAACGATAAATTTTGATTCACAAATTTAATATATTTTCTTACCGGGACTATACTGGAACCTATTACAACAGGTTTAGTTCTTTCTAAGGTATTTCTATCCGAGGTTGCTTCAACATTTATAGGGTCACGCGGGTGTCCCTTATGATACATGCACCTGTCCCCCTCGAAAGACACCCCGCGTTTGCAAGGTTGTCCAGTTGTTGCGGTCAATACACCACAAATATACTGGGGAGGTGCTTTTCCAGTCGTATACTGAAACCTATTCATAATATTACTTGTCTAAAAAAAAAAAAATAGAATATAAATTGTTTGAGAAATTATCATTAATATACTTGAAAAGTCTTGACGTACCGGATCAGGAGTATAATAGTAACGCTGTTCATATGGAGTCTCATTAGCATCATGTGACATAACAGATGATGGTTGCGGGGCAATTTCTTGGTGAGAGGCAACGGCCGAAGGGTGGTTTAAAACTCTGGGAAGATCTTGACCAAATCTTGTACGGTGACTATATCCATTTTATAAATCAGAGTATTAAATTAGTTTATAAAGGAAAACATGTTACAATTAAAAAATAATTACTTACATTGGATACCTATGTTGAAATTGGCCATCCATTAATGTCATAGGATATTTTTCCTCATGAGTTTGTCGTGTCCCCTCCTCCATTTTCATACTGTCAATAATCTGTCGGATCTCATGAGGTAAAACCTCCAAAACTTCTGGATTTAGCGTGCCAAAAGGATTGTGAGGGACCGTTTCAAAATGAATATCTGGATCCTTTGTTGCTATCGTAATATCACTTGATAGTGGTAATACTCTCGGCTGTGATAAGGCTTCAACTCGTATGCACGTAGGCTGAGTTGCCTGAGGTACTTGATCGATATTAGTATGAGGATCATAAAATCTTGGTTTTTCTTTCCTATGAATCTTTAATCTAGTATTATAATCTCTTGTCGATAAAGCTGTTTGATACATCCAATTTGTCTTATTGACAACTTTACGTGGTTTTGAACCCAAATATACTCGTCTTGAAAGAATATTACTAGCATTATCTGCTCCTGATGCCTCCCCTTTGTCACTCAGATCATCATCATTAAATCTAATTGATGATTCATAATAATCATCTTTCCTTCTTTTCCCCCCTACAATAATTTTCGACCCAAACAGTTTGTACGTAGCTCTAGCTGAAACAAGTGTAATCGCTCTGCTTCTGAAATTTGATGGCAAAAATCCATGCGTGATAAGGTAATCACGTTCTTGATCTGTCGCATGTATTCGTTTCAAAGTTGGGTTCCGTAAAAAGAACAAATAACTGTCCCGAAAACCTAATAGTTTTGCAGGATCCATAGATAACATGTACCAGATGTTTCCTCGAGATGGTAATTGAAAAACCTGTACTTTAAATTTACGACCACCTAATAACTCCCCGTCTTTCGTAATTTTTTGTTCCCCCTTTTCATCAAGTTTACCATCATCTTCATCGTTATTGTTTCCTCCTTCAGCTTCATCAGCCTCCATTGGTTGTGTCGTTATCATTTGTTGAATTTCAACATTATTTTCGTCTGTTGGCTTATTACGTAATGTAGCATCGCCATTAACTTGCTTGCTCGACACTTCTAATTTCTTTCGACGTTTCGTATCAGCGTCGTCTTTCGTTTTCTTTCTACGTTTTGTGACACCACCATCATCTGCCTTTTTTTTACGTTTTGTGCTAGTAGGTGTGTTAATAATATTGTTAACAGATTCAGGATGCTTACGCGGTCGACCTGGTTTACGTTTTATCGGAGTTATAACTGTAGCCGTTGGCTGTGAAGGCTCGGGATTAACAGTATAACGTATTCTTAATCTCGGTTGCGGTGTTGGCTGTTTTTCTTGAGAAGTCTGATCAATGTCCATATCCATATTTGAATCTGTAGCAGTGGTATCTGTAATAGTTTGTGGAGTTTCTACTTGCTCAGTTTCAAGAGGGAGTGTAAGTGGTGTCAAAAGGGCTAATTTGTTGCCCTTACGTGCAGCAGAACGTGTTTGCCTTGGAATAGGAACAGGCTTAGAACGTGCATTGCGCTTTGGTCTAGCTTCTCTTACTACATTATGTAAAATAAAAAGCGTTGTTAATGAGGTTATTTAGGAATATAGATCGACTATAACGCGAAAAAAAAGGCAGCACGATCTTAAAAGAATTATTTCATGGATTCGGTTCGTAAAAGTAAAGTAGTAATTAATAATTTGTAAATATAGTGAATACAAACCTCCTTGTGGCATTTTAATTATGAGTTATTAAAAAATTATGTAAAGAAATGTTACTTTATAGATTGTAAAAGACAATTTGAGTGGCTTTCAAAAAAAAACTACATTATTGATTTCTTATTGGCTGTAAATAAATTGAGATAATTACCGTCAAGGTTTCCGTTCAATTTTCCTAAACTATTTTCATTAAGATAAATGATAAATACACGTGATGAGAATTACCATAGTAACTGGTTTAACGACTTAACGACTGAACGTAAGAACGATGTTTAATCAAAATCATGTTCATTAAGTATCGAAGTATCGATAAGTGACTATCATATTGTGTACATAATATAATATAATTATTTAAATAATATTAATCGAATAGAATAATAGAATCGTTTATCGTTTTTCGCCTGTTAAAATAATTTACTTTTTAGTTTTGCAAATTGTAAGCGGTTTATGTTTATATATATTCTCTCAGTTCATCATTCCCAATTCCCAAATGTACTGTTAAACAGATTTAGACGCAGAAGTCTTATCAGTTATTGTTTCTATTAATGTAATAAGTTTTTTATCACGTTTCAGGTGGGCAACAATCATTTTAGATTTAGGTAAAATCGGTATAATTTATTTGATTTCTTCCATTAATTGTAGATTAGCGCTACCATAAATAAAAATTAGGGAGTTTACATAGTTGTGATTTCACTTACGCCGATTCAAAATTTCATGACGCCAAAGGCCGTAGATTGATATTTATAGTGAAATTTTGTGAAACCTTCATCAATTGTTTACATAATTTTTTTGAATGCTCAAGTACGTGTTCTCCTCCGTTCTTTTGTTGAATTTCAACTACTTAATGCTTACTACTCATTTGAAAAAGTTTTAAAACCTTTGTGTTATGAACGTCTTAAAATCTTTAGGCAAATTAATTTGGGGTAATTATGGGGGAATTTAGTGTTTGTTATAGCCATTGATCCATTAATTATAAAATAAATAAACATTTTATATAGGAAACCCTGATAACCCCGAACTCATAAAGATAACAAATGGAGAACTTTATCTTGTTAGACCAAATTTTAGTATAAAGGGAACCCGAGAGTGCATGTACGTGGTCTGATATTACGTTACGCGTTTATCATGGAATAAATCCTTATATTTATATTATGAATTCAATGATTTCTTAGTTTTCATACCGCTCAAGCTACTGTTCGACGTACCGGAACAGAATGGCAGTATCATATAGTGATCAGTAGGGTATTTGATGAAGGTGAAGAAGAGTTAGAGTTGCAAGATGAAGAAGAAGAACGTACGTGATCATTTTTATATTTCATTTTAGTTGAAAAGAATGACTAATTCTTTTATGATTGATTAGTCGAAGAAGAAAAGGTGTTCCTTATTGATGAATCTTTGAAGTTTCGTAAAGGACAAATTGAAGGATTGACCACATTTTCTTGGAGAGACTTATCCGGCGTAAGCATGACAGTATACTAATACTATATTTATGTATAAATATAATGCCTATTGATCTATAAGTCAATCTAATAAAATAGGATCCAGATGACTTATTCGAATTTGTTTGTGACATAAGTGTTACCGCGCATACTGTCAATGCTTTTGAATACACGGTATATAATTGTATGTTTGAACGTAAATATCGAAAATCTAGAGATGAAGCGACTGAACAGGATATTCAAAGTTTTATTTTCGAGTGGGTTTTATTTTTTTATTTTTTATTTATTTTTGTAGCTTATATAGCAAAATATAAATATCGCCAATTAATTATTAATTTATCCATTATAGCACAGAACTAAAAATAGATCAAAATGATAAATCGCCCCCGTCAACTCCGAAGAATAGGTCTAGTTTTAATAAATCATTTACTACACCGACATCTGCTAGTACTACTCCAATGAAAGCGCGAAACATAGAAAGTCCATCTACTCCCACAAAGACTAGCATCAAATTAGAACTTCCTGGTGGTAGTTCATCGAAAATGACTTCAATTATAGATGTTGATGTTGAATTACATGTTTTCGATCCGAATACTGCTACGTTCTTAACGCAATCACCTCTAGCAACAGCGAGTATATTGAAAGGGAATAATTACGAATGTATCCTTACCATCTTTGTTAGAAAAAAATTTTTTTTTTATATACATGATTCTTGACACATAAAATTTATTCACAGATTGGCTTAATATCGAGGATGATAATCAAAGGCATGTAACACAGAAAATAGAGCCAAGAATGAATCCTGTGTTCAATTCAGTAAGCATCTTTGGAGCTATCGAAGGTTTCATTGTTTGGATTGAACATTAACATTTTTTCTTTATTTAGACACAACATTGTCTTATATGGGTTTACTTCGATGGTAAATTTCTATCGTTTCAATATATTACACAGATTAATGTCAGAATATAATAAAATTAAACGCTAAGGATATTATTCTGTAGGATTGGATCTGGTCTATTCCTTTTTAATTAAATTTCAGAACTTAGATAACGAAACCAACTTCAAAAAAAAATTTACTTTAGCAATGTATGAAACTTTAAATGAAACGAAAGCCAAAGTTTGTATATCTTCAAATCTACGTAATTTATTGATGTTATTTAATGTCATTGACGTCCTACTTATATTAGGAAGAAGAACAAGAATATCTTATGAATGCTTATCTAGATGAAGATGTTGAAATGGTCGATGCTGATGAAGAGGACTCGGAAGAAGGTACTATGAATAATTACAATATATCATTCTTTTTTTCGGTTTTTATATCTATACTTCAAAACAAAATAGAAACAGGTTCCTCAGATGAAGACGACGATAACGATATTATTAACACTGAAAGTAAAGGAGACAATGTTAATACACAACTTTCTGTTGGGCAAAAGCTTGACAGATCCTTTATTCTTAAGGGCAATAAAATTGGTGTATTCAAACACACCGATGATGATAAGATAGAATTCACTAACAATATAGACAATATTTCTAAACCTCAGGGGAAGAAATTCAATCCTTCTAAGGTTATATTTCAATTGATTGTTTGAAATTGTATATTCATGAAGATATTTACGTATTACTTCTTTTTGTTGTAGATGATGTTGCATGAAGGAGATTCCAATATGATCCTGATGGATGAAAATGACGAACATAGCCTTTTCAAGATGGACCTAGAATATGGCAAAGTAGTAGAAGAATGGAAAGTTCACGACATAATACCCGTTGAGAATATTTTTCCTATAAATAAATTCGCCCAAACAACGGGAGAAAAATCAATTCTTGGTTTATCATATAATTCGATATATAGCATCGATCCTCGATTGCCAAATTTTAAATTGGTAAATGAGAAACGTCGGCAATATGTTACAAAAAATGATTTTATCAGTGGAGCTACTGACGCGAGTGGTCATATTGCCGTGGGGACTGAAAAAGGTGATATCAAACTATTTGATTCACTGGGAAAGATTGCAAAAACCAATTTGCCTGCCATGGGAAGTGCCATTAAAGGAATCGACGTGACTTCTGATGGTAAATGGTTGATTGCCACTACCGATAAATATTTACTGCTGATAAACACAGAAATTAAATCTGATCCTGAGGGCAGAACAGGATTTAAAAAAAGCTTTGCGAAAGACGAAAAGGTATTTTATTTTGTTAATTCAATATTCAAATAATAATGCAAATTTTATATAATTATTTATTCATTCTGTATTAGCCAAAGGCGAAAACACTTCAGTTGAAGCCAGAACATTTAACTATTATGGGACATGATGTAAGCATTCGATCTTGTGTGGCTTGTTCTATAATGCATGATGAGTTCTTTTACTCATATTTACTTTGAAAAATTTTAAGGTCAATTTCACACCTGCAAGATTTAATACCGGAGAACATGCGATGGAAAAAACTATTGTTACAAGGTAAAATATATTCTAAAAATTCTTGATTTCCATATAAATAATATAATGTAGGCATTTATAAGCTGTCACTTATTAGTACTGGACCATATGTTATCGCTTGGAATTTCCGACGCGTGAAACAAGGGAAATTGTTTGATTATCAAATCAAGCGTTACGATGATGATATAGTCGCAGACAACTTTAGGTTTGGACAAGATAAATCAATCGTCGTTACATTACCGCATGATGGTAAGTGAATTATTTAGTCATTATTTTACATTTTGATTATATTCATACTTAACATATGTTTTGTAGTTACCTTAACCAAAAAGACTCATTTATCAACTCCTACAAAATCAGCCCTTTCACCTTCAAAGGTATGTGTGTATATGTATTATTTACATTTGAGCTTAGTAATAATAATTAATTAAATGCAATTATAAATTTGTTAGAAATCTGCTTCAAGATCAAGAAATAATATTGCAAAATCACATGAAATTCATTAGCGTTACGATGAACTGATTCATTTGTATAATTACTATTTGTGTGATTATAGAATCTAATAATTTTTTAATATTAAATATGATATATTATTCAAGATTCTATTCAAATTATATAATAAATTAAATTTATGTATCGTTACACCAACTAAAAATCAATGCAATAGATCTGAAAATTTTTTTTTTTCATTATTTCAACGTCTTAAAATAAATTATTTGGAATAATCATGTCACTTCCTACTAATCCAACATTATGTGTTCTTGGCTGTGGAACTATGGGTAGAGCTATCTTATCCGGAATTTTAGATAGTTTAAATGTAGCGCCAGCTAACGAGCCACCAACTTTAATTCCAAAAAAATTTATTGCTTGCGTATCAGGAGAGGAGTCAGCACAGAGAATTAAAGAAGAATTTAATGATAAAATTACATTATTAGTTGGAAATAATGTTGAAGGTGTCAAAGAAGCTGATATTATATTATTATGGTAATTGTTTTTATCAAGTGAATTGACAGTAAATATAATTCGACTAATTTAATGCAAAATTTATGGATAGTACTAAACCTCAAGTTGTAAAAACTATCTTAACAGAGGAAGGAATGCAAAAATCGCTTGAGAACAAATTAATAATTAGTATTTTAGCTGGGGTAACAATAGATCAATTAAAAGAATGGGCTCCTTCTTCAACTCGTATTATTAGAGCAATGCCAAATACTCCATGCATGGTAATTTTAATTTTATTTTATTTTTATTTTACTTTGTAAATGATATGTGACCCTTTGTTAATTTCTTTTCGTTCTTCCCCTTAAACTATTATACAGATTAGAGAAGGTATGACAGTACTGAGTTGTCCTACAGATTGCAGTAAAGATGATAGATCATTTAGTATTTGGGTATTTTCTACATTGGGTAGAGCTAGAATCCTAGACGAAAAACATCTAGATGCTGTTACCGGTCTTTCGGGAAGTGGTCCTGCATTTGCATGGTTAGTCATTTATTAGTGATCCTTAAATATTTTAATATTTTAGTATCGGGTATATTTACTAATTTAATTTATTTTTAAGTGTTGTACTTGAAGCACTTGCAGATGGAGGAGTTATGATGGGCCTTCCACGTGAAGTTGGATTAGAATTAGCAGCTCAAGGTAATTTATTATTCCTTTCAACGTTTTACATCTTACACGGCACAATTTGTAACTTTCTATTTGTATTATTTAGCACTTCAAGGAGCAGCTCGTATGGTACTTAAAACTGGTAAGCATCCAGCCGAAATTAAAGATAGTGTGACTACACCGGGTGGGTGTACAATTGCTGGCTTACTTACAATGGAAGATGGTAAAATACGTTCTACACTTGCTAGAACTATACAAGAGGCTACACAAGTTGCTTCTACTTTAGGAAATATACAATCTAAGAAATAATTCCTTATTTGTTAACATATTTATTGATATTGATAAAATAATCTTAATGCTTAAATTTGCAAATATATATATGTTGCTTACCATAGAGAAATTTTAAAATTAATAATAAATACATAGTAGTAAAAATTTAGAATCTTTGCAATCTTTTTTAACTGTGTTGAGCGAATACTGCGGTCCGTGAAAATAGATGTACACGTGACATCTAATTTGATTATTATTTTTTTTTTTAAAGAAAAAAAGAATAAATCAGTTGTTCTCATCATCGGTTGCAATAAGTGGTTTTTTTTTTAAAAAAAAAAAAGTGGAGCATTTATCTTTTAAAAAAAATTAAAGGGTATTCAAAATCTAGAGTTTATTGTTATTTTTTTTTACTTTTTTTGCTTGAAATTATTTATTTATTTATTTATTTATTGTTATAGTATATATAATAATGAATCCGGAAAAACTTGCAAAATTGCAGTCTCAAGTTCGTATTGGTAAGTTAAATTAATACGATTAATTTATAATTTTTAAATCAATCGGTAATTTAATTAATTAATTAATATAGGTGGTAAGGGAACACCAAGACGCAAAGTTAAAAAAGTTTATAAAACCGCTACAAATGATGATAAAAAACTTCAAACTACACTGAAAAAACTTAATGTTCAATCTATTCCGTCAATTGAAGAAGTTAACATGTTTAAAGAAGATGGAAATGTCATTCATTTTACTACTCCAAAAGGTGTATATATATTCTAATTTATTGTTTTCTTTATTAATTAAAGATTGAACACTTATTCTTATTTATTATTATTTCGATAAAAAGTTCAAGCATCTATTCATGCAAATACTTTTGCTATCTACGGTCAGGGCGAAGATAAAGAACTTACTGAACTTGTACCGGGTATTTTGAATCAATTAGGACCTGATTCACTTGCTTCACTTCGTAAATTAGCCGAATCCTATCAACAATTAAATTTAGATTCTCAACGTGTACAATCCGAAAATACTGGCGATGATGATGATATTCCTGAATTAGTTGAGAATTTTGAAGCCGCTAGTGAACAGAAAAAAGAGGACGAAGTACCTGCGGCAGCATCTGCTAGTGGAAGTGGTACCGGTGGAACTGCTGATGCCACCACTACTGAAAAAACCGAAGATAAAAATGTTGAGGAGGTTGATTAAAGTCATGTTAAAAAAAGTTATATATATATATATAATAATGTTATTTTCAGGATGTTTTGAACGGTTTTTATGATGAAATATAAATATAATTAGCATCATTAGTGCATAAAACTATGTAGAAATTTATGTAGAAAGAAAAAATTGTGGATTTTTTTTCATTTATATTGTTTTGAAATGGTTTTTTTTTTAAATCAAATTTTAATGACTAATATATATAATATAAATATATAAAATATATATTATGGTTTAAATAGAGCATTGTAAATTGAGGGAAAAACTTACACCTTTAAATGAAACTCTTAATAAAACATATTTATTGTACATAATGTACATAAAAAGATTAATTAAATGAATTAAATGGTATATTATAATAGGTCATTCTTAAAAGTTTCTCTCCCCATAAAAATGTTCAATCATTTTCCGGACATTAGGCAAAGCAACATTATGAATTGGATGCGTGGAATTCTAGCAGGAATCAAAGTATATAAACACATTAGTAACTTAGTAAATAACACCCAGAGAATTTATGTAATAAAGTTTTAATATTTACAATTAAATTATTTGGATCTCCTAGTACAATTCGATTTGTAACATCATCTTTCCATAGTAATGATCTGGCTCCTGAATCTAAATCTTTTCCTTTCGCTCTTTCAAAATCATAAATTACATGATGTTGAGCAGTAGAAAGTCCACTAAGACAATAGCAAGTATGATAATGATCTGCACCACGCTTTGGCTTGTCAATCAATCCGCCCTTAGGACTTTGACAAGCGATTAAGATGTATTCTTGAAGTGCTTCTATATTATTTAATCACTGGTTATTATCGCTCTTGCCAAAACAAATAAAAAAAAAATTGAAAACGTCATTAAAATTACCTCTGTCAAATAATGATTGAGCTGAATTAAATCAATGAAAAGATTGTTAATATATTTTTAAACAAGTTTTCAATGAGGATTAATAAGCATGTACCAATATACTTCGAAACTTCGGAGTTACTTTGTTCCACATCTTTCTCGGGAAGATTCCTTGTCATTATCGCTTCCAATAAAGGAAACAAGCCACCAACCCAGAACGAATAACAACCATCAACTAATTTATTCGGTCGTCCTTGAAAACCACCTTCCAATTGCATTTGAAGAGAGGTTGCCCAACGCTAAAGTGAGTAAATACTTTAATATTTTTTTTTTGTGTGAATTCTTAACCTTTTACAATAAGAAATACATCACCAAAAGCAGCGGAATATCAAGTAAATCAGTTTTTCCCATAATTTCCATGGCAGCAAGGCCACAAAACGTGTATCCGCCATGTCCTTCAATTCCTGGTTCACCTCCAATTCCTCCATCATAATTTTGACATCTAATCGAAAATTAAAGGATTAGAGGATCACTTCAATAACCTTTAGACATCTTTAAACTGTGATACCGTTTAATCCATTCAGCAGTTCCTGCCGTCAGCTCTGGCGTAACCAAGTTTGTTAGCGTGGCCGCAGATAAGACACAATATGCCCCACTAGTAAATACTATAAATTAATAATAAACTAACGTTTTTAAATATATAAAATGCTAATTTCTTACCGCACATCAACTTCACCTCCCTCATGCATAACGAACGATCCATCTTCCCTTTTCAACTTAAGAAACCAATTATATAGGGTTTCCCTATATAACATAATAAATAATAAAAAATTTAAAATTATAAACTAAATGTAAACTTATTTTTGATTTTCAAAAATTTCGACCTGTCGATTAAATCATAAGCTTCTTTGGTTCCTATAGTCGCCAACGCGTTTACAGCTGCATATGTGGCAGCGGCATGTGATATCTGACCCGGACCTCCTCCAAACCCACCGGTGGGATTTTGTAACTTAGTAATAGTCGAAATACCTCTACAGGAATAAAAATAATAAATAAAATACATTCGTGACGCGAATTATCTCTTCAACAAAGTCATCAAAATGTAAATACTAAGATATGGTACTTTTTAACTAAATCTTGAGATAATTCATCACCAAGTATATCCAGAGAATATAACATCCAAAAACATAACCAAGGTTTACTAGCATCCAATGCCACAAGATAACTAGGCAATCCTTTTAGACCGTCTTTTACATATTTAATATGAGATCCTCTGTTAAGCTTAATTCTACAATATAATAATTAAAAAGTGTGGTTAAACGTAAATTCAAAATGAAATATTTTAACAATACTTACGTGTTTATCAATTTCTTGTCTCTTGCATCTTTGAACAATTCGTATACTGATACCTCAGTATCAGTCTAATATCGCGTATAAATTATTAAATAAACTTAAACTATAGTCGCGAGTGTCAAACAAAATCCTTTATGTTGAAAATACCTGAGCTTTTGAAGACTCGGTTGGAAGAGCATCGGTGTTAGTAAAAAGTTCTTCTAACTTACGAGAACCACTTAAAATTCCCATCGCATTACTTATTAAATGTAAAGAACTATTAACAATCCATGCACAATATATAATATTTAAATCATGTGATTTATATTTTGTTTATTTTTGCTTATTATTGTAATTGATATATTACATAATCAAATCAATACATAGCTCCGATAATTGATCATTACTTGTTATATTAAGACCCTTCTCGTTTGCTAGATGTAATAAACATATAAAACAAAACGACACTGAAATATCTTTCATTTTTTTTTGAGGGTAGATCTTTTTAAGATTGTTAATTACTCTTGTAAATTTCAGTTCTTTTGATTTATTTTCGATTGAAAGTCTTTTTGATAATCTCATTTCATTTTCTTGGGGCTATAAAATTTGGAGATTTGTTAAATCCAATCACATTAATAATTATAATTGAAAATCTACTTACACAGTCAGTACAGTCAGTACAGTCGGTTAATGTTTTCCATATGTTTTCTTTCAATTTTTTAACATCGATCCTTTTCGCTGTCTTTGCGTATTTGATAAACTCAGGTTTATTCCTCTTTGTCTGAGCTACCAAATTATCTCCAAATTCACCTTCTTCTAATTGGTCGTCATATTCATCATTATAAAAGGTGTCTCCTCCCATATAATTCGCTAAATTTTATCGGTTAAATGATTAGGAAATTATCTTTTTTATTTTTTTATTTTTTTAAACGAACAATAGTACTTACTAAAATCTGGAAAAGACGTTTCTACTGGATCATTAGAATAATTAGTTTTGTCAGCCCAGAAATTCCCTACATAATAAACGTAAAAATTTTATTAATTTATTAAATTTATACCAAATAATTTATACAAAAAGTGCTTACTATCGTCAAGTTGCGCTTCATATCGACGTTTCGAGTTTAACTACGATAAAGAGCAAAGCGTATATCATATCTTAAAATTATTGGGAAACATAATAAGTAAGTAGATTAATAATTACCATGAATTGAGGTTTTAAGAATAAGTTAAGTAAATTTTTAGACGAAAAATGCATATCCTCAGGAAGTAGATGACTATGTGATACTCTCTCTGCTAATTTAGGCGCATTTATTATACTTCCCCCAGAAGAAAAAATGATTCGCTCATCCAAATCTTCCGAATCAATAAAATTAATAGAAACTGGTTCTTTCTTCTTCTTTTCTCTTGTCCCTCCCTCCATTTCTGTAGGCCCTTTAAAAGAAACAAAGTTATTTTAGTCTCACTAAAAAAAGAATAGTAACTTAGGAAATTTAATTACTTTTATTAACTTTCTTTAACTTCCAGTGTTCAGGACCAGCCCAATTACGCAAAAATGCAGAGTCGAAGTAAGAAAACAATTCGTTTTCGTTACTGATCATGGCCATAACATAATCCTTTTCCGTTAATCGTACATTTGGATTTATGTTTTCTTCATCGAATACTTCCGAGACATCATTGTTTGTATCTAAGTTATCACCTAAGATATCATTAATATTGATATTGGCATCGTCATAGTCGTTGTCATTGTCATTTACAAATAAGTCAGGATAATTAACGCCTTCAGTTTCAGTCGATTCAGTCGAAGCATAAGCAAAGTCCAGTACATTATCTCCTGAAAATTTGAAATTTCTCAATGAAGGACAAATCTCCTTATTAAATATTTGATGAAGTCCAAAGATATACCTTGTTGCTATAAAGTGTAATTCGTTAATAATATTACCTGATTAATGACTTATTGCTCGAATAATTAAATATATACTTACAGCGAAGTTTGAAAATTTCAATTTTTGGTTCATTGTCTTCTGTATCTATTCTATTGTCGTTATCCTCATCCGGTATAGCATCGCTTGAATCAAATATTATTTTACCATCCGTATCAACTGACAAATGATTTAACAATAAACCCTGTGCACCACCTTCATCAAAATCTGCAGAAGTCTTTTTAAAAAGAGGATCAATTGAAAATTCCAAGTCAAATTTCTTTATAGTTAATGAATTATAATCTTTGACCAGTGTCGTTTCCGATCTTGTATTCTACAGATAAAAATATTTCAAATTATTAATATGTTATATTTAATTTTATAGCTACTTATATTATATTATTATTAACCCTTTTACGAGTATGCCTTTCAGGATCAGCATCTTCACTATCTCTATCGTCGTCTTCATTGTTATCCCCTTCAAAATTTATGAGCAATTAAGAAATTTTAAGATTTAAATTAAAGATGCAAAAAAAAATGACTAACTGGAGTTACTGGCTAATCCACTCAAAAGTTTCCCTGTTTCAGTTGCGACAGAATCAACACGTAACGTATAGATCTTTACGCATCCATCCAAAGTACATGAAGCCTTTTGAAAATTTATTGAATCTCCCTCTTTTAATAATGACATTTCATGAAAGTAGTCAATTAAAGCAAGCTTCCAGCTATTGCTAGCATTGATTTTCTAGTAAAAAAATTTCTGTGTCAGATAAATTTACGCGAAATGATATAAAGATAACATACATTATCCGTTGCCAGTTTCATCCATTCCTCAAAATTGATATACATTTGTTCGGTGGGTATTATAGGCATGGGAGCGACGACTTCCAAAGGTCTAGGCGCGTTTCTTTCGAAGGCTCTAACAGGAGAAACATTACTTCCCAAAAAATTTGTTGGGCTCCGCATTGAGTTTGCAGCAGATTTTCTACGAGACCGGATTTCAGAAGCGTCGTCATTCAAGGGAATATTCGTATCTTTGACATTTTTTAACGAAGATCCGAATGAATGACGACGTTTTGGTGTATCAAAAGATGTAATAGGCATGTTCAATCGTTTATAATATAAGGAATGATACGTTCTGGATATTTGATATTTCGTATTTTGTATTTTGAAATTAAAAAAACGCGTTTGTGTTGTGACGCAATTACCTAAAAGGTGAGTTCACGTGACTACACTAAATTTGTAATTTCGTCAAAAATCACGTGGAGTGAAAGATAAACTTTCCTCATTTCTTTATCTAGATTTAAGAAATGCTATCTGAAGCTACTACTCCACGTTTTCAAGTTCATACTTATAGTCATTTATTTCTTTCACAACAAATACATTTTCAACTGACAATCCTTCAAGATTCCGTGTTTATATGGATTGGTTCCGAAGGAAACGAAATACTAGGAAATTTGGCGATTGCCATGCCTTCACCTTTACGGAATAATAGTTCTACTTCGTCGTCATCGGGAACAACTGTACTATCAAATGACGTGGATGAAACTTCTAAGCAGCT
Organism: Rhizophagus irregularis; assembly: GCF_026210795.1. Lineage (NCBI taxonomy): Eukaryota > Fungi > Glomeromycota > Glomeromycetes > Glomerales > Glomeraceae > Rhizophagus > Rhizophagus irregularis. Next base: position 5,510,615 of record NC_089433.1, read on the forward strand.
TGGACAAAGACTTGGTAATAATTATTAAAAATTAAATCTTATTTATTATTTATATTTTTTGAGATACTAAACTATTTTTCGTTTAGCTACTAAGTTTAATAAACAATTCTTTGTCAGCATCAATTTACCCCCAAGCACAGATCAAATGATGCTTTCTTTTGTTGAAAAGAAAGTTCTTGCTATAATAAAGGGATTCTTTTCATGATTTATTAAATTTAATATATTATCTTAAAAAAAAATTAAATTATGAAAATTTAATTAAATTTTGTTAATCATGTAAATAGTAAATAATAAATTACACTATAATCAACATTTTTTTTTCCTAATATTTCTTGTATTAGATTGGCTTGCAAGCTTTCTTTTCTTAAAAGTAACTTTACCCGAATCATTATCCTTTAAAATGTCTTCGGGTATTTGATCATCCAATGGAAATGTTTTTTCGACTACTTTAAAATTCCTCAAATCATCTGGATCTTCATCTTCCTCATCGTCTTGAAGAATTGCTTCTTGAGATGTTGATGTATTGTTTCCTTGATCGGTCTCTAATGCATTGTTTACTGGAGGAGCAGGTGGAGGAGCAGGTGGGGGAGTTACGGGTCTCCACTCTCCTATAACAGCTTCAGTCCCATCAGCACTTTTACCACTTTTACTTAATTCTGCTAACTCGGTATAATTTGTCGTTGAACCTGCATATATAACATCATGTTCACTGAATGAACTTATAACGGGCGGAGCATTTGTATTACTAGTAGATTTTAATGAAGCAATTGAAGCTCCCGGAACTTCAAGTATGATATCTTTTTTATATTGTTTCATTGCTGCCTAATCATAGAAAAAATTTTTAATGTTAATATATTATTCTCGAGGAAAGGCAAAGATTGAAAAATTACTACCCTTTCAATTCTTTCTAATTCTCGTCTAGTTTTTTCTTCTTCTTTGCGATTTTCATGATCTTTACGACGAATATTACGTAAAAATTTTTCAACATTTTCTTTATGTTTTTTGCCTTGTTCATGCATTGTACGGCTCTAAAAAATATGAAATATATAAATAATTAAAATATTATAGAATAAATCTTACATCGAAACAATTCTTACGGGCTTATTGTCCGCAATATAAATGCGGCAATATTGGCACCAATGCTTTTGTTGTGATACCCAGTACTCTGACCTGTAAAGAAAAACATTAAATTATCAATAATAAAATCAATACCATACAGTTGTAAACTCATAAACTCATAACTTACATTTTTTGAAATTAAATTTTCAGGAATTAAAACGATTAGAACGACCTTATGTCTCTTTCCTTTTGATTGACTAATTAATGTGGTACAGCTGATTCATATTCGTCACGTCACTATTTGTCATCGGTGTGGCTTGGCTTAAAACAACGCGTGACGTAATATACAACCAAAATATTCTTATTATTCACATATTCACATATTAAAATATTAATATCTAATATCTTTTGTCAAAACCCTTCTTTGAATAGTATAGAATGGACCGAAAACAAATTGTTAGCACAACCCAACCCGAGCCGGTTAATAGTAAAGAATATATATCAAATGAACAAAAACTTATACCAGAGTTCTCTTCATTTGAACATCAAAAAGAGAATATATTACCAATAAAGCAAGGTAGAAGTGCCGCTACCTTATCTCAGATATTTTCAAGTGAACCTTCCACGCGTAATGCAGAACTTCAAGTTGGCAATAATAAGTTTAATGCAGAGCTTGAAAATCTTGATGAACTTGATGATCCCTTTGACGTGTATGATCGTTACATAAAATGGACAATGGAGAATTATCCGCAAGCATTTGGTCCTCATTCAAGAGTATGTCAACTTCTGGAGATCGCATCAAATAAGTTTGTAAATGATGCTCGATATAAAAACGATCCTAGATATTTAAGATGCTGGCTACAATATTCGAAACATGTTGGAAAACATAAAGAACTTTTCGCATTCTTGAAATCTAATGGAATTGGCTTAGACCTGGCCACTTTTTATGAAGAATATGCTGAGATAATGGAAACGATGAAATGGTAAGATATTGTTCTTTATAATTTAAAAATTGATAAAGACTAAAAATATTAATAAAAATGAAAGCTATAAAGAAGCAAACGAAATCTATGAAACGGGAATAAGCCGTGGAGCACAACCGCTTGAACGTCTGAATAAACGCTACAAACAATTTTTAACGCGTATGACGTTAATGGATGTAAACCTTAACACTAATACTGTAGCAATACCAACACCACCAATACCGCAACAATTGAATCTAAATTCACGAACAATTCTTGGCTCTAAATCTTCCTCATCTTCTACCCGATCACAGCCAATGAATGTTTTCCATCAAAGGAACCCTACTTCATATACTGTCTCCGACATTGAAAATGCAAGTTCACAAATTAGCACTTCCGACAACAATGAAAAATTAAATATCTTCTACGATCCTAATGGCGAAATAGGGAATTCTGCTTTGTCATCCACAAATAGTAAAACTTCAATATGGAATAGTTACGGAACTTATTTGTCTAGGAAAAAAGAAGATATTCAAGAAGCAGAACAATGGAAAGGCGTAACTTTGCCTCAAAATAAAAAGGTTCACGCCCCGATGGCGGCCAAGCTTGAAATTTATCACGATAAGGTATACAGAAAAATCATACGTCAATACCTTGTTCTGTTAATTTTACGTTTATACTGGTTTTTTTTTAGTCAATTGAATGTAGTTCAAATTCGTCAACAAATATTCGTCAAGCTACTGAACAAGTTGAAATACAGTCATTGAATAATAAAAACAATTGTTTGACGGAAGCTCTTAAAAAGTTAGTGGATATACAGAATAAACATGAAATATCTTCGGATATAGCTCAAACAAAGTCAAGTCAGTTTTCGCAGAATGAAAATAGTAACAAACCACAGCCTACATCTTCGGTTTCTCAAGAGAAAAAACAAGCTAAACGATACGAATTAGGGCCGAAAGAAAAATGTTGTGTAAAAATCGATAATTTTTATGGTGAAAATGGCGAAGAAATTTCCTTTGAAGAAAAGAGAGCTAAAACTTTGGGGTATCTTGAAAGTAATTACAGTGAAAAGGTCGAAGAGAAGTTAGGAAAAAGAGAAAGTAAGGTTACGGAATTCAGTGTACCAATTCACGAGACAAGTCCAATACGTAGGTTTTAAATTATTTACTCTTTGCAATTGATATGTTTCTAATCCAATTTCTTACGGCAAATCTTAGCTTCATATATAGAAAAAATTGAGAAAAAGCCATCCCCCACGATATGTACAAGGGCTGCTTTATCAGACATAATAGAAATGTTTACTTTTACTCAACCGTTAAAAGACCTCCAAAATAATGATGATGATGATGAAAAGAAGACTTCAAATTCCAATGTATATCAAACAACACAATCTGGTTATCATCAAACCCCTTCAAGGACGAACGGATGTAAGGTAAATGATCAAGAAAATGATGTAAACAGTACATCACTAGATTTAATTAACCGTGAAAATAAAGCGAAGTTCTTTGACCCTATGACGCCAATACAAGAAACAAGTCGTGAGTATAAGACTACTCCATTTTATACATCCGAAGAATTTAATATTATGAATGTAAGATCTTTTATAAATACACCCAGAGTCGATGATATTAAGCTTGATTTGGCATCTCCAATGAAATTAACAGCAGTAGATCACGAATCGAACATGCTAGAACCTCCTGCTTTTCCAAAGCTTTCGAATCCATGTAATCCAATTGATCCCAAAGTTATTGAACAAATTTTAGCCGCTTTACAACCTCCATTAAATCATTATAAAGGATTTTATGACGCTCGAAAACAGACTTGCAATAATGGATCAAAAATAGAGAAACTTGCACGTTGCTGGGACACACAAGGCCGACGATGTACAAATGTTTCAGTAAACATTGAAGAACCCGTTACATTCTTTAATGATTCATTTCTTATACGCCAAAAAATCGGAGAAGGCGGATTTGGCAAAGTCTATCTCGTTTTGGACACAGAAGATTATGCAGTTAACCAAAACGAAAAGAAATCATCACGTGCATTAAAGAGTGAAACACCTTCAAGTGCCTTGGAGTTTTACATTATACGTAAACTGCAAGAAAGAATCAACTCCCCAACTATTGATTCTATTATTTCTGTACATTCATTGTATTATTACAAGAATGAAAGTTATATGGTGATGGAATTTGTTCATCAAGGAACGATTTTGGATGCCGTTAATCGAGCTAAAAGGGAGAATACACAGTTAGACGAACTTTTGGTATTTTTCTTTACAATAGAACTATTGAAAACAATTGAGTCGATTCACGAAGCAGGAATAATACACGGTGATATCAAAGCTGATAACTGCCTGTTGAGATTAGAACCGGTAGAAGAGTGGGATATACAATATGATCCATCCGGTGCGAATGGATGGTCAAAGAAAGGAATCAAAATAATTGATTTTGGGCGTTCTATTGATGTGACTTTATTTCCAGACGATATGAAATTTATCGCTGAGTGGGTGACTGATGATCAAGATTGCGTTGAAATGCGTGAAGGTAGGCCTTGGAAATGGCAGGCTGATTATTATGGATTGGCTGGTATAGTACACTGCATGCTGCATAATCGATATATGCAAATTACTCCAGTATTAGTAGAAACAAATACTTTTATATCTGGACCAGCGACAATGGCAGTGAAGAAATATAAACCAATACTTTCATTTAAACGATATTGGCAAGGAGAGCTTTGGCAAAAATTATTTGATTTGTTGTTGAATCCTTTATTGGTGACGAAAGATGGTCAAATGCCAATTACACAGCAATTAAAAAATATTCGTGAGGAATTTGAACAGCATCTAATACAGAATTGCGAAAAAAATGGAAAAAGTTTAATTGGAATGTTGAAGAAATTAGAAAGGAATCGGTAAAATGAATTTTAGTAATGCACATAATGTATATTTCATTTTTGAATATTGTCAAATATCAAATGATAGTTTATTCACTAAATTATTAATAAATTTAATTAATCCAACAACAAAACAAAAAAATGATAAACCAGTGGATTAAAATTATAGTCTTTGATTAAAGCATGATAAATTCCCCCTTGATAGCCTGGTTTTGCTGATACAGTAACAAGTAATTAAAGTAATTATTCATCAAATTCAAATTCTTTATTAACACCAGTGATATTATATAAATCATTAGCAGTAATTCCACGTAATTCGAATCCTTTCATTTTTTTAATTTCGCCAGTTTCTAATTTTTCTAATTCCGTAGTTTTTTGTTTTATTGTATCTCTTAATGAAGAAATTTCTTTTTCAAGGTTCTTTTGATCTATTTATATTTCACAAGACAGAATTATTCGTTATATTCAGATTATGCTACAAAAGAATTGTAAAAAAAGAGCATAATAACCTTTTACCTTTTTCTATATATGTTTTTACATTATCTTTTTCCAGCTTAACAAAGAAGTCTCCCAGATTTACCCATACATTTTTTTGAGAATTTAAAGGTTCTTTTTTAAGTTTAGCTAACGCTTCTCTATTAGTGTTTCTTGTTCTATCATAATCTATAGCCTTGAACAAAAAATTTGTAATTAGGCAATTGTAACTAAGTTTAAAATGAAGCACATTTTAAATTACCAATTGCTTGTTTGTTAAAATATCTTCAGCTAAGCGCTCGCGCTCAGTAAGAACTAAATTGTAACAAATCTATTTAACCATAACGTTTAATAATAAAATAAAAAGAAATTGAATAACAATTATATAAATACTTGGAATATATTCCATTGTATTAATTGTATTTAAGATCAAAAAAAGTGAAGATAAATTGCTATCTGAAAAAAAAAACGTAATCCATATACGTAGTACTGATATGCATATCAAAGATTTTTTTTTTTGACATTTGCATTTGCACTATAACTTAACCTATTAACCTGTTCTTTTTGAAATATTTTAGTCACCATGGTAAATGATTCTATTAAAACTTTAAATATAAGCTGGACTTTCTTTTTAACGAAATGTACTATTTTGTATATTATAGTCGATTATGGAATATAATGGTGGGGCGATAGTCGCAATGGCCGGAAAGAATTGTGTTGCTATTGGATCTGATAAACGCCTTGGTGTTCAATTGATGACTGTGTCAACTGAATTTCCAAAAGTATTTCCCGCAACAGATAAAACTTTTATAGGACTTCCTGGTCTAGCTACTGATATTCGAACTTTGTAAATAATATTCACATTTCAGTTCATTACGTTTCAATTTCTTAGTAATATATTTATATAAAAACATATTTTTTTTTACTTTTAATAGATCAGAAAGATTTCGTTTTAAAATCAATATGTATAAATTAAGTGAAGAACGCGAAATTGAACCACGTACATTAGCACATATGGTATCCTCAACATTGTACGAAAGAAGGTAGCCATCCAAAAATTCTTAATATTTTTAAATATCAAAGAGGTTAACTTTCTCTTATTTTAAAATAGGTTTGGTCCATATTTTGTCGAGCCAATAATTGCCGGACTTGACAAAAATAATCAACCATTTATTTGTGGAATGGACTTGATAGGGTGTATTAACTTTGCAAAAGATTTTGTAGTAGGTGGATCAACTACAGATAGTTTATTTGGAGTATGCGAATCTTTATGGGAACCTGATTTAGAACCTGAAGATTTATTTGAAACTATTTCGCAATCTTTATTGAATGCTGTTGATAGGGATAGTTTGGCTGGTTGGGGTGCTGTTGTCCATGTAGTGTATGTATTTAAAACAATAGAGTAATTTTGAAGTCATGAATACTAAAGTAATTTTTTATTCATAGAACTCCTGAGAGGGTAATCACTCGTACTCTCAAAACTCGTATGGTAAGTAGATCTCATATTAACATTATATATTTCTTTTATTATGTATTCTTAATTAATTTATTTTAATTTATTTTATTTTAGGATTAAAAAATTTTCATTCTTTGAATAAATAGAAAATGACATATTCCATTATGTATTTTCAAATTTTCGGGGCAATTGAAATATTAAATTCACGATATTAAAAACATATGTAAAGTTTATGATAAATAAAAAGATCACAATGTTTTATCGCGTTTAAAAAAATCACACTCCGGTCAATTCCCGTTCCATTAGTAATATTTTTTAAAGTCATCCGATATATCAAGAAATCTGATATATCAAGAACAAATTTAATATATTATATAACTCTGTTATACCAAGATTTTACTTATGTACATCGAATTTCATTCATGTGAGCGCTTCCGATTATTAAGAGACTAGCCTAGGTATAGAAAATGATAAATAAAAATTTCGCGAGGTTTTGATCTTTTTATTTAGAATAGTTTTGAATTGTTTATATTTTTTAATTTTTTTGCTACTTGAAATCAAATAATTATTACAAAAAAGTAAAATTTTATACTAAGATTGAATGAAGTTGTGGATGATCTTTATATAGAAATCAGTTATCATTGTAACACAATCTTAGATCTACACTTGGGTCGGATATCTTTCATAATGTAAGTAAACTGGTTTAAAACTTATTGCTATAGTGATTACTAGTTTTGTTTTTTTTAGAACACTCATATGGATTATTATCAAGCAAAAAAATCTTTAAATAAAAGGGTAAATTTTGAACTTTAATAGTATAAAAATTATTAATGCAATTTATTGATTTGTTCCTAGTAAATAATAAATAAAAGGGGTATTGTTTACATATATAATACATTGTATATATATAAAAGTTTATCCCGTATGTAATTTGTAAAATTTAACTAGCTGTTAATACATAAATTACTTTAAACAATGACCTGTCTTTCTGATAATGCCGAAGCAATTATATCTGTGACTTCTTTTAGTTCATTTCCAAGATCCAATAATACTCCTTAATATGATTATAGTCCGTTCGAAACAGAATTTAATTTAATTTTATTAAAATATTTTTTTTTTAAAAAAAAACAAAAAAGAATTTTATATACAAAACAATCTTCTCACCAGTATTAGACCCCGAATCAGCTACCAAAGTAGTTATCAAAGGCGTATGATTAAATTGTACAATTTGAAAAAGGCCAAATAAACTCACTATTGATTTATTCTTCTTCAAACCTAATTTTGATGCCTTAAAGATAATTAAGAAAAAGTAAATTAAATTTGCTTCTGACTTATTAAAGAATATGCTATAATAAATAAATCCTTACCTGATCACTTACTACAGAAAATGTTGTTGATAACGCTGGTTCAAGAACTCTCGGTGATACATCATTTGATACAGCTATTTAAATTTTAAAAAAAAGGTTATTTGTTATAGTTTTGTAAGAAAAAATAATAGAGGAAAGGAACAACAAGCACATTTTATTAATATAACGCCATCTCCGTCCGTGACGGTTACAGCTTTCAAACCGTCTATTCTATTGAAATAAGAGAATAATTTTGTTAAAAAAATTTTCAAATGGAAAAAATAAAGATAATACGAGAAAAACTTGCCTAGTTAATAACTTATTAAAATAAGTTTGTAATTCCTTTAAGACAATATATATATTTATTTAAAAGCGTCAAGTATTATAAAAGAAACCACAAATTACACGATATTCACAATAAAAATTGTAAATACCTCACCCATTCTTTCGTTTCTTCTTTGGAATTAAAACGTGTAAATTTTATTTAATGTATTGAATATCGTAATTGAGGATGGTGAAGAATAATTTTTATAATTTTTAAAATGCTATGAAAGAACGCCAACTTCGTAAAAAATTGATCAAATATTACATAATGTACATAATGTTGAACGTCATTACCATAAATCGAAACTAAAAAATCGAACACGTTTTTATCTAATCTAATCATATTACACAATACAGTAAGTATAAAAATCTGGATAAAAATCTGGATCTGAAAAAAAAATCCATCTCAAATTGAATTTTCCTTCTTTAATAATTATGTCTTCTCCAAGTAAAATATTACAAATAAGAGTTCCTTGTTCCTCGTCAAATATAGGACCAGGTTTTGATGTACTTGGAGTTACATTGTCATTATATTTAACCTTAACCGTTAAAATTCTACCAAAACATTCGAATTTACCGAATTTTAATGAACATATAGTATTAGCTTATAGTGGAGAAGGTAGCTCACATGTGCCATTATCAATTAACCAAAATTTAATCACTAAAACAGCGTTATTCGTACTAGCTTCACATAATATAAATGGATTTCCTTCGCCAATGATCATAAATATTAATAATGAAATTCCATTTGGTAGAGGTTTAGGTAGTAGTGGAGCAGCTGTAGTTGCTGGTGTGATTTTAGGAGATATAGCAGGAGATCTCAAATTAACTAAAGATAGATTATTAGATCATTGTTTAATGATTGAAAGACATCCCGATAATGTTACTGCTGCTTTAATGGGTGGGTTTGTTGCATCTTATTTACGCGAATTGGATTCTAAAGACATCGAAGCTCCTGCTATTCCTCATTCGGAAACTCTTGAAGATGGAATAACTGCTAATGAGCAAGCAGTTAAACAAAAAGAACTAACAGTACCGAATGGGATAGGTCATTATATTAGATTAAAATGGGCTAAAGAAATTAAAGCTATTACTATTATTCCTCAATTCGAAGTTGCTACTGCTACTGCTAGAAGTGTATTGCCAAATACTTACGAAAGACAAGATGTGGTATGCTTTAATCTCTTTATATTGATAATTAAAGTATGATCTGTATGATCTTTTACTAAAAACTTTTCATTATAATCCTTTTTAGGTATTTAATTTACAGCGATTAGCTGTTTTAACAACTGCTCTTTCGCAGTCACCTCCAGATGCTGATTTGATATTTCAAGCGATGCAAGATAAAATACATCAACCATACCGTATGGAATTGGTAAGTAATTATATTAATTTTATATTTCAGCTTATATTAAGTTAATAATATGCAAAATATAATATATATCGAGACTTAATTTTGTACTGATTTGATCTTTTTTTTTCAATGTATTTTTTAAAGATTCCTGGATTATCAGAAATTTTATCGAGTGTAAATCCAAAAACAGTTCCAGGATTTTTAGGCATATGTTTAAGTGGGGCAGGACCAACGATTTTAGCTTTAGCAGTTAATAATTTTGATTTAATTGCTGATAGAATAACAGAAGTTTTAAAAAGAAAAAAAGACACTCAAGTGATTGTAAAAACGTTAGATATCGTTGATGAAGGTGCTCAAGTTATTGAATTGACCGAAAGTAGTTAAAGTGATTGATTAAAAAATCATTATAGGTAGGAAGAATGTATTTTTTTATATTAAAAGTATTAGATTTAATAGAGAATTTTTTTTATAAAATATGCATATCATACCAAGGAATTATTATTATTAGAATATTTCATTATAGAAAAATTGTAATTTTCATATTAGAGATATTTTAAGATATATATTTAAATAAAATTTTTATATACAGTTTAATTAATTTACAAATCAGATCTAACAAATTCACCAGGGCCATATGGTTTACTTGTTAAGGTAGTAAGACCAGATTTAGGTTCACAAGTAATACGACCAGACTGTGGTCCATGTTTTGGTATTTCACCTTGTTTTAATGATTCTAATATTCTTATAGTTGTATCTGGTGTTAAATCCTCCTAAATTTACGATTAAAACATTTAATATATAATTTATATATGATTTAAAACAAAAAAAAATTGCTTTAATAGAACAGTAGTACTTACATAATAATCATCGTTAATAGTCAATACGGGAGCATTAACACAGGCACCAGCACATTCAACTTCTACTAAAGTAAATAATTTGTCGGGAGTTGTTTCGCCCGGTTTAATTTTTAAATGATTTTTAATTGTTTCTAAAATTTCTGTTGACCCACATAATTGACATGGTGTCGTTGTACAAAGTTGTAAAAAATATTTTCCGACTGGACTTCTATTTAAGATAAATTTAGAATTTAGTTTTAATAAAATTAATAGAAATATATATATATTTATATACATACCGATTAAACATAGTATAAAAAGTGGCAACTTCATAAACACGCATAGGAGGCATTTCTAATAATTTAGCTACAGCATTCATAACAGAGATACTCGTCCAACCTAATTGACGTTGACCTAAATCTAATAAAGGTATAACAGCAGCTTTTTTATATTGTGGTGGATAACGTGATATAATATCTTTCGCTCTTTTTAAACTATCTTCTGTAAATTCGAATGGAATCGACAAGTTATTTTCCGATGTATCTCGGTGCTATTTAAAATCAGGAATGGTGAACCGATATTAATATTATTTTAAAAAAAAACTTTAAATTGTTAAAAATCTTACCAGAAATAATTGATCGGAAGTAGTAAAAGCACTGGCATGAAAAGGTCTTTTCGTTAACGCAACAGGAAAAGGTATTTTTACACCTTTTATAAATGATGTACTAGTTTTCAATACAGAACTAGTATTCAGATACCTTCTAGCAAGTATCCTAGAAGCAATCGCAAAATTCATTATTAAAATTAATTAAATATCTTTAATCTTTTCGAATAATCTTTTTTAATAAAAAAAAAAATGTATGATGATGCACCGTTACATGATCAGAATGTAGGAATGTAGATCTCATCATAAACAAACATATATAAATATAACCTATCAGTATCATATTGGCAAAAAACAAAATGGGTCCGATATCATGTTCGTAATATATATATATATTTTTTTTAAACACATTTTTTTTTTACTTAATTGAATTTTTGATTTATGATAGATATTCCAGTAGCAGATTTAAAACCAGATCAACATCAAGTAAATTTAAAAGTAAAAGTAATAGCACAAATTATAATAGGAGAAGTAGATGATTATCCCAGTTAGTGTTAAGAAAGAAATGAAAGAAATTCTTTTATTGTTAAAAAATTATGTTAATATTTTTTTTAATTTTACGTAGCTTGGACTAAAATTAAAGTAGCAGAAATTTTAATTGGAGATTCGACAGGATGTATAATCATGAAAGCAATGAACGGTAGTTATATAAAAAAATCATACTTGAATAGTTTCAAACATCCAAATATTATATTTATGTTTATTTTTTTTTTATCAAAATATAAATAGATCAAATAAATTTATTGCAACCAAATACTACAGTAAATATTCATAATGCAAGAGTAGAAATGTATCGTGGATTTATGAGAATAGTAGTTGATCAAAATACCAGTGCAGAAATTACAATTGAAAATAATAACGAGAATAGTATTAATAATATTAATTTAGAAAAAAATCTATCCTTAGTAGAATATCAATACGTTCCTCATGTTGTCTTAAACGGGGATTAAATAGGATATAAAATGAGTGGGATATTAAATAATGGGAATATTAAATGGGAATATAATATTAGATGGGAATATCAATCGGGAATATTAAATGGGAATATTAAATGGGAATATTAAATGGGAATATTAAATAGGAATATTAAATAGGAATATTAAATGAGAATATTACGGTAGAAGTTCACTAAATTAATCATGTAATAATATATTTATGAATAAATAAAGTACCAACCAATGAAAATACCAGTTGATGCAACAATTATTTTTGTCCATTTTGTCCAAAATAACATCCATAATGATCCAAATATTTTAATAACAAAATTTCCAACTACTTTTTTCATAAATCTCCATTTATCAATCTTAAAATTATAGTTAGTAAAAAAATTAATTTTATTATTATTATTATAATAATCAAGAGATTCGTAATTAATCGTGAATAAAGCAGAAACTGGTTTATGATCTGATGTAATATAATCATTATTAGATGTATAATGATTCAATTTAATTGATTCGATACGGCTAGAAAAATATAATATTCTATCGCACCATCCAGGAATCCTTTTTGAAGAATTAAACTCTGTACTACCAACATAATATTTGTAAGTAGGAGGAAATTTTATTTCACCTTCTTGAAATCCATTAAACGCCTGCCCTTTTCTTTTTTCAATATTTAATTGGTCACGTTTTATTACCGTTTGATATTCATTTGTATTTAATAGATTCATTAAATGTTCTTTTTTTTCTGCTTTTATCTCTATACGATAGTTTAAATCTCCAAAAAGAAATACGTAATCATTATCATATATTGTACTTTTATCAATAAATATTACTCTCTCAATAATACTCTTAAAATTCTTATTCCTTTCCACTACATTATGTGAATGTGGTGCTAAATGTGCACATATAAAACAGACTGATATTGTATCATTTATATTTAATCGAGCTACAATCGCTCCCTTGTTACCAGCCCAAATTGGTCCAACTCCAACCTGTTCTACTTCTATACTCTTTATCTCATTTTTAATTTCTTCATTTCTTACATAAATTACTAATGCTAACCCATTGAATATACTACTACTTATTTTAAAATATTGTTCATTTGTATAATTAAGTATTGCTTTTTCAATCATTTCCTCACAATGTTTTATTCTATTTTTATTATTAATATTTAAAAATGCATTTGGATATTCGTTAAATTCTTGAAATCCTATTGCAATTATATCGGGTTTTTCTGGTAGGGATTGTGATGTTGGAGGGAACAACCATGTTGTTAGATCTTTTTCTAATAATCTTTGATTTAAATTATATGTCCCTACTAATACAGTAAGTGACATTTTTAAATTTAGTAGTAAAAAAGGGAATTCAGCAGCAATCAGTTATCAGCATAACAGGATTTATAAAATCATATGAATATCACATGATTTAACTATCTTCTCTGGCCGGCGCGAAAATTACAAAAAGAATTATTTGGTCATAAATTTTGGTTTGTTCTTTTTTATTATTTAAAATTTTATAAAATGAAAAGAAAAAGTGAAATAGTTAAAACTGAAACTAAAAGTCCTTATTTTAATAGTTCCATAAGTTCCATAAATGGAGAAAATAAGAATAACGCGCCATTCAAGGACGCGTTAAATAAAGATATAACCAAAGATATATTTGATACTTTACTGACAAATAAATCAGAAACAAAGTCAAAAATTCGAGATATTACATCGATCAAACGAACAGGAAAAATATCCAAATATTTTAGATCAATCAAAAAGGGATTTACAAAAAATGCTAGTACTTACTCCGCTAAACATATCAAATTTTCTGAAGAAGAAGCTTTTCTTTTCATGAATAACTTATCCAATATAGACATTGATTTAAAAGTAGACTCAGAAGCAACAGAAGGATCTATTTCAGAGATTGAATATCCTTCAGAAAAAGATTTAAACTTCAATTTTGAAGAATCTAAAAGTGGTGGCGGTTCAAGACTTCCAACTATGGAAGAAGCTAAAAAAGCTGCATCAATCGAAATTAATTATGTTCCAAAATTTATTCCTATGCCATCTCCTTTTAATCTTGTACAAGAAACTTTATATTATGATCCATGGAAGGTAACGTTATCATTTTATTATAACTATTATTTATTCTTATCTTAATATTATAACTGACGCGATTTACACATAAAAGTTATTAATAGCAACAATGTTTTTAAATCGTACAAGAGGTTCACAAGCATTACCAATAATGTGGAAATTTTTAGAAGAATATCCAACTCCACAAAAAGCTGTTTTAGCTGATGTTCATACATTAGCTGATTTATTACGTCCATTAGGACTACAGTTAAGTATCTTTATTGAACTATTTATTTTGAAATAAGTGTTATTCAATAATAATGATTATTATTGATATTTAGAAATTCAAGAGCCGAAAGAATAATAAAATTTTCATATGCTTACTTGCTGAATTCAAATTTCAAAACTCCAAAAAATTTATTTGGTATGGGTAAATATGCAGAAGATAGTTGGAAATTATTCTGTGAAAAAGATGATAATTGGATGGAAGAATATGGTCTTGAACCCGAAGATAAAATTTTACAATTGTATGTTAATTGGCGTAGACATCAATATAAAATTTCTAGAGTAAAGGAAGAAGAAAGAGATTTAGGATTGAATTCACCTAATAATATAGTAAAAAAATATGTAAGTGAAAACGAAAATTATCTTTCTTTACAGGAATTAAACAAGTTAGATACATTACCAACAACTGACTTATAAGGATTCTTTATTGGACGATACTTAGTATCATTTTTTGCGTAAGAGTAACAATACGCAATAGTATAATTCGCCATTTATGTGGAATATGCAAGACTTATATATACTGTTCAATGAGGTTGAAAACTTAATATTTTCATTTTTGAATGTACATTTTTTTTTTTGCCATATGAATAAAATAGTAATATTATTAATTGGATTTTGTCAAATAAAGTTGCATTTATCATGTAATTGAGAGGACAGTGATTTGCTGTATAAAGAAAGCAGAGAATGTATTTAATTTCACATTAATTACTTAATATATTCTTAAAATTTGATAATATTTGTAATATTCGCATGATTAATTGAATTGACTGAAGTTATTATTGATGCGGAGCAAATAATTCTCAGAACAAAAGTTTTAATATATGAGATCGTAAATTTCAGATGAACAACAACAAAACTGGTTCTTAAGAATTCGATCTAGACCTGAGCCTACTGTTTTTCTGTTTTCTAACTTCATATAATAATTCTTGATAAGAACTTATTCTGAAAACCACATCGATGATCTACTTAAAAACACATTTCGATTTTTAAAGTTTACAATAAAATTATCATTGTTCTTTACAAGTATGTAAATAGAGAATAATCATAATCTTTATTTTAGATTCAATGTATAAAAAATTAATTTATATTAATATCATGAATGATTATTGATCTACTTGCATCTGTGAAGTTGTATCTTCTTATAAAAAAATTAACAAAATCAATTAAATTAACTGTTAAGAATTTAAAATAAATTAATTTTATTTTATTTAATTAATTTTGTTCACCTGTACGGATTTTCTCAATTATCATTTCTGCTCCTTCCATTCGGTGTTTTTGTTGCTGAAATACGATAAAAATAATAAATCATAATGTTCAATTTTTTTTTTTTCCAAGATAAAAATTATAGACTTACAAATTTAATTCGTCTATCAATTTTTTGTTGTTTCTTTTTAGATATACGTTTTCCATGAATCATAATTTCACTGGGTCGTAATTTGCCTGATGATTTTAAATTATTTATTTGTACTTTTCTACTTATTCGGTGTTTTTTTGTCAATTTATGAACTTTTCTTGGTGCATTGGTATTACCCATGGTTATGACTTTATTTATAATATTGGCGACGTTTGAAAAAGTTGAAAAACTTTTTTATATACACGTGAACATTTTCCAAAAATGGTATAAGAATCCTGAAAAGTCATGAACCGCAGCTGATCAATTGATATTCGATCTATGGAATTTTTTGATTGGCTGCAATTTCTAGATTTGAAACGTATGACGTCAGTCTTTTTGTTTACATATCAATCATTCCCTTCGATTTGTTGTTGAGCAGCTCTTAAATTCTTCTCGTAGGAACTCTCCATGATAATTATATAATATATTATTATGGAAAGAGGAAAAAGAAACTTGTTCCGAAACAATCGTATTATGAGAGAGCCACCTCTAATTATCAAGCCTCCAAAAAAACCCGACCATGAATACAAGCGACGTGGTCTGCTCGGTGAGGTTTGTATATCTTATATAATACATAACTCAATTGAACTTTCTTGTTAATTGCAAAAAAAAACGCGTAAATTTGTTCTAATGCCTATAGGGTGGTTTTGGAAGGTGTTATGAAGTGGAGACTAAAGAGGGTAAGATACTCGCCGTTAAAGTTGTAGACAAAGCTTCATTAAGAAATCCAAAAAATAAAGACAAGGTAAGTCCTTAAAATTAAGAAATTCTGATGCTTTTCTTTGTCTAAAAATAAGCTAATTACATGATGTTATAACACTTATAGCTTCTTAGCGAGATTGCTATACATAAAAAGCTGGATCATCCTCATATTGTTAAATTTTACGATTGTTGCGAAGATCAATCATTTGTGTACTTATTGATGGAGCTTTGTGAAAATAAGGTATATGTTTATTTGATAATTTCATAAGGATTATAAGAATGCAGTATGAATTTATAAACAATTATATAAAGACATTAGCCTATATGAATAAAAAACGGCAACGTTTGACCGAACCTGAAGTTCGATATTTTATGCTCCAACTTCTTAATGCGTGTGAATATATGCAAAGTCAGTATGTGATTCATCGTGATCTCAAGTTGGCGAATTTGTTTCTTTCAAAGGACATGAAAATCAAAATTGGGGATTTTGGATTAGCGGCACAGCTGGAATGTGAGGGTGAAAGGAAAAAGTATATTTCATTAATTACTTTAAAAACTTAATTTACTTTCTCATTACAATTACGTTTTAACTATGTTAGGACGATATGTGGTACTCCAAATTATATCGCGCCCGAAGTTTTATTTGACCGAACGAATGGTCATAGTTTTGAGGCTGACATATGGTCATTAGGCGTTATCATGTAAGTTTTTAGTGGATTAGAACGAATAATGAATTCGAGATTTATATTTTTATAAAAAAAAAGGTACACATTACTATTCGGAAGACCACCTTTCCAGACTGATGGGGAGGTCGATCAAATTTACAGGTTGGGTGTTATTTACTTATTATTTATTTTCTTTGTTTTAAATTGCAATTAAAATAATTAAAGCATTTTACAGGAGAATCAAAGAATTAAAATATGAATTCCCATCTCATATTACTGTCTCAAAGGAAGCAAAGAAATTGATTAATCTAATGCTAATTTTGGAACCAGGTAATTAAACATCATTTAAGTATCTTCTTTTTTTAAGATAAAAACACACCTATATATATTTGTTTATTTTACTTTTAGAGAAACGACTGACTATTCAACAGATTTTGAATCATGAGTTTTTTAGTTTAGGGATGACACCAACAACGATTCCAGTGTCCGCATTAAATATTGCTCCTTGTTTTGATGTTCCTCAATTAAACAAACCTGCCAATTATTCAATCTCTACCAGACATCCACTGAAGACGCTAGTTAGCAATAACTTAAATACGGCTATTGCTGGACAAGGGAAAAAGTTACCCGCTAAAAAATCTATAGAGCCTGCTTTGAAAAAGCATACCGTTCAATCCGAAGATAAAAATAAACATGATAATGAAAAAAATTCCACAGCATCGTCCTCTAATAAGACTGAACAGAAGAAACGAATTATAAAGTTAACAGCTAAAAAAACCGATCTGAAGAAGCCAATCGTTAAATCTGAAGATAAAATTAAAAAAGTTGATGTTAAAAACTCTGGTCCATCATCCGCTAATCAGAAGCCCGGGTCTGCTGAGTCTAAATCTTCAGTTAAGCCTGAAGAAAAAGCAGGTAAGTTGAATGATGCAACTCCTCATCAAGGTAATTTTAAGACAACCTCATTTAATTAGTACGTGATTTTGTTATATGGTTTCAAAGAGGTATTAATGAAATATTTTTATTTATTAGATAAATTACGAACTGGCGTCCTTGAAGCAATATTAAATACCCTTGAAATATCATTTAGGACAATTCTTGATCAAGAAAATGCCAAAAATATAATATGTAACGATAGTACGTATCTGAATACTGAAGTGTGTTTTTATTTATTTCAAATTTTAATCGAATCTACGTTCTACTAAAGTAACACCTACGCCAAATGTATTTGTAAATAAATGGATTGATTATTCAAATAAATACGGAATGGGCTACCAATTGACTGATAGTTCTGTGGGTGTACATTTTAACGATAAGACAACGTTGATAATGTCTCCTAATGGAAGGTAAATTTTTAATACAATATGCTTTTATTCTTTTTTTCCGATGATAATTGACTAAGTTCATATGCTCCGTTTAGTAATTTCGAATACATTTACAATAATCGAATCTCCTCAACTTCAATAATTCCAACACGTAAATCATACTTAGTAGCTGATTGTCCTAAAGTTTTGCAAAAGAAAATGTACTTGTTGAGAAACTTTCGTAATTATATGAATGAAACCCTTTCGAGAAGGACACATTCATATACTTTCGTTGATAAAGATCGAACTCATAATATGGAATTTCTCACGAAATTTAAAAGAACACCGCACGCAATGATGTTCAGGCTGAGCAATCGCATTGTACAGGTTTGTCGTCTTTAAAATTATTTCCAAACAAGTTATCATTACAAAAAAATTCAAGTGCTCTTCGAATTATATAGGTTAATTTTTTTGATCACGTGAAAATTGTGATATCAGAGGAAGGGAATGTTATAACATATATTAATGAGGCAAATGAATTAAAGACTTATACAATCACAAATTTTTTGAAAATTTCTAATTCCGTGGAAGTGAATCGATTGAAATATGTGAAGGATGTCTTGAAAAAATTAGTAGATGCAGCACATAAAACTAAAAAGTCACCAGAAAAATAGATTTGTAATTAATTTTTTATAATTTAAAATATAATTTAAATACATTTATGTGGAAAGTCGAATATTGGAATAATATGGTCTTTTAAACAATGTATAATTCTTACAACCTCAAAATAAAGGAACTCAAGCAAGGCTTAGTGGGTAGAGAGTGGCTTTTTCCTTTTTGATTTCTCTAATAGCAATAAACTTTAAATCCTGTAACCTGCATAACGTTTTTGTAATACATAGATATCCAATAAATGCATAGCACGTAACTACTGAGAATAATAAAATATATATGATTGCTTTTTTTTTACTTTTTTATCTGACAGATAATGGGGCAGATATTAGAAGAAACTGAAGCTAAACCATTAGTTCCTTCAACTGAGGGTACTTTAGAAATCCCTTTCAAAAGTATTTGTTTTATCATTATTTCTTTGTTTTAACATTCAGCTCTTTTTTTCTCGTAAAACATTAGAGGAAAACTCAAAAACAGAAGAAAAACCTACCGAAAAGGAAGAGCCAATTATTGTTAATAATTCAAACTTGATAGATTTGAAAAATGCATGTGACGATTATATTCAAAAGGTTTATATATATATTATTAACGAACTGGTTAAAATTTTAAATTAATTAGTAATAACAAATGCACATATATTTTTAACACGATTAGTTTTTCGTAAGTAAAGCTAACTTTCGTCAGAACAACACTCATACTGATGTTAAGTTAGTGTTGGGATATTTAGCATGTGCTTTTGCCTTATCTGGCGGATATTATGGACATATAACACCATTCAATGAAGCAAAAGAAGTAACATTTATATGTATAATTGCGTATCCTTTATTTAATCTGAATTTTTGTCTTAATACAAAATCATATTCCCTTTAACTTAATAATTTAATAATTTAGATATTTTGTATTGAATACACTACTTATTTTGTATTCTTTTATATATGAAAAGGAAATTATATTTGTAGGAAGCTGTGTGGAAAATGACAACAAATATACAATTACAATTCAAACAAATACAAAAAGATATTCTGATATTTATAATATTATTTTTGAATATGTTGAAAAAGAAAAACAAGATTCATCTATTAAATTAAAAGATTCTAAATATACAATTTCTAAATCTTTTGGAAATTGGTTTGATGTTAAAGGTGTAATGGATATTGAAAAGTTTGAAAGGGATTTATCTGAAGGATTAGAAATTGTTAAAACTGGAAATAAACCACATGAACAATGATGATGATTATTTTTTTTTTTTTAGAAAAAAAAAAGATTATTCGTGCCTTCGATTTTTACTTATAAATTCTAATAAATATTATTCATCACCTAAAACTACACACATTTCATTTAATTTATTTCTAATATTTCTGAAATAGCCATTTTATTGGTTAAAATTATTCTTAAAGGAGGAAAAAGAAGAATAATAATTATGAATCTAAGAATGAAATATTGTTTTGTAAAAATTCTTCTACCAATTATTACAATTTAATGAAAAAAAAAGATATTTGGAAATTGAAGCAAATAATCTGGTTTTATTGATTTTTTTCTAAACTTGCAAAATTAATTAATTAATAAATACATACACAATATTTTTAACAATTATCAAGGTTACAGGTAGTTTAACTTTCGTAGAAATTTATCTTCCATGATCAAAGTTCTCGTAATAGTTATTATATAATTTTTTGTGATAGATTTCTTTCAAATATTATCAGTTATAGAATTAGTTTTAAAGCAACTGAACCCAGTTTATTTTTTGAAATTAACTTATAAGAAATGTAACAATATTCCTAACCCTGAACCCTATAAATCTTAACTCTATTCTCTAATTTTAACCTCAGCTAAAAATTAATTAATAGCCACGATAAAATGCATATGCGCAAAAGATAAATTATCAAATTTTAAATTTAAACTAATAAATACGTATTTGGTATTTTACACCAAGAAACTTTGAATTATAACCAAACCAATCATCTATTGGAGTGATCGGGAAAATCGATCAATATATTAAGAATAAATAATTATTTATTATCTTTAGTGTGATAGTGTCTATAATTTATTTTAATTCTAATTTACTTTTAGTTTTATCATAAACCATATATGTAATCGCTGCTGCAGGCACAACCTATTAGCAGTAAAATTGTTAATACCATTATCAACCAAGAAAATCTATTCAGATAATATTAATTGTTAATTATTTACCTTCACTAATGCTGGTACCAACCCTTTGTAAAAACCACGTAATCTTTCATTACTATAAGTTTTTTTAATTACATCAAATGCTCCGGTATAAGTTTGTGGATGTCCAGGGGTTCCTTGTGCTTGTAACCTAACAAAGAAAATAAAATAAAATCAAAATTTGATATCTTTGAATGTAAAAGAGTAATGATGTGTAAATTGATTATTATACCGTGTTCTCACAAGCGCTAAAGGATATACAATAGACGCGCCAATAGATCCTGAAATCATACCGCAACCTAAAGAAACAAAAACACTCGATGCCTTTTCATTATGAAGAGTTTTTTCATGATTAATATAAGCCAATTTAAGACCTTCATAAACACTCATGTCCACTGCAGCATAAGGAAAAACACCAATTAAGGCCGGTAATAATCCTTTATAAAATGAACGAAGTCCTTGTGTTTTCCACATCTCACTCGCTGTTTTTAGAAAAACACTTCCACCAGGTGAGGTATTTAATGATAAACCTGATGAACTCATAATACGAGTTTTCATTGTTTCTAAAGGATATATAACAAACTGCGATATAACACCACCAAGACCACCTGAAAGGAAACGTCCAGACATTCCTATCGAATCAGTATCCTTTGCTCCCATTAGGTTTGCAACAGCAACCTTAGATTGTTCATAAGCAAAGAATTTTATTGCACTTTCTGGTGCAATTTTTGCAACATTTAATCCATTACCACGAAAAAAATTAACTAATCCCCCACTTAAATATATGCTTTTTATAGCATTAGTAATACTATTAGATGCGGGGGACACTAATCTTTTTGATGCTTGCGTTTCACTTTGAACAATCATGTTTTTGACTGTATTCGTAAGAAGTTGAGGCGATATGGTTTGAATTTGAAGATAAACTTTAAGTCTATCAAATGGAGCTGTTGCAGTACGACTTACTGCACCAGCTATCGCACCAGCGAGAAGATATTTTGGATCAGTTGGTGGTATTATTACTTCGCCATCCATACTAACTTGGGCTATGACTTTATAGTATTCGAAAATTTCTGACATTGTTGTTTCCCGAGGAAGAAGCTGTAATTCCATAGAAATATGAATCTGGTAGTATCACCTGACGAATTGTATAAAAGAAAAGTTCTTACCAAAAGAAAATCTCTCCATTCAGAGAAATCAATAACACCATTTTGATCTTTATCCATAGTATTAATGAATCTCTTTAGTTCAGCCTGTGTACAATTAATGCCTTATAAATGATTCAATGGATTAGCAAGCAAATGCTAGATAAGAAAAAAAAAAGTTTGCGTCAATTTAACGAATTTGACTTTTACCAGATTTTCTTAATGCGATCTCTAATTCTTCAGGTTGTAACTTCATATCATTTGATTTGTCGATTTCTAAAAATAATTTGAATAATTCTTTTTCTTTTTCCTCGACGAAAGCTTTAAATTCATTAAAATCCACTACACCATCCGATGATACATCACATCTCTGTAACAATTCTGAAGCATATTTCTTCTTTGAAGGATGATTTTTCAATCTATTAAGTCCTTTTAAAATATTTTTGCGTTCTAAAACACCAGTTTTATCATAATCCAATTCCTCAAATAATTTTCTGATACGCGAAATTCTTTCAATTTCGCTTTCTGAATTTTGTGATAAAGCGGATAGTGATGATATTGATGATGAATCACTATTCGCCGCAATTGTTGAGGCTGAAGTCGTTGACATGTATCTACTAGTAATAATGAAAAAAAAGTCCGCATTATGATATGACAAAAAAATGAATTATATATTTATCATCTAGAAATAGCCTAATTCCAAAAAGGAATGTTCCGCATTTTAAGGAACATTTTTTGTATTAGCCAATCAACATTTGACAGATGAAACTGATGTCAACTTACAACCTTGTGTAGCATTTTCACTGATATAAAAAGTTAATTGTTAATATTTTACCTTAATTTTTATATTTATCAACTGAGGATGGTTAAGCATACAGTAATCGCTCGCGTTTCTGACGGTAAACTTGAGGATTTTTGTATCATACTGAGAGTTTTTTCTTTAGTTTACTTGAAAGAAACGTTTTTATTTTATAGGACTTCCGTTAGCGGCCTCGGTTGATGATGATCAGGTGTTAATTCCTTCTTTTCTAATACAAACACGATTTGTTTTAATATTGAGAAAGTGTTATTTATTAAATACTTTCGCTTTTGAAAATAGAATGGAGAAGCAGAACTCGCAGACTATAAGAACAAAGCCAAGCTTCTTTTTAAAAAAATGAATGAGAATTCTGAAGAAAAGTGCTCTATTGAGTCTGGAAACTATTATTTTCAGTAAGTGAATAAAGTATAATTTGTATCTACTTTTCCATAACACTAAATTGCTTTATTATATAGCTATTTGATTCAAAATGGAGTATGTTATATGACAATTTGTGAGCGGTCATATCCACGGCAGTTTGCATTTAGTTATTTGGAAGAGCTCGCAAAAGAATTTTCAATGAGCTATGGGAATGAAGTAGAAAAGAGAAATTTAAGACCTTACGCTTTTGTAAAATTTGGTAACTAGCATTTAAACTTAAAAAATGTTCTTTACTTAAAAAATGTAATTTAATATCTTGTGGGTTTTTTTAGATACTTTTATGCAAAAAACAAAGAAAGTATACCAGAATACACGAACGCAACATAATCTAGATCGACTAAATACAGAATTGAACGAAGTAGCTAATATTATGACAAAAAATTTAGAGAATGTTTTGTGGCGTGGAGAAGGATTAGAAAAGATGAGTTCACTTTCAGATCAACTTCGATACGAGTCTCAAAAATACAAGAAATCAGCACGTGATCTTAATTTGCAATTGCTTTTGCGTAAATATGGACCATTAGTATTTATTTTTGTTATAATTATATTAGTATTATATTGGCGATTTTGGTGGTATTAATAATAATTTATTTCTAAGAACATTTTAAAGATATACTACATTTACTCTTTCATTGTGTACATTTTATAAATATAATAATTTTAAAGTAGATTTAATTGATTAAAGGAATATGAGTTGGAGTTTTCTTTTTGTATTCGATATATTCCTTACCAAAAAAATTAATTAACAAAGGTTCTTCCTCCTCAATTCTATCCTTAAAGAATCGGTGTAATACAAAAAAAAAGCCGGCTAAACAAATAGGATTACAAAGTAATAGTTGAGTTCCTATAGCCCACCAATAAAAACCGAAATATGAAGGATGTCTCATATAAGCATATATCCCCGTTGTGACTAATACGTGATCTTGTTTTTTACGATATGCTATCTTATGAGAAAAATTTGATTTAGCATGCCACATGGCAAGACTCCTTGCTGATTGTCCTATTACCATTATGATGAACCCTATTATAATTATTAAGTCAAAAGTATATGTTTTTTTTATTTAAAATAGATACTTTTCATACACATAATGATCACTATGATAACTTACCTATATAACGTATAAAACGGATATACTTTAACGTGGGGAATAAATATAACTCTATCAAGAATTCCGTAATTCCTGCTACGTGTGCAATATTATACTGATTTCCATTATTCAACAGAAAGGCTATTTTTTTTTTAAAAAAAAAAACCGATAAATATATTATTATATTAAAATATTTAATCCATAATTCGCAATAGGATCATAATACTGACCATCTAAACTTACAATGTCGGGTTTAAATAGAGCTGTCATCATGTATTCTAATTCATGGAATAAAGCTAAAGCAGAAAGAAATACTCCTAATTGTGGAATTGTTTCTGAATAATAACCTATTGCCAAACATACTCCAAATACTGCCCCAAAAAAAAAACTATGTGAAGAAATATTTTGCGGTGTATGTCTTCCATCAAATATTAATTTTTCCTGTTGTTGCATTGTATTATCTTACTTTTTGCAAGGTGAAAATTTTCGGAATGTTGAATTGTAGTTTAATCGATATGATAAAATTTTAGAAAAAATGTGTTATTTATAAGTTAATGAACAATTAGCTCTTACCAATTTTGATATTGTGTATAGATACAATATAATCTTTGTAATAAGTTTATGATTTTTTTATTGTACAATACTAACATAACAATAATGCGATTTACCTAACAATAATATTCCGAATTGCAATTAATGATTGTTGTTTATAATAATTTCTGCGTTCTGTTCTGTCACATTTTTGATTATTATTATTTGTTTTTGCTAAGGGTCTCTCTCGACCGGAATTAGTTTAGTTAAATTTCACCAGAAATTTATTATAATATGTTGCATTTCAAAATTTATTTGTATTTTTGTCGATCTTGTAAAGGTCAAAAACTACGGCTGGAATTTCATATAATAATATATTTGAGATAAATATAGTATTTCACATGACTTATTTACTTTAGTTAATTTAATATTATTAACTTTTTTCCCTTCTTAATCCAAGTTTATGTATTTTGAAAAAAAAACAAAAATTCCATTTGATTATTGAATGTGATATAAAAGAGTGATTATTTTCTACATAGACTTTCCATCAACTTTTCATCATACTTTTTTCATATTAAATAATCATTTAATAAATTTTAGTTTTTTGTATAAATAAATAAATAATTGCTCTTTTCAGAAAAAATTCTCATTTATTTATAGTTTATAAGGATAATTTCTTCTCCTGGAAAAATAATAATAATAATAAAGTTATTGTTTATTTTATATTTTACAAAAGAAACTTCTATTTTTTTCCCTTCTTTTTATAAAAAAATTTGTCAAGCTGGAGCCAACTATGGATGAAGCACTTACAAAACCAAGAAATGTTACCCATACTATGTATAAGTTATATAACTGGTTACAAATGGGTATGATTGACTTGAATCCTGAATTTCAAAGAGGTATGTATGAAGTAATATTGACCGGTTTTAAAAAATATGCGAGATTATTGTTTGTTTTATTCTACATTTCGTTATGTTACTACAAAAAAAAATGCATATATGCATACTTAAAGAATAAGCGAATGTGGCGCAGTAGAGTAATTAATAAACAAATCTTTATACGCTTAGCTTTACTTATTTTCTTTTGTTCTATTTTATGATAGACATAGTATGGACAGGAATCAAGCAGTCACACTTGGTTGACTCGGTGCTTAATAACTTCTATGTCCCCCCCATAATCTTCTCTTGTAAAAAACTGGATAGCAAAAGATGGATGCGCGTTTGTATTGACGGTAAACAACGCCTTACCGCTATCAGAAAGTAAGTAGTTATCTTAAATCACAATATTTTAGACATGATTAATTTTCTACGCAACAAATACGTTTATTAATCTGAATTACAGATTCATGGATAATGAAATCCCTCATCTTAGCCCTTCTGATGGTAATATAACTAAGCGATATTATAGAAATCTTAATAATAGACGTTCTTTGACAGAAGCGGAACGTGAAATGTTTGACTGTTCTGAGCTTCTTTGTGGTAAGATTCAAAAAATATTCTGGTGATGGTGATGATGATCGTAATCACAAATATCACCTATAAAAGTAATGAGATTTCTTATTATCACTTTAAGAATTTATCATATTATTATTTTATCTTATATTATTTAGTTGAGTATTATGATCTTACTTTACACCAAGAACAAGAAATCTTCAGTCGTGTACAACTGGGAGTTGCATTAACTCCTGCTGAAAAACTTCAAGCCATTAGCAGTCCAATGGCTGATTTCGCTCATACAATTTACAGTCAACATTCCACTCTTTCTTCCATAATGGATAATAAACGCGCTCGGCCTTTTCAACTTATTACTCAATCTTTACACATGATTGAAACTGAACCGGAAAAATTCAATGCAACTCCTGCCACAATTACTAAATACTTGAAAGAAGATCGCGAAGTTCCTGAAGGTCTTAAGGCATTGGCTAAACAAATTTATACGACCATAGAAGAGATGATCGAAGACGATGCTGAATTATTTCATCGTGATCATAGATTGGCTCCAGTGGAATTTGTATTTTTAACTTACATGATCGCTAAATTTCCCAAGTTACCGATCTTCCAATACCAAAATCGTCTTTTAGCTATGAAGAAACATGTTCGTGCTAAACATGATGATATTAGATTCAACAATAAGGTCTTTGACACATTGAAAAAGTTCGTGGATAATATGGAATATGAATTCGTTTCAAATCACCAAACTATTCCTTACGCTCCATCATCTCATCACACAAATCATTCAAGCCACTCTAATAACTCGGTAACTTATCCAAATAATATTTATGATACTGCAGCTCCTTCATCTACTCAACGAAGAAAGAAAGCAAAGACCTCTAATTAAATAAGAAACTAAGAACTGAAGAAATTAATACTGAAGAGATTGGAGAAAAAATTAAAAATAAAAAATAATACATTTTATTATACTTTTTCGTAATTGAATTAGATAGAAATTATCGTTGATTATTATAGTGTGATGGTTAAACGTTATATTGAACGTATTGTGCATTTAAATTTTTCTTTTTCTTGTGATTAGTTTTAAAATCCCCTTTATTACATTCCCCTTATATATATTTTCTTTTTTTTATTTCTGTTTCATAAAAAATTAATAAATAAAAAAATTTGAAACTTAATTAAAATTGTGATTTTTATTATTAATATTTATGTAAAATCGAGGAGATCGGTATTATTTTGTATTATATAAATTTGCATAATAATAAAAGTGATTATTGAAATTTCATCAATAATAAGATTACGTACTACAAATATGCATTGGTTTAATTGACATTCATGTGAAAAAGATCGACAGTCAGCAGCATTATACAAAATGTGGCCCGAATTATCATGTTTAATTTCAGCAAGATCTTTTATAACTTTCATGATTTGCAGATCGAGATCTATTTAAATTTTTTTTTTTTATTTTTTTCAATTTCATCTATCCATCATCGTTCATCATTTTTGCTTTAGGGGAAAAGAGAAAAGTCATCATGTATGTATTTTTTTTTTTATTTTGTATTATCATTTATCTGTTATTATTTATTTTAATGATAGTATAATCAATATATTAATTATATCATTTTTAAGTGAGGACGTCTGGATACCCGTTATAAAAAACACTAAAAAAAAATTTAGAAAATGCCACCCATGGTAGAAGACCGAGATGATGAATCGGAAGTTGAAGATGTAGTTGGAGATGGAGCAAATCAACAGGAAGAAATCCTTGTTAGCTCTGACACTCCTGCTAAAGGCCAAATGGTAGGAATATCAGATTGATACGATATTATGATTCTATTGATAAATAATCAATTGATTCTTTTTAAATTAAAGACCGTCGAAGATGCTCTTCAGGACGTTTTAAAGCGTGCTCTTGTCGTTGACGGTCTCGCTCGAGGATTGAGAGAATGCGCCAAGGCTTTGGATAGGTAAGTCATAAAATTTTTTTTTTTTAGGTCGTTAATTTCCTAATAATCCCGATCTTTTTTGTAATAACAGGCGTCAAGCTTTCTTATGTGTCCTTGTCGAAACTTGTACCGAAAAAGAATATATTAAACTTGTTGAAGCATTATGTAGTGAACATAATATTCAATTAATTAAAGTAAGCGATGCCAAAAAGTTAGGAGAATGGGCCGGATTGTGTAAAATTGATAGAGAAGGTAATCCCCGTAAGGTAGTAGCTTGTTCTTGCGTAGTTGTTAAAGATTATGGCGAAGATTCTGAAGCTAGGAACGTACTTTTAGAATACTTTAAATCACGTTAAGACTGGTTCAGAAGAGATATCTTCGTATTTGATATAATATATATGAATTGAATCAATAATAAATTTGTCATTTAAAAGTATTTACAAAATCACCTCTATATTATTTATATAATATTTATGTTAAACATATTTATATTCTAAATTTTTATTTACAAATTAAGGAGTATCCTTTCTCCAAATACTAACTGTGCGTGCTCATGTATTGATACATTTATATCTACAAAAAAAAAGAAAAGAGAGAAAAAATCTTATAAATGTTATAGTAATATAAGAAATCATTAGAACATATCGTTAGATTTTTCTTAATTAAAAATAAAAAAGAAATTTTTATTTTACCATTCTTATTAATGTTAAACTTCAAACAAATTCATAAATAATCACGTGATCGCCCATCACCGTCTCGTTCTTCTCCTTCGCCTATCGTCTTTACTCGGTAACATATAACTAAACAAAATGTATTTCCGGAACAGTCGCAAACATATAGCGGACGGTGTGATCTTTTGATGCTCCGTTGATCATTTGCAATGAATCTCCGTCTGATAAAAAATGGAATATTTTAAAAACACAAATACTAGAAAAAGATTAAATTAAATTTAAATTCTTACTAGATTCAATATCTATATTGTTCATAGTTACATCTTCCATTGCCGCTTCCCTCACTTTAGCTTGTTGACTTATAGATAATTTCAATTGTGTATATTCCTCATTAGCTGAATCATCGGGGTTAGATGATGATTCCAATATAAAATGATCCAAAATAAGATAACTTATTTCTATAAATAGTTTGAAAAAATGTGAATTGATGGAAATCCATAATAATACAGTCACTTTTTTTTTACCTTCGATATCTTCAATTTTAACCAAAAAAATCTTATACCAAGGCATATTGTGAATTGTGAATGGGAAATTTTCGCGGTGCAATAATTTTGTAGCAAGAAAAATTGAAGCTGTTGCCATAGCAGCAGGAGGAAACCTAAGGCATACCGTTGTTTTGTAACTAGAAATATTTATTTATTTTTTTTTTAAAGAAAAAAAAAAATTCATTCACTATTGCAAGCTATCTAATAATAACGATATAAAAAACTTCTTTTACCATTCGTTAACTATATTATATGCCTTAAGATACAAATATTTGTCACCTATTTTTATAATATGTAAAATATATACGAATTAACATTAATTTTAATTATAAAAAATAAAATAAATAAAATAAAATAAAATAATTCAAAAGAAATAAATACCTTTTAGTTTCTTAACGAATTTTACAAGCAATTTATGAGGAAGCACAAATTGAAAATCGAAACATATAGTTTCGACTATCGTGCGCTCATTCTGTATAACACGACGTCTCTGTTCTTCTAACGTCTAGTTAAAATAAACAAATAAATGATATAGTATAATAATTTTCTCATTATTCAAATATGATTACAAATTTCATTAAATGTACCTGACTTTCTGCATTGATTTCAGGCCCTTCAGGATGCTTAACTTGATATGCTGCCACTAAAATGTCTTTGAGTTTTTTATATGTCTCTTCAATCTTTGTTGAAACAAATAAACATGTGATACATAAATCCTATTCGAATTGATATAACAATCAGGAAAAAATATAATCGTCATTAAACACCTAACCAAAAAAAAATGATAAATACAACATTACAGTTTTTTGCTTTGCAGATGCAAAGTCTTTTGAAGGTTGAAATAAAAAGAATCTATTATAAAGTAATTGTGCTGTGCTTATCGTATTCTGTGGTCTTTAATTTATAAAGAATCTCGTGAGACAGGACCATCAAATTGAAGAGAGGAAAAATTCAAGCATTTCTCTCTAAACTAATATATTCAACTTACAACCCAAGATTACTTCCTACAGCGTCTATAAAAGTGCACCATTGCGCTCTTGACATGTTATCCTTAGAATCACCAGAGCCCTGTTTTTCTGCACAACGGGTTACTTCAGCTTTAGTAAAATATGCTTTTGCTCGACGCTCTATAACGTTACAACGTTCTCCTATTACATCAGGACTCGAATTAGCTGCGAAGTTAAATTCTCCAATTGGAGAATTTACTGTGGGTGAAGACATGTTAGGTAGAATTTAACTAATTTAACTACAATCCCGAAGTAATTGGTAGGAGAAATACTCAAATTTGTTGATCCAAAAATCCATTATTTATAATTTTTCGAACCACGTGTTTTGTAATTTAACTTAAATAGCACCATATTTTTATATTAAGAAAAAAAAAAAATTTACAAATCCGCAAATACGTATTATTTTATATATTATTATTATGGCTAAACACTAATTTCTAATCATAAAAAAATTATTATTTTGTAGTAAAATTTTGCAAAAATATTCCTTAAGTAATAAAGTTCGTTTCTTTAATAACCACCTGCACCAGGGGCCTTTTCGTCTTTTTTCAAGCTCAAAAGCAACTCTTTGAATCTACTCACATCCTTAACATGCTTATTGGTTGTCTTACTTTGTGCTGTTGAAAGATCAACCTGTTTACAAATACGCTCCCAAGCTGTGCCAGAAGTAAGGTCATCTCGTTCGCGCAAAAACGTTTCTTCATCTTGTCTTATAAATTTAAACCATATATTAAAACAAAACTACTTCATAATTTAAAATAAATTTCATTGATTAACAATAAATAATAAATGAAAATTACTTGTTTTGTTCATGGGTACGAGCTTTCTTTTCATTGTATTCTTCATAGAATTTATCAATTGCATCGCGCGCAATAGACAGTGTTTCTCGTTTTTTTTCTTCAGATGCTTCATCGCGCTTGACGATAATCTCTCTTTGTCGTTCTTTCCATTGTCTATTTTATCAATTACGTTATATTTATATGTATTCAAAACGTCCAAATAATAAATCATTAAATTTTAAATGTACCGGATAATTTCCGGATCTTCCTCTTCAACATTATGGATTATATTATTATCTGATGACAATGAAAGCGGAACCTTTCCATTGCTATTACTGTACAATGCCTGCAGAAAAAAAATATATATTATATATACCAATTGATTTACATATACTAATAATAAAATTCCCACTAAACTTGCCTGACTTTCAACCTCTACTGGTGGAAACTCTGAATGAAAAGCTGAATAATCAGAAACAGAATTGACAATAGAAGTGTTACTAACAGGAGGACTCAAAACGTTGCTTGTTGACGGTGAGGTAATGTCCGGGAAGCCTTCAAGCTCATTACTTGTTGATGTAATAGTATGATTTGAATTTGAGAATAAGGCCGCATCGGCTCCTAAGACAGCTTGTTCTCTTGCTAAAAAGTCAGATTCCAAGTTTGCATTTTCATTTGTATTTGAAGAAGTGGGAAAATCTTCAAGAGGCGGAAATTCAGAGCTAAAGTCTGTCATCGCAAAACCTTAAGAAAAACGATTAGTTGAAAAATAGATCTATAATAGTTATTTAGACTGCCAAATTCCATATAAAATATCATCCAATTAAATGTTCACACGATCAGCACCAAAGATTTAATGACTGCATAAACTGGGCTAGTCAAGTAAAGGCCGCTCAAAGATCTATCGAATTCAAAATGGTTCTCGAAGCGACTATGCTAGTGTAAGTTTATCTAGCTTTAATTTCAAGATGTACACAACGAGTACTGCCTATTTTTTAACCTTGAAAGCTACCTTTTCATAGTTTGGATAATTCGGAATGGATGCGTAATGGAGACTATACGCCAACACGTTTAGAAGCACAAAAAGATGCAGTTAATCTCATTTTTGGTTCAAAAACGAATTCCAACCCAGAGAATACTGTAGGTTTACTTACTATGGCTGGCAAAGGGTATGTACAATTTTATCAAAACGGTAATATGAACATTTGACTTATGATTGGTAAATCGTTTATTTGTTTATAATAGTCCTGAAGTACTCGTTACTTTAACATCGGATATTGGTAAAATTCTTACAGCATTGCATAACATAAAAATTGGTGGGAAGGCAAATTTAACGACTGGGATTCAAGTTGCACAGGTTGTATTTTTTATTATTTTGATTCATTAGGTTTAATAACGTTTTTTATATACGATCTAACAAAATATAACCGTTTAAAGCTTGCTCTCAAACACAGACAAAACAAAAATCAACGACAAAGAATTATAGTATTTGTAGGTAGTCCTATTGAAGCCGATGAGAAAACATTAGTGAAGCTAGCTAAAAAGATGAAAAAGAATAGTGTAGCGGTGGATATCATTAATTTTGGAGAGGAAGCCGAAAACACCGCGAAATTGGAAGCTTTTATATCTGCAGTGAATAATAGTGATAATAGGTAAAGCTTTTCATATGTATTCATATGTAAATTATTCAATCAATTTTTAATTTTTAATTTAATTATGTATTTTAGTCACCTTGTACCAATACCACCCGGTCCGCATATCCTCAGTGACATATTGATATCATCTCCTATAATAGCAGGAGAAGATGGTGTTCCTGCTGGATTTACGGCTGGTGGAGGGAGCAATTTTGAATTTGGAGTTGACCCTAACCTTGATCCAGAATTAGCGCTGGTATGCTCGTGTTTTGATATTAAATATTTTATCAACAAGTAATCTAATAAACCTTTAGGCCCTACGTATATCTCTCGAAGAAGAGAAGGCAAGACAGGAAGCTGAGGCAGCTAAAGCCGCAGGTGCTACGGCCACTCAAGAGACACAGCCAACTTCAATGGACATTGACAAAACTGTTAGTGATAACCAAAATGATAAAACCGAAGATGATATGTTAGCTCAAGCCTTAGCTATGTCTTCAGCAGGCGAAACTCGAGTGTGTATTATATATTACAATCTTTTATTATCTATAATTTTTACTTTTTAATTTAAACAACATTTAATTTATTCAGGAAGGAGATGTTCAAATGGAAGAAGAAACTGAAGATGAACAAATGGCCCGAGCGATTCAAATGTCGATGGAAGGCGGATCTGTAAGAAATTAACAAAAATTATTTTCATTGCTGTTTATTTATTTATCAGATTTTACTTATTTTTAGGGAATGCATGATCAAGAATTTATGAGTGCAGTTCTGCAAACTTTACCGGGAGTAGATTTATCTGATCCGCAGATTCAAAATGCACTTCAAGGATTTCCTGCAGATAATGAAAATAATGAGGAAGATAGTAAAAAGGACAAAGAAAAAAAAATAAGGGAAAAAACATTCCAAATGAAATTTATATAAATTGTAGTACAATCTGTTTTAATTTTACTATTCAAGAATTAATGAAAACAATTATGTTAAATGATTCAAATGTGTAATAAAAAAAGAAAATACTGAACATGAATCAAAATTTTTTGTCAAATTCTCATGGGAAAATTTTTTAAGGGTAAAACATACGATAATCTATCTTTAAGATATCAATAACCCGGCAACCCGGCTTTTAATTTTTTTTTTTTTTCAATTTTTAAAAAATTCTCACCCGGCATAGTGATAATATAAAAAAATTTTTTACTTTGTGTCGCCTTATAATAAGCGCGCAAGAAAATTTTATTTATTACTAAAATACATGTCCTACCCGCTAAAAATGTTTATTTAATAAAAATTAATTTCACTCTTTGAGAATTTAATACATTTTGCATCCGCCTTGCTTTTAAATTAATTCTATATCAGGACCATTGATTAAAATCATTAAATGTTTATTCAAATTTTCTGTGCTAAGTTTATTCGAAGCTTTGTTTTAAATTAAATTTTGATGCGAGTGCATCTGATATAGGATGATCTCATCTTTCAATAATATGCGGGCGCCTACTGCGCCGATCCAATATAAATCGTAGTACAGCGTCCCAAAAGAAAAAAATTGGATTTTAAATTTAATCAAATATACTTCTGATTTAGTTCATGTGATTTATTCTATGTTAATTATGTAAAATCCTACATAATAATCACGCTCAAAATTAAAAAATTCACAAACATGATTTGAAAACAAAAATAAAATGAATTTATAAGTAATTTATTGAGCCAAAGTTGTATTTTTAATTAGATAATTACATATTAATTTAATTATTAAAGATTTTACGAGAGCAGAAAATTTTTATTATGGTATATATTATCTTTAGGATTATAGCATAAAGTACACAATTATTCAGCAAAAAGTAATAATACTATTTATATAAATTATTTACCATCGAAGAAAGATAATCAAAGAACTTAGTTACTAACCCTTTTCCCTCTGCTTCTTTCATTGTACGTACAGTATTAATGATCATAATCATCATACTGATTATATTCATTACTTCTTCGAAATCACTTCCTAATTTAGTTTTTAAATATTCCATTGCTTTTTCATATTTTTCCTTTAATTCTGGTTGAATATGAGTCGTTTTTAGGAAGTTTAAAATTATAGCAGTATGCATTAACTGTTCATTTCGTAAATATAGGTGCATTTTATCTCCTTCGGATTCGAGACAACTTGTAACGTGAAGTACCAATGACTCAAATTTAAGTTCTTTAGAAACAGTATCAGAAAGTTGTAGAGATCCATCATTCCTTTGGCATGATAATGCATCATGTATTACTTCTTTGGTGAATTTAGCTATATCGGTCAATACTTTAGTTACTAACTCTTTTTCCTCTACTTCTTTCGTTGCAGTATTAATGATTATATTGATTCTATCCGTTACTTTTTTGAAATCACTTTCTAATTCAGTTATTAAATATTTCACTGCTTTTTCATATTTTTCCTTTAATTCTGGTGGAATATGTTTCGTTTCTAGGAAGTTAAAAATTATAGCAGTATGTAGTAACTGTTTATTATCTCGTAAACATTGGTTCTTTGGCACTTTATCTCCTTCGGATTCGAGACAACGTTCAACATGAGATACCAATGACTCAAATTTAAGTTTTTTAGAAACAGTATCAGAAAATTGTAGAGATCCATTAACCCTTTGACATGATAATGCATCACGTATTACTTCTTCGGTGAATTTAGCTGTATCGGTCAATACTTTAGCCTTTTCCTCTTCTTTCATTGCGCATACAGTATTAATGATCATACTGATATTCATTACTTTTTCGGAATCACTTCCTAATTCAGTTCTTAAATATTCCACTGCTTTTTCATATTTTTCCTTTAATTCTGGTGGAATATTAGTCGTTTTTAGGAAGTACAAAATTATAGCAGTATGCAGTAACTGTTTATTATCTCGTAAACATTGGTTCTTTGGCACTTTATCTCCTTCGAATTTGAGACAACGTTCAACATGAGATACCAATGAATCAGTCGAAAGTTCTTTAGAAACAGTATCGGTGGATTTAGCTGTATCGGTCAATACTCTATTTACTAACCCTTTTTCCTCTGCTTCTTTCATTGCACGTACAATATTAATGATCATACTGATTCTATCCATTACTTTTTCGGAATTATCACTTTCTAATTCAATTCTTAAATATTTCACTGCTTTTTCATATTTTCCCTTTAATTCTGGTGGAATATGTTTCGTTTTTAGGAAGTATAAAATTATAGCAGTATGCAGTAACTGTTTATTCTCTCGTAAATATTGGTTCTTTGGCACTTCATCTCCTTCGTATTTGAGACAACGTTCAACATGAGATACCAATGAATCAGTCGACTCAAATTTAAGTTCTTTAGAAACAGTATCAGAAAGTTGTAGAGATCCATCCTCCCTTTGGCGTGATAATGCATCATGTATTACTTCTTCGGTGGATTTAGCTGTATCAGATCCCCAACTAGACAAAGAAGACAAAATAGATTCTTTCTTTTTATTAAAAGCTTTCTCAACTACTAATTTCTCACAGGATTCTAAAATTTCTTTTTCTAATTTTTCATCCTTGATTTGAGTACGCAACCAAGCGAGGGCTCTTTCCTTTTGAGTCGTCATTTTTGATTGATGTTTTCCTAACATTTTATTGCAATAAGCAATTGTTATAAATGTATCCCATACTTTGGTATCTAAGTTTTTGACACGTTCATCAGTAATACGGACGGAGGATGAAATATTTTCAGTTGTGATTTCTCCAAGTTTTTCGGTAATCTGGTCAGATATTTTATCATATGAACCCTCTTCATTTTGAATTTCAATAATTTTTGTGATCTCTTCTTCAGTTACAGTTTCTTGAATTTCTTGGACAATCGTTTGTTCCGCTTTTTCTTTGATTACTTTCTTGGCTGCATGATCGACAACAACTGTATCGGTTTTTTCTAATAATTCTTTAATTTTTTCTTCACTTCCTAATTCAGTCTTCAAATATTTTTCTGCTTTTGCAACTTTTTCTTTCAATTCTGGTGAAGCGTCAGTAGATGATGTTTTTCTGAGGAAGGATAAGGTTATAGCTGTATCTATTACTTTTTTGTTCTCTGGTGCTTTTGTTCCTTTACCGATGAAATAAGTTTTAGTAGATGAAACTAATGATTCATTAGATTCAACATCAAGCGCCTTAGAAATGGTGTCAGGGAGTTCTAAGGATCCATCTTCTTTTTGGGATGATACTATTTGTTTTGCTTTTTCGGTTGTGGTAGAGCTTTTGATAGTGGAAACGGCATCTTCCTTTCCTTTTTTGACACTTTGATCAACAATAATCTTTTCCGACGTTGTTAATAACTCTTCTACTAATTTTTCATCTTTGAGTTCCTCAATAAGGTACTTCTTGGCTTTTTCAAATTGTTCTTTATGTTGATCTTGAGATTGAGAGGTAATATTTAAGTAACGGAGTGATAAGGCTGTCTCCCATACGTTCTTTGGGAGTGATTTTAATTTATCGCTAACACCATAAGTTTGAATTGAGGATTTTATGTTATCAGAAGAGATGTTAATTTGATCGGAAACGGTTTTGTCTAATTTAATAGAACCATCGGGTTTTTGGTTTTCGACGATCGTGGTTTCTGATTTAAGATTAATTAGCGTAGAAACTACAGTATCGGTTGTATTTTTACCCAAAGAATCCTTGGTTTGTTCATGCAATGATCCAATAGTAACGTCGACTTTATATGAAACAAGCTTCTTAGCACTTTCAGGCTTTAATTTAAGCCTAACAAGATCAGTGAATTTAATAACAAATTCTTCAGCAAATTTTACAGCAAATTTTTTGATAAGTTTAGATTTTTTAATTTTTGTTGATTGAGATACGTCTATGGTTGCAGATTGTATTGCTTCGCCAACCCAACTGACCCAAGAAGATTCACTGGTTTTAAAGTGTTTGATGATAAATTTTTTGGCCAAATTATATAATCGTTCTTCAATGTCTTTATCGATTGTTTTCAAATAATTTTCATATATATTATATGAATTCCACATCACGTGATTCATATAAGGCACATAATCTTTCTCGTTCCATAATGAAGCTTTAAAGAGTGCTGTAGGAGGTAAAAAGTTACGTAATGTATTCAATACATGAGCAAAATATCTTATGTAATTAATAAAATTATAATTATTTCAAGTTACCTGCAATTAATATATTATCAGAAATAGTTTTTACTTTTTCATCATTAATAGTATCAACAAATGTTTTTATCAATTCCTTTAATTCCTTTTCGGAATTAAAATTAAATAAGATTACTAATTTGTCTAGTTTGACACTATCATTTTGAGTTATCAAATTACATAAACTATAAAAGAAAATAATAGTTTTAGAAAATTTTGTTGTTTTTGTTGTAAATTCACGATTAGAAAAGGAATAGAAATCGGCATCAAAACGGAGATTTCCTTTATTAGGTCTGGGTAGTATACTATTTTTTGGTTTTATTAAATCATGTTCAAGATCCAATTTCTTTCCTTCAATGAAGTTTTTTGGATTAAAGATATAAGATCCCAAACTTATAGACTTAAAGAAAGCAATATCACCACAAACTCGAATCTTTAATTTTTTATCAATATTATAAATTGGAATATAAAAGACTTGATTCCACTTTGAATTGATGTTTTCGCAGACATGAGTTTTGCTATATTTATTACCACTCTCTAAACAAGTAATTCTTACATCTAAAGTATCACTATTGAGATTTTTAACATTTACAATATTAATTCGCGCTACTCCAAGTAAATCTAATTTGATAAAATTCATAACTATTAATAAATGACTCAATAAAACAAAATTTTAAATTGATTTTTCACGGACTTGATTCAGAGACATCTTCCTTTGAAAATTCTACAGTATTAGGTTCCGTACTAATAGGATCATTTTCACTTATTGTAGACATTGTTCTATAATCAAAACTCAGGCAAGAAAGAGAAGTTTAAATAACCTTTAACATACATGTAATCGTTTACCATAACTGAAAATAAAGATAAGTGTATACAACGGCGTATTTGCATAATTGAGCATATAAAATAAATAAAATAAGTGCATTGCTTAATTTATCACCTAAAATAACGAGCAGATAATTACATATAAACAAATTTAGATTTGATTTTATAATGACCTAATTTATGCATTTTTTACTTGGGTGATATCATTTCTTTATAGGTTTGAACATTTGTAAATAATTTGAATTTAAGACATTTCACATCTCATAATTTAATAATATTATTAACAAAAAAATTCTTTTTTGAGTATTCATTTTTTTTAATAATAGATGAAGCGAAATCAAAAAAGATTATTGGTAATACAAAATGGAAGTTTTTTCATTATTTAAAATTACTTTGTTTGTAAATAAAGATAAACTTGATGAACATTAAAATGGTTAGCGTAAAATATTTTATCATTAGCATTGTACGTATTCATTAAAAATTTCTAAGTTAATTTTATTTTTACGAAACTGGTTGCATTTTTTTTTTATTTCAACCTTGCATTGCATGAATTTCATTGTGATATTCTTTTTTGTATAGACTTAAAATATATTGGGTGATCTCTTGCATTTTTTTTTTATTTCAAATTGTGCATTGCATGAATTTCATTTTGATATTCTTTTTTGTATAGACTTAAAATATATTGGGTGATCTCAATCAAAATTTGTATTTTACTGCGATAATTTTTTAAGTGATTCGTGTATAAAAGAATAATTTCTTTTAGAATTTTTTGTCGCTTTTTCATATTTTATAAGAAAAAGAAATGAATTCTGCTATAGTAAAGAATTACGTAGCCATTAGCCCGGATGGTTCGATAATAGTAAAGTTTAATCCAGGTACAGATAGTACAGATCCTTATATATTGATCAAAAAGGTGGATACAGATGACAAGATGGTGGATACAGATGACAAGAAAATAACGAATATATTTGATAAGAATGTCCTTAATGTCCTTAATGTCCTTGAATGGTCTTTAGCAGTTTCGGATATCAATGGAAATTATTTTTTTGTCGCGATCTCTTACATAATTGGCGAAGACGTGCCTCCGACTACTCCGTCTAAAAGCGATAAAAAGCCAGATAAACCAGTTCTAATAAAGGCATATTTTAGAAAAATTAATGACATTTTTGGACCTTTTATTTTCTTTCTTCTCATAATCCTTTTTATCATTCCCTTTATCTGCATTCTCCCTTTCGTTTTATATTCTCTCCTTTACGATCGTCTCTTTCCTCCCTACAATAAAAGAATGTTCAATAATGAAGTATTTGAACAATTTCAATTATTCTTGAAACCTAAAAAATCTGAAAACAAAGGAATGATAAAGATTTTCAGATTTGACTTGTCCCACTTGAATTCTGAAAAGAAAGACTCGGAGTCCGTGTCCCTCTCAGGAATCACGTACCCTTTTAATGGAGTTGTTGGTTTTCTACCTTCGAAGAATAGCACGATACTTGTTTGCATGAATTATATAAGAATGCAAAAATTTCGTATAAATAATAAAAATAAAGTCTCATTTGAAATGATTGAAAAAGATAGCTTTTTGCTACCTGAGAATTTATTTAATTTATTTAAAGAATTAGAAAGCAGCAAGGATGTAGAACGAAATTGGAAATATCTTTTGAAGTCAAGATATCGGGAATTTTTAATGACTGACAAAGGTTATAATCAACAAATGCAGCATATTGAAATTTATAATATTAATACTTCACAATTAGTAAACGTTTTTTACATAAATCGTGAAAAAACCAACGAACCTGAGATTTCCATAATATCGAATGATTCAGATTTAATTGGCTTAAATAACGAACCTGGAATTTTCGCAATATCGACTGATTCAGATTTATTTGCTTATTCCTATGGAGACAACAATATTATTACGATATATTTAATGGAAAGTGGACTCGAAGTTGTTTCAAAAAAATTTGATTGTGTTTTAAAAATTAAATTTTTGGAATTTATTGATGAGAATAAAAAATTATTCTTCATCGGAGAAGATACAAATGGTGATATGAAATTTCATATTTGGCTGTTAACGGGATGTTTAGATGATCTTTTTATCATTGAACATAATACTTCTATTCTATCGAATTATGATTATAGTTTAACAAAAGCAAATGGGATGGTAGTTTTTCTTGACGATAAAATAAAAATTAATATTTTACATAATTTAATCGATAACGATTCTGTAAAATCTATGAAATCTAGTTCCGAAAATTTATCAAATGAAAATTTTAAAACATTTAAAGATTTATATCTCGAGATAGACGATAAAAGCAACCCTGATTTAGATGACGACGAGACTACTGTTATGAATATTGCATGTGGATTACTTGTTTACTCATATAATAACCGTAATGATCGGAAAAAAATTATTGATTCTAAACATGTTAACGAAATTATAAAATTTATTAAAACTTTCATTAAAAACCATCCTGATCACTGGAAACTCATGGAGATTCAATATCCTTTAATGGCACTTCTAATTTGTGCTCGATCAATTTCTTTAATCAAATTCATTCTATTTGACAAAGACTCAAAAGCCAAAAACTTACATAGACCTCGAAGTCAATATGGTTCTTACCCATATCATCATGAGAGTTTGAAATTATCGAAATTGGATAATGATTTGAAATTAGCTTTAAGTTTTTGTAAAGGTTAGCACTTTAAATTATTGTTTTATCAATATTATTTAATTGTATTTTTTATTTTAATTTTCTTTTTTTATTTAATAGATCGAGATGCTGTTATGTTGGCATATTTATTAGAATATTATTCAGAAAATTCTCTATCTCATATTGGTTGGATGATTAATGTTACAGAAATTCTTCCGGAATTATCTAAACATAAATATGGTATGCTCATTTATACTATTTTATTTTAATAATATTTTTATTTAAAAAAACTTATCATACTGTATATTATAGCCAATTATGTGGATTTATTATATTATAAATCTTGTTTTGGAGAGATGAAATATAATTTTCCGAATAAAAGATTTAAAACTGTATCATTTAAGCAAGATTTATTAGAAGTTTATTTACCGCTCACTCAACTTATACCTACAAATTTTGTTTCTTTGCTTACTTATTCGAAATATAGAAAATTAAGGTAAGTGTAGTTCTAAATATCGTTTAAAATCAAGTCATATTTTAAATCTGTTATTCATTTTATATTTAATATAGATATGATATGTTGTCTGATATTTGTATGGTTCCGCTTCCAAATTTTACAACTTGTCCAAATGAAGAAACTGATGAAGAACCCGAAGAAACTGGAGAATTTGAAAAATTTTGGGCGGTTTTGAAAATATTTGCAAAATTCTTAAGAAAAATCTTTATTCCAATTAATCCGTTTAGGCAGAATGAACAATTTAGTCCGTTTCTTCAAGTTGAAAAAAATAACAGCCCATTTTTTTATATTCCGGCTATGGAAGCAATTATAAATTCAAGATGGAATCAAACAAAAACTAATTGGATGATTTTTTTGATTAAATATTTTATATTTTTAGTCTTATATTCTTATCTTACTCAAATGTTTTTAAATAATCATGAAAATTACAGCAAAACGGCAAATATAGTTATGATCGTAATATTTTATTACCTTGGAATTGATTTATCCATCGTTGAGTTTATGCGGATGAAAAATAATTTAACCATGTTACACATATTTGATCTATGTAGTACCATTTTTGGTATAACTAATCTTACGTTAATGTTTTTTGTATTTGATGATGAATGGATTATTCTTTTAACATCAGTAACTACTTTAATACTTTGGATTGAAATGGTATGTTTAATACTTTTTTATGTATTATAAATTTTTAATTTAATCATATTAAATTGTTATTGTTATTTATTTCCTCAAGCTCTTATGGTTACGATTATTTTCAGGAATAGCAATTAACATCTACATATTCGGAAGTATTTTAAAAATCATTATTCCGTTTTTTGCATTCATGATTGTTTTAACAGTTGGATTTGGCCATTCAATGTAAATTTTTTTTATTTTATTCATTCTTGTATTAAGTTATTACAAGAAAATAAATTTTTTTTTCTATATTTATAAACAGGTTTATTCTTTTCGGATATCCATCACTTGTTAACTTACATCCTTCAGTTTCAACTTATACATTAAATAATGGATCTGAAAATTTCACTTTAACTGAAACTGAACCAGATAATCCATTTGATACACCGGTGGATGCCATTCTTTCTGCATACTATTGGAATACACTTAACTTTGGTAATTATGATTATTGGCCACTAAAATTATTAGCTTTTTTGGCAAATATCATTCTGGTTCTTGTTTTATTAAATATGATTATCGCATTGATGAAGTAAGTAATATAAATTATATTTATTTATTAAGAAGTATATTATTCATGAATTTTATTTAACCTTTAAAAATATATATTACATATATAGTGATGCATTTAATAAAGCTAAAGAAGATGGCAGACATGGACTTTCAATATTCAGATCAGAACTTATTTATGATTATGAAAAACTTTATAGTGCAGACTCTCATAAACCATTACAAACGTCAAAATATATTTGTTTTCGTCGAGATTCAAATTTAATGAAAGAATGGTTAAGTAAATCTGAAGAAATCAGAAAGAATAAATTATATTCATGGTTTAATGAAAGTTTATCTAGCAAATGATTATAATAATAATGATTAAGAGAATAATAATTTGTCTAGAAAATATTTATTTTTTTTTTGTAATTTTAATTTGAATAATAAATAGATTGGTTTGTAGCTATCTTTAAATCACAATACCAATTTTAATTTTTTTTTTAAAAAAAAATAATGTAAAAATGTAATTTCAAATTAAAATTAGACAATTTCTTTAGAGTATACATATAAATTGTACTGTACGGTCAGGTCGGTCAGCTATACTAACTGCAATTGTACGTAACAATTGTACAGTACAAGATTTTCATGTGATACTGATTATTTTGATGAAAGTTCAGAAAAAACCTGAATTAAATAATTTAACGAACGTTAGCTAATGTTTGTTTTGATCTTTGTAGGTCCAAGACGTTGCCAGATTCCATTTTGAAGGTAAAATTTTTGAAATGATTTTTTTCTTTTTTTTAACGGACGTTATACTAACGTTCATTTTTCTTTTATTTTTATAGGTCAGGATGCTGCCAGACTCCATTTCAAAGGTATTTTTTTCAAAAGCTTTTTTATTTATTAATTTTATTTAACAAACGTTAGCTAACATTTGTTCTTATTTTTTGTAAATCCAGAATACCGAAGGTGTGATCCTGGACTCATTTTGAAGGTAACTTCAATTGTTTTTTTTGATTTATTTCAGCGAAGCATTACTATT
This sequence comes from Rhizophagus irregularis, assembly GCF_026210795.1. Lineage (NCBI taxonomy): Eukaryota > Fungi > Glomeromycota > Glomeromycetes > Glomerales > Glomeraceae > Rhizophagus > Rhizophagus irregularis. Next base: position 5,555,526 of record NC_089433.1, read on the forward strand.
GTTCCAGTTTTTCTTTTGTAGGTATTTGGCTTTCCAAAACTCTCCTGAATGGAATTTTGAAGTTACTTCTTCGAAATCATTTTATTTTTTTATTTTTATTTTTGTTTTATTTTAGCAAAATCGTTTTATGTCTTTTTTTTAGGATCAGGAAGTTGGAGCACTCCTATTTCGAAAGTAAAACTTTTATTTATTTTTTTAAATTTTATTAATGAAACATTTTTATTATGTAAATTTTTGTTCAACTTATTATTTAGTCAAGTGATCATCAATCAGATGATTTTTTGGTATTACAAAACAATTTTGAGTAACGAAACTTGTGCAAATCAATTCAATAACTCTTTTTAATGCAGAGTAGACAAATCAGCCCATATATAGGGTTGATCACCCTATCTCAGTAGTTGGTTACTGAGACCCTCATTAAGCCTGAGTATGGTGAGGTCGCAGGTTCGATTCCCATGATCACGGAAATAAAAAGAATTTTACTGCGGACGCTACCACCAATAGCGTGAAGATACAGGAATTAGGTAGTTGGACTGCACCATGGTGAATTAGTGTGTACGGTTAGGCCGCACATTTCAACAAAGGGTTATGGTGTCCTTCTAACATTCTCTATGAGGTCATTGGGATGTTTGGAGTCCTGTCTGTGAGGTCACTGCTTGCATACCTTGGGGTAATTTCCTGTCCAGGTGGTCACTCAAATGATACCGCTTGGGGTCCAATGTAGCTAGATGGTTATTATAGATGGTAAAATCCTGGGTGCAATGACTTTGTGATAGTTTACCTTCTAATAGGTTTAGGCCAACTAGGATATTCCTGAACAGACAGGTGTACTAGGTGAGGTATGGAATTCAACTCCCTACTAGGCGGGTACTGGGTGGCAGCTTGGGTGGTAGGGCACCACTGGAAATAATCCCAAACAAGCGAGTCTGTACTATCTCATGTTTTCTCTGTCTCAGTGGTCACTACTATACCATTGGAGATTCACAACTGTACTGGGGGTGGGCTAAGGAATCGTGAGGCTGTAGTGGCCTGGTGTCGAGCTTTCAGTTCTTCGAAGTGTGAATGTTAGTACAGAAGGGTTTCTAGATGATTGCCATTACATCTGGCACTGAAAGTCCTCCATTACTAAAACAGGCCAGGGTGGCATAATATAAATTTGAGCTTGTCTTGCCTCTAGAATGGATAAAGGATGAGTAGAGGGTTATAGCTAGCCAGTTAGTATTCTGTCGATGGATAGGGACTATCCTGAGGTCAAACTAAAATGGCAGTTGTAGTGATAAAAAATTTGCCTACTAACACCAGTTGGATGGTAGTCGTTGGTAAATGTTGGACTACCATGCTATAAATAGGTTCTTAAATGTGAACCTTTACCTTGAGTCAAATAACAAGACAAATCAGCCCATATGATATATCATTATAGGTTTCAATTTTGCAATCATTTCGGTCTAAAGTTGATCCAACAATACAATCTAAATTTGTTGAATATTGCAACCCAGACTTTAAAATTGTACAATCTGTCATGGCTACAACAGGACCTTTATAGTGTAATAAATCTAAGAGCCTTTTAAATTGAGCAACATTCTTATAACAAAGGTTGAGATTGTTAATAGCGTCTTCAGAAATACTTCTATGATACCTATATAGTACATATAAAAAATTATGCTTAATTATAAATATAATCATGCTAATTAGATAATTTTTAATTGTACTATCATTATCTTATTGTACGAATTGTTATACCAGCTAAATTCTGATAGAACAAATCCAATGCTTTTAAACTAATACTTCCTAATACTATAAGAAAATTTTAAAATTCAGTTAGATATTTGAGATTTCGTAAACCTTTTTCTTGTTCTTTATGTTCTGCAGCTTGTAACATAATATAGTAAAGTCCTTTAAATACTGGTTTTTGGTCAAATGCACCTTGAACAGCTTTATTAGCAAGTTCCATCCAAAATCCTACAAATGAATCCTTAGTATTAAGAAATTCATTTAATTGTTTAATATGACCATTTTTTAGATATATTAATAACGGATTATTTTCATAATAAAATTTTGGTATAAATTTAGTATTTTTTGGATTGGAAATTACACAATGCAAATGATTCAAAAAAGTTGAATTAAAATGAATATGGGAACATGGTGAACAAGGTTGCTTATAAGTTTTTTCTCATAGTTGACTGATTGAACGCACATTCCTAAATTAAACGTCAGTATTAATAAATTGATAAATAATCATCATACAGTTAACTAATTTTTCTTACCAAGATGATCAATAAACCATTCTGATTCAACGATCATTTACTAATTAAAATCGATTATTTTCTCCTTATTGAACTTTTTAGAATTAAATGGTAGTTTATTTGGAAACTTATTTGGAAACATTGTTTTTCCAATTACTTCTCATCGTCATACACCTCTATATGTAGCTAGTGCTCGATTAATATAAGTAACAATTTGTTCAGAATGGAGTTTAGAACATGGTTTATTTGGAAATAATAGCAGTGATGGTTAAGGTTGCTTGTCTAAACCTCTTCAAAATCCTACGATTAGTTTCATCAAAATTTTACTATAGATTTATTATAGTTTCGGCAGAGTTTCGGCAGTTTCAGCATTTATAATAAGTTTCGGCAGTTTCGCCTTTCTCCAAAGTTTCGCCAGTTTTTTAATATAACTTTAATATAGTTTCGGCAGAATTTCGCTTTTCGGCGAAATGCCATCTTGCCTAAATCCTTAGGTTTCAGCAAGCAACCTAAGGACAAGTATGTTAGGCAGAGATGAAGTCTTCTAAGTCTTCTCTTACTTTTTAGGATTAGGTGTACACAGAAACAAACCAGGTAAACCAAGTTGTCATTTTTAGTTATTTATTTTACATCTTGAGTTTCTAGAATGTTAGTTAAGCCTTTTCTCATCATAGTCGTTATTAAAAATAACTTTTTGTTTACATTTGCAAAATACTTTACATTTATTAATAATAGTTGCACAAAATTTATTATCACTTAAGCGAGTTCGAGTATGCTTTCACTTCAACATTATAAAAGTAAAGTTTTAGTTTTTGTAAAAAAACGCATATTTAGTTTCAAATATATACTTTTAATCGTGAAAAAGGGTGAAAAAAAATACCAAAACAGGATAAATTTGCCAAAACAAATAATATGACTATGAGAAAATCCATAAAACATATAATATGACTATAAGAAAATTCATACAATTCGCCAAAACTAAAAATTATGACTACCCCTTAATTCGTGATCTGTAAACAAAGTTAAAGCTCTGAACGGTTCGGGCTAAACTGGGGAACCAATCCGAAACCGGCTCAAAATTCGGTTCGGTTAGGTTCGGGCATTAGAACTGAAAACCCGGCGGTTCGGTTCAGTTTAATCTGATTTTTATAAAAATGCAAAAAATCGAATAGCTGGCCATCTAGTGATCGTACAAAGTCGAGCCATATATCATTGGATTCGTCTCGACGAGACGTGTCGAATGGCGGTAAGATCATGTCTCTAGCATTGAAAGATCACACGTTAACCCACGCTAAATAATTTATAAATAATTGGAATTAGCAAGCTATCTATCGGAGCTAGAGACATGATCTTAGCATCATTCGACGCGTCTCAGTGAAACGAATCCAATGAATATGAATTCGTTCGTGTATGACCACTGGATGGCGAATAATATCAAGTTTCGCATTTTTTTAAAATTTTCGAGCATTAAAAATTAAAAATTCCGATACATGAATTTATTTGTCGTCCAATGGCCGTACAAATATGAATTAGGACTCATTGGATTCGTCTCGATGAGACGAGTCGAATGGTGGTGAGATTATGTCTCTAGCATCGATAGATAGCTTGCTAATGCCAATTTTTTATAAATCATTTAGCGTGAATTAACTTACGATCTATTGATACTAGAGACATGATCTCACCACCATTCGACTCGTCTCATTGAGATGAATGCAATGAGTCTTATTTCATATTTGTACGACCATTGAACGACGAATAAATTCATGTATCGGAATTTTTAATTTTTAACGCTCGAAAATTTTAAAAAAATGCGAAACTTGATATTATTCGCCATCCAGTGGTCGTACACGAACGAATTCATATTCATTGGATTCGTCTCACTGAGACGCATCGAATGGTGCTAAGATCATGTCTCTAGCACTGATAGATAGCTTGCTAATTCCAATTATTTATAAATCATTTAGCGTGGGTTAACGTGTGATCTATCGATGCTAGAGACATGATCTTACCACCATTCGACGCGTCTCGTTGAAACAAATCCAATGTTATATGGCTCGACTTTATATAATCACTAGACTTTGTACGATCACTAGATGGCCGACTATTCGATTTTTCACATTTTTTAAAAATCGGATTAAACCGAACTGAACTGCCAGTTTTTCGGTTTGGTTCTTACAGATTTCAGCTCTAATCCGAACCATCTATAATCTGGACCAAACCGACCCGTTTGGAACTTTAAACAAAGTAGAGAAAATTACTATTCGAAATCGGGGCACCGATCATATGCTTATATAGTAAATTAGTCCCAATTAGTGGGTTTTAATTGAGCTAGAGCCATCACTTTGTACAATACAGGCATCATATTAAATATGCTAATAATAGAATACCATATGCATATTTTTTTGTATTTTTCACGCTATATTGTAAATAAAACTTTAGACTTTTATTTGATATAACACCAGATTCCCGCCTATAAATATGACAAGCAAATTTGTAATTTCAACATTTTGAACTTTTATTTTGCGAAAATAATGCATTTTTACGTTTATTTATCAAATTTTTAGGGCTTTTAATACATCATTAACCTGTGCTAAAGCTTGTTGAGCTTGTACTTTACGATGGGCTTGTGCATACTGGGTTATCTAATTACCAATTGTAGAAACTTTTGGAATTTCCTCCGCTTCTAAAATTCCTTCTTCTACTAATTCTTTTAGTTCATTATACATTTCTTGAGCTGTATATTTTTCACTTTTATTAACATCTCCAGCCAAAAAATACGCTTCAAAATATGGAATCACATATTTGCTTATTCGTTTCTCTCCTCCTTTTTTACCAAATTTCTGCCTTTCTTTCAAAGCCCATTCACTCGGCAATATAAAATCTAAAGTACAAGCTGAAACTTGTTTTGAACCCAAATCAGTGCTGGCAGTTTCGGTATTTGATGTGTCTTTGTTCAAAAAGGTAAGTTTTGAGTAAAATGTAGTCACAATTTTATAAGCAAAAAATGCCTACCTTTATTTTGTTCTAATGTTTCATTTAAAGTTGCTGGGCGAAATTAAGTAGTTTAGACAATTGTTGAAATCGAAACTAGTTGAAACATTTTATTAAAAAATTAAAAATTTGCAAAACTGCAAAACTGACGAAACTGGTAAAACTGTGAAAGGTTAGTAGTATATAAATCCCAGTTCTGGCTCACTTTCCTCAGAGTCCAATCCTAGTTACCTTTTTCTTGCTACCCCCATTGCTCCCCCCACCAGCTGTGGGTCCAATCCTGGTTACCTTTTTCTTGCTACTCCCGTTGCTCTTCCACCGGCTGTGGACCCAATCCTGGTTACCTATTTATATTTTCACCTACTTATATCACCATTTTTACCTATTTATACCACCTATTTCACCTACTTCTTTACTAAAAATGGCCAATTTTTTGAAATGATTTTGTAATAATTTTAAAATACTACAAAAATACATTTAATACATCAAAATGTTTTTATTATATTTTTGCTATTATTTTGTAATTATATTGTATCTAGGTCTATAAAAATAACTCAAAATAATATCACAATAATTTTTTAATGTTTTTGTTATTATTTTATTATTATAATATAATTAACTTTGATATTATTTTAATATTTTAATCTCAAAAATACCTTAAATATATCTTGATATATTTTAAAAATTTTACAAAATAATTGCACAATTGTTTTGAAAGCCATTGTATCTAGGTCTATAAAAATATTTCAAAAAATTGGCCATTTTTAGTAAAGTTATTTCCTTACATCACCTATTTTATCTACTTTTTATTCATCCTACTTATATTTTCACCTACTTACTCCCAACTGAACAAAAAATAGGATTTCAAAGCCAACGGAGTCAAAAAAAGGTAAGGAAATATTAACCCATCCAGGAAACCAGCCATGGAGTCAATAGAGCAGAATAGCAAGGCAAGCAATTACCCTTATACCGAGAAAAAATGTAATTGAATAAAAGATTCATATATAAAAGGTTTACAAGATGTCACAATACAGACCATCACTAAGACGTGTACTAGGCCAGTTTGAACTCAACATAGAAGAATGGGTAAAGGAAATAATGTGGTATTTAGATATAGCATATTTAAAAGCTTTAGATTCCGAATTTAGCAAAGAAAGTATGTTAGTATCTGGAATAGGAGAGCTAGTAGAAATATTTGATGAGATGTTAGAAGGTGATGATATATGGATACATCCATCACTTTTATCACGAGTAAGATATTCTATTCTACCAGATGAAATGGCAATATATGAAAGATTTTCAGATATCATTAAGAACTTCTCAGAGGATAAAAAATTAGCATATGCATTATTAGACTTAGTAGAAATATTATCAAAAAAGAAACCTACAACATTCAACATTATAAATTACAATATACAAAGAATATTCACAAATCCTAATGATGAATATAGAAATGAATTCAGCATCTACCATATTAAAGAAGATGAAGATATGGATGAAGACACAGATGAAGACATAGATGAAGACATAGATGAAGAAGAGCAGAATGAATTTAATGAATACTACCAGAATCTTGCACCAACCACCGAGAGTCAACTGGATAAGCTAAAAAATAAGTTGGCTATAACTCTATGTGACGAATGTCTTATGCCAACAAGAAGTTAGGAATGCGATTGCTGGATTTTACAAATAGAGGGTTTCTAGTTTTCAGTGAAACCATTTTTTACCTCTCGCAATCTGGAATAGGTGCATCACAAATAAAATCTCCAAAATCATATGGATTAGAAAACAACTTCTGTAAGAACTTATAAACCATATCAGCATCCAATTCAGTCTTAGTGCCAAATATATTAACCTTACCAGATTTAGGCCAGATATATACCTGAATCTTTGAAGTAAAGATTATAGCAATTTTAGAATGAATATCACCCGCATCATTCTTAATATATTTTATTGGAAAGGGAAGAATCTCACGAATACCATCTATAGACTCTAAAGCATATGCTAAGGTAGAAAGATTAATAAACTTATCACCTCCAATATTAATTACAAATTTATAATTGCGCAGGAGAGCCTTATTTTCACCCACAAGTTCTACAGAAGAAAACTCAGGTAGGGAACATTCAGAAAGGTAACGTAAGAAGATAGTAACAGGATTAAAAGATCCAAAAACTTGTATACTATCAGATTTAGGAAAATAACGAATAGTATGTACAGTATCAGCTAAGATGATAACAAACTCAATGCATGCATTAAAAGTGCTACTATCTCCTGTACGTCGCCATCTATTTAATGGATTGTCAGGTGTACTTCGTCTGCATCGCCTCTCACCTTTTAGTTTAGACAAGTACTGCTCATAACCCTCAAAAGCTTTATAAATAAAGTTACTATTAATAGCAATAACATCCTTAGTAGGTTTAAGCTTATTACCAAGTATGGCGTAATCAAGTCCTTCAATATTGATTTTAAATTCAGTAATAGTAAGAGACGGAGTAAGTTCACTAAAAGTAATCATATCTAGTTTTTTCTATTGAAAGAAAAGAAATGTTCAAATTATTTTATCCTAAGAAAAAATCTAATTAAATAAAACTTCTTCATCAATATCTTATACGAGATACCATGACAAATAATAGCTTACCTCCTGAACTTTTAGAAAAGATATTCAAAACTACATATGAAGGCACTTACTACCGTTGGTATTATCTTCAAAAATATGCATTAGTGTGTCAAAAATGGGCTGTAGTAGCAAACTCTTTCCTATGGGGTGAAGTAGACCTTTATAACCGCTATAATGTGAAGGAGTTCCAAATGTATAAACATCTTACAAAACCAGGAACAGTATGCGGAAAATATATCAGAAAGCTTAATATGGATGAGGTAAAATTATGGCCCATTTGTATTGTAAAAATGCTACAAGCTTGTCCTAATATCCAGGAACTTAGCATAAAAGATTATCAATACTATGGTGGAAAAGGTGACGTTAGAGATTTGCTAAGTGAAATCCTGCATATATTACCAAACCTTCAAAAGTTAGATATCAGATATAGCCAGAGATATTTTAACAAGGAAAATGCTATTGAAAAACTTATAGAAACCCATAAAAACCTAGAAATCAGAGTAACACGTAAATGTGATATTTGCAAAGGCTAGCCACTACTCATTACTATTCGTTACTGCCAAAAAAAATTTGGGCACTGCCCTGTCACTGCCAAAAAAATTTGAGCACTACCCTGAAACGTACGGTTCACACTGGGATATCATGCTGATTACTGCCCATTACTGTCAAAAAAATTTGGGTACTGCCCGTCACTGCCGAAAAAATTTGGGCATTACCCTATCACTGCTCGCTACTGCCCAACATTACCGCAGAAGTTTGGGAAATACATGGACTTTTTCTAGCAAGATGACGCTTTAACTTAGAGGGAAAATCAAAATTTGCTCCACATAGATGACAGGTTAATCTTCCTCGAGAGTGTGAATTTTTTTTAAGTCGATAGTATCCATCTGCAAGGAAGTCACATTAGTTTTTCGTTTATGTAGAGAAATTGGAATGGTAATTTTCTTACGTGATGATAGAGGGATGGTCAGTTGCCGATTTTGGAAATCTAGGACCCCGGATATCTTCAAAACAGGTCATAAGTCACACTTTCGGCAGATTGGCCCATTTTTCAGGGGCTCAAAAAATCGTTTTTTGTAAATATCTCGGCATCCAGTGGTCCAATTTTGATGAACTTTTTTTTAAATTGTAGAGCTAAATGAGGGCTACAAAATAAAAAAAGTTCATTAAAATTGAATTACTGGATGCTGAGATATTTACAAAAAACGATTTTTTGAGTTTCAGCAAAAAGGGGTGTTTTTGGCCAAAAGTCCATTATGACCTTTATATTAGATATCCGGGGTCCTGCGTATATCCTATTTTCATACCTTGCTTAACAGCTCCACTATTTATTTAAAAGCGGCTTTTCTCTCTTTTGTATGTGGGTAGTGGGTACATTTTTCCTTTCTTTTATTCTTTTCTTTCATATATGAATGGCGAAAGACATTTTCTTTTTCTTTATTCTTGCTTTTATTCTTGCTTTTCGTATGTGGATGTCTTACTATGTTGAATATATAAACTAATAAAGTATTGTTAATATTGTAAAGAGATAATTAAAGTATACTTTAAAAAGAAAAAAGAAGAGACGAACTAAAATATCGTAAAGTGTTAATATAAAAGACAAGAGAAAAGCGTATTTTTGAAAATAAACAAAAAAAATCTCATTAATAAACGCGAATTTTAGCTATTTTTAGATATCACATGCATGTAATTAAAGTGATTTTAATTGGTTAATTTTAATTTATTATTACATCATGCATATGATTTTATTGGTTAATTTTAACCAAAATTTTATACGATACAAATTAAAATAACTATTTTATTATATTTATATAATTAATATAATTATATGGCTGTAAAATAAAAATTATTTTTTATCCAAATTCTATTTGTAGTATCATGATTTGGTAGTTGGCACCTTTCTGAATTACAATTATGAATAAAGTGTACTTTTTGAACATTATCTATTACAGTAATTGGAAAAATACGTCTCCATTTATCTCCTGTTGCTTGAAGACGGTAAAGTGGACATTTTAATACTGAATGTTCAACCATAGTATCTTCAAACCAATCTACAACAATAAATGCATAATATTTGTTATTATTACCCTTATGTTGAAAGATACCTTTGATTATTGCATAAGATTCTTCATGATCTTCTTCATAAATTGTGATAAAATCATCGAGATGTAGGTGAACTTTTGAAAGGATACCATTTTCTTCTTCAATCATATATGATGCAAATTTGTACCAACTAATTGAAGAGTTTATAAGTGCCGCCGCCTCAAACTTCATATCCACATAAGATAAAAACAATTCAGTTTTAAAATTATGTAAAGTTAAAAGAAGTTTATCACGTTCCTGCTTTGACATTCTTTTTTTTAATGAAATATTGGAAATAAAGTTTACTGGAGATATAACTAAATTAAAAGATTAGTAAATATAAATATCAAACATGTACTACTATATGCAATAAAATACTTACTTTTTGTATTATCATCATCGTCTTGAACTTGTTCAGTTGCTTCAGTTGAATATTTATCTTCTGTAACATACCAATTTAAAAATAATTGTCCAAAATTTGAATTTGTAAATCCAGTACAAGATCTATTAAATCTTGGATCAATACCACCATCTGCTAAATGTCGAATTGCAAATAAAGTATTGTAACGCTTTAATAAATCCAAATCTATGTTTTTGCAATTAGTCTTTGGTACCATCCCCTTAAAAATACGATGGACCATTTCTTTTATACCAACTTGGGTATTAATAAGTGTTCCAAAGGTTTTAGCATGCATCAAAAGATGCATATTAACGTGTATGTTTGGTAAATTAACAAAATTTACAAAAACCTATAAAAAGTAAAATATTGTTAATTATTTGAAATTATTCCATATTTCAATATCAAATTTGTAACTATACCTTTGGAAGGATTGAAAACTCTTCTTCAAGACATTGTTGCAATTCCTCATAGCTATCTGATGTAAATTTCTTGTTAAAAACCGCTTTCATAGTTTTTGCAACATGTATCTAACAAAATATAATAATTTTTGAAACTGAACTAACTCAAAATGCATTAATTCTTTGTTGAATCATGGCTGTTTCATTACGTTTGATACTTGATTCTTTTAAAAACTGGTTTAACAAAAATGGCATAATCATAACTAATCTAAGTAAATCCGACATCATAAAACTATTGTAGTGAGTAATCGGATTTGGTAAGCGAGACCATCTTTTTGGGATTTCAAAATTTTTCCAAATTTCGATAAAATTATCTTTTCCTTCTCGTGAAAATAATTCACAAGTTAATTTTAGTAGCCGCCCAATCTTTCCTGCAGTCGCATGATAAACATCCTGCGGCGTCTGTAAATGTCTTTTCCTTTTTAATTTATCTAAAATACTAGGTAATGATCGTAAACCATATTCCGTACAAAGTTGATCTCTTCTTGACATTATAGTCTCATGAGGAAATTTTTAAGATTTCTTCGTCTGTAATATGATGATAACGTAATGTTGTTACAATATCCTGATTGTGAGCACTCAATGATTCTTTAGTAGTTTTACAAGTACGACAACCCTTATTTGCATTATGTCTAAATTTATTTTTTAAAAAATTTTAATAGTTGTCATAAAATTATATTATTATATTATTAACTAAATTGAAAAAATACCTTAATACTCCTGTCATATCATTACCTTGAGGTAAATCTGCCATAACAACGCCTAAACCAGCAATTATCCATGCATCTTGTCCTTGGACAGTCATCACCTTTCCTTTCTCTAATTCCTTCATTTCTGAAATGAATGGTATCATAAATTCGACAAATTTTCCTTCAAATGGGATAAACCCAATGACAAAATGGTTCTTTATTAGCTTTTTTTGATGTGCTGGCATATTTCCAAACTGTGCATAAACACCACCTAGAAAATGGTATACATTTCTAAATGTACCAAAATCATCATAATAAAGATCTAAAAACAGCTTATAAATTGGCATAGATGATAATGGTGGATTTCTAATAGAAATGTAATCAGATGGATGTAGGTATGAAAGCTTTACATTACGAACGTGCCAACGGTCATTACATTTATAAATTATTTCACTAATCCACAATGAACCATCAGGAATATTTTGATGTTGAAACATTATCAATATAGTTACTTTTTCTAAAATTTGAGAAGTCATTATAATTAAAAATGGTTTGTCTTGTAACCATACTTCACCGGTAATAGAACGACGTTGTCTTGGTAACCCTTTTAAATTTCTGGGTAAATCTCTATATTCCAAAATTTTTTGAATTCGTAACTGATAATATCCATCATCATTTTTTAAAATTGATCTTAATCTTCCAAGTTTTTTTTGACCATTATCATCATGATAGTAAACAAAATCACCAGATCGGTACAATACTATTTATTAAAAATAACTTTAATAAATATTATCAATGATAATAAATTATAATTGTATCAAAGTGTATTATTTTATAACCTTCTGATATTAATATTTCGTGTTGTTCAAAAAGTGGGGATTCCCCCATAAATTTCCATGCCAAAATTCTGATTTTTCTTCAGAATTAATGCCGGGTCCAAAATACATATGCTTCATTAGCATCGGATTATTAAGAACACGTCATATAATTTCACTGATTGAGAGTTGATACGAAAGTTTTGATCCTCATGAGGTTGATAGAGTTTTTTTTGGTGAAATTTTAATAGACTTTGTTATTATTGGTAGGAGAGCCCTATAAAAAAAAATTTTACTTAAAATATATTTAAAATATATTTAATTTTCTTTAAAATATACTTAATTTTCTTATTTTATACTTAAAATATACTGAAAATTGAATTTTCGCAAAATTTGAATTAAATTGTATTTAATATATACTTAAAATATATTTAATTTACATTTAAATTTTGCCCATTTCAGTATATTTTAAGGATATTTAAAATAAGAATATTTTAAGTATATTATTATATACTTAAATTATACTTAAATAATATTTAATTTTTGCCTATTTCAGTATATTTTAAGTATAAAATAAAATTTTAAATATATTTTAAGTATAAAATAAAATTTTAAGTTTATTTTAAGTATATTTTAGCAAAAATATTTTTTATAAGGGAGGAAGACGTTTTCTCCATGATTGGAATCTTCAGATATTTTTTACCACATGGGTGGTTCAAATTGAGAATTGTGAATGATATCGATAAGATCTTCATATGCTTTCGTAGAAACATTATGCTTCTGAAGCCAGCAAAATAATGCCGTAGTTGTATAATTATTAAAGTACGGTGCAAACTCACCATTGCAAAACGGTATCTTGTCTTCATCTAATGCTTCAACAATTTGATCTATTTCTTCCTCTTCATTATTACGTTCCTCTTCATCGTTATTACGTTCCTCTTCCACTTGATTATTATAATTATCATTGTTACCTTCCTCCTCCTCCTCTTCGTCATTGTTTTCATTATTATCTTCCTTCTCTTCCTCCTCTTTATAATTGTATTCGTTATCACTGTCTTCTTTCTCTTCAGTATCAGATGAATTGACATTATCTTGCGAAAATATCATCTCATCATTGTAGTCTTGAGGATTAATTGATCCATATGCATTATCGTCATCATTAATGTCTTGAAAACTTAAATCATCTTTATGATCATACTGAAAGTCCATGTCATCGTTATCATTATCAGGTGAACGTACAGGCGAACGAATTGCAACTCTCTCGTCAGAATCTGTTGTCTCATTAGGTTTACTGTAAGAAAACCAATTTCGAATTTGAATTGGCTCTATTGATTTATTGTGACTATATCGTCTTCTCATCTTTTAACAATTTAAATCCTTAACTTAATTTAGAATTTTTATAAAATTCAATAAATCTTTATAAAAATTATTTATTAAATACCTTAATTGCTAATTCGGTTAAGATCAGCAGTATCCTACTATGTAAAATTGGGGAAATTGGTGCAAATAATAAAAATAATTATCATATGATCTAATAATCCAATTTTGATGAACTTTTTTTTGTTCTGTAAGTCTGGATTACCTTTATAAAATAAAAATAATTTCATTGAAATTGGACCATTAGGTTGTGAGATAATCACAAAAACATATTTTACCGACAACGATCAGATTCCATTAATAACAAAGCAGACAATTATCTCCTGATTCAGTGATCCAATTTCGATAAACTTTTTTTTGTTATTTGGATCTCAATAATCTCTACATAATAAAAAAATTTTGTCAAAATTGGGCCTCTAGATCGTGAGATAATTGCGAAAACATATTTTGCCAGACGATTTTTAGATTCATGATATAGCAAAATATATCTTTGTGATTATCTTCCGATCTAGCAGTCCAATATTGACAAACTTTTTTTTATTGTGAAGAAGAGGTTAAGACCTAAAAGACAAAAAAAAAATTATTGAAATTGGATCACTGAATTAGGAATCAATTCTTTTTTTATGATTTACTAAAATTTAGTCATAATAATAATATGAAATACTTTTTCACGATTTTCTTATAATTTAGTATTTCAATTTCAATAAATTTTTTATTTTATTGAGGAAATCAAGATCTATAGAACAAAAAAAAGTTCATTGAAATTGGATCATTGGATCAAGAGATAATTATTTTCTTTTTTTGCCCCGATTTTACATAGTAAGACACTGCCGATCTTAACCGAATTAGCAATTAATACCTTTTATATTGTTTAGCGTATCGACAAAAAAACCAAAATCAATTTGGTTAAAATTATTACCGATTTGCTATAGATTCTGATTGGAGTTTTGAAAGTAACACAATCGTCAAGTTTTAGAACACAATCGTATACAAAATCAAGTAGCACATTGGAGTTTTAAAAGTAACACAATCGTCAAGTTTTGGAATACAATCGTATACAAAATCAAGTAGTACATGCTTTTTTTATCGTTAATCAATACATAAAAATTCAATTAGTATAAAAAAAATTTATTTCATACTTGCTTAAATCTCACGAATGCGTCAAAAAACTCGAAAATTAAACTAATTGAATTGCAAAGTTTTTGACCTGTAAATTCATATGCAGGATTATAAAAAATAGTGGTTGAAAATTATACTTAATAAATAGAAAATGCTCTCGCGAAACAATAATTTAGTTAATTTAGTAGTAGAGTATTAAAGTTTACGATTTAATAAAATAATAGATAAAGTATGATTTAATTTACGATTATATATTTAATTTACGATTATATTTTTTGAACATCAAAACTAATGAAGCGAATTCGTTAAACACCATGATTGTTATTAGCAGACCAATTAAATCAATTTTCATTAATTAATTTTCGTTAATTTTAAGCCATTGTCAAAATAAAATAAATGTTGTGGTAAAACTTCCCCGATTGAACCTCTAAATCGACCACCATAGAAGATAATTACGTGTATAAAAACATTTTTATTATTCCATAATAAGTCCTCAAATTGACCCGCGACTCACCCACGGTAAATGCTTTAATTTACCATAAAGACACCGCGACACACCTGCGGCATACCCATGGCTTATCCAAATTTGTTTAACAAATTTGTTTAAACTATTTATTCCACATCATTGCAATTTCTTATTGTGTTCATAGATTGTAGGCGTAATAATTTGATTTTATTTTTTTACAAGGATTTTTTTTTTACACGGATTTTTTTATTTTCCCACTCCTTTTACAAAATTCTTTCATTTCATTAATTCTTTCGTTTTCATTAATATAATTCTTCATTTCATTAATTCTTTCGTCTTCATTAATATTTCATTAATTCTTGTGTTCATAGATTGTAGGCGTAATAATTTGATTTTATTTTTTTACACAGATTTTTTTTTTTACACAGATTTTTTTTTTTACATGGATTTTTTTTTTTTACGGATTTTTTTTTATTTTCCCACTCCTTTTACAAAATTCTTTCTCTTTCATTTTCATTAATATTTCATTAATTCTTTAATAACATGTGACTGATAGATAATTGCGAGTTTTAATTAATGAAAGAAAAAATGAAAACGATAATTTTCACGAACTTAGTGGTAATATGAAGCATAATTTTTGGAAAGAACTAGTAAGCAAAATAAACCTTGAATTCGAAACCACGTATACTGAGAGGCAATGTAAAGAAAAATTTAACGGCTTAGTGAGAGCTTATAAAGTATATAAATATTATTTCAGGTTTAACTACTATTTTAGCATATTAAATAGTACTAATATAATTTTATAATTTGAAAAAATGTATTTGTAACAGCCTGTTACATATCTTATTTGTAACATCCTTTTTTATTTTTTTTTAATAATAAATTTAATGTGTTTCACAAATAAAATTTTTATATGCAAAATTTAATTTGGAAAACTTTTACTTAATGTACTTAAGACAGTTTTATAGACAAAATTTTAAGTTATAAGCAGTTTCTCGAAATTTTTTAAAAAATTCTTTTGTCTTAGTTATATGACTGATCTTTTGTTTTTGTTTACATTACGCCTGATCTAAATTTTAATTGGATAAAATTGGGGGTTATTACAAATAAGACGCATAACAGGCTGTTACAATTAGATTTATCCTTATAATTTTATTAGAAAATGCAATTATATATCGAGGGTAAGCCAAAGGAAAGGAAAAGTGCTCTAGGAACGAAGTACTACAAGAAATTCAGTGAACATTTTTGGGAAAAATGACGTAAATATTAGAAAACTACGTAAATATTTTATTTTTTTTTATTTAATTCATAAATTAATCTGATTATTTATTTAGAAACAATTTATGATATTGCTCACGAAATCAACACAACAAGCTATACAACAACTCCGCCATCCTCACCACTACATTCACCAATATGCTCACCTATATCACCTCTCCATTCACACTCATCATCATCACCTACGCCTCTCCGTCACTCATCACCTACACCTCTCCTCCGTCACTCATCACCTACACCTTACCGTTTACGAGGCTCTAAAGTTGCTTGCCGAAACCTAGGGGTTTAGGCAAGATGGCATTTCGCCGAAAAGCGAAATTCTGCCGAAACTATATTAAAGTTATATTAAAAAACTGGCGAAACTTTGGAGAAAGGTGAAACTGCCGAAACTTATTATAAATGCCGAAACTGCCGAAACTCTGCCGAAACTATAATAAATCTATAGTAAAATTTTGACAAAACTAATCGTAGGATTTTGAAGAGGTTTAGACAAGCAACCTTACGAGGCTCACCTTCATATTATGAAATCATTAAAATTGAATAATTTCACCTCTCCGTTTACGCTCACCTCACTTCATATAAAATTGTAAATCTTTCAAATCATAATTACTATTTTGTTATATTGATGTCTGTACAACATTCAATTTTGCTTAATATTATATTGCTGTACAACATTCAATTTTTTTATTTTCCAAACGATGTATCTTTCATTATTTGGAAAAAAATACTATTTACTTTACTACATAAAATAATAAAATATGCTAAATCATTAAATAAGCAAATAAGCAGATCGTCACTGTATTATTTCAATTGGAATATTTTAATTATAACCTCCACAATTAATCATGAAAATTATTTTGAGAGTATTCTAGCAACCATCAAACTGTACTATGTTTCATCCATTTATCGTTTAAAAATTTCTCTTCCTTTAGCAGTTAAGTTTATAAATTTCTATTTAATGGTACTATTGAAATGTAAATTCGTTACCAACTCTAAATATTTTTGAATTTTGTAGCTTTACATAATATTCTATAGACTGCTATTATTGAATCACGACTTTCTTTTCATAATTGTATAAAAATCATATGTTAAGGAGTTGCATTGTCTTTTCGCAAATTTAGTAATCAGTCACATATGAGTAAAAAGGTTTGATTGGGTTATTTAGATGCAATAATATCTTTAACATTACGTAATTTAATGCTGAACGATAATAGTAGCTATAATGGCTATACTTTTTGAGTTTGGTGCATATTATTGTATCACATAAAATGATACTTCACATGATTAATTTCTTCTCACTCCTTTCTTCTAATATTTTTCTTCTTACTCCTTATATGGCCTAAAAAAGTATAATAAAATTTATGAAATTGAATCGTAAATACGCAATAAAATAAAGATTTGGAACTGATTTGAAGTAATCTTCTATATAAAAAAAGTGTCCAGTATTCACTTTTATTATTAAATGAAATACAAATTATTTATATAAATTAAATTTAATTTTTGATCTTGAAATTATAATTTTTAGTTTTTCCATCTCCTGATATTTTTAACTGATCCTGCATTTTACACAATACACAATGATATTGAGATCATATATATTTTCCAATTAAATACTACAATCATAATTACAATAGCTAAAATCTCAAAATTATATCATGATAACCTCGCCCTTTTTTTTTGTTCATTCAATGTTTATCACCTACTTTTTTGAGCAAGAAAGTTGCTCCACATTTTTTATTCATTCATATTTTCTCAATATATATCATCTACTTTGAAACAAAAAGGTTGTTCCACTTTTTTTTTCGCTCATATTTTTTTTTATATTATGACGACTAAACGTAAATCACCTAATAAATCGTCTGATGATAATCAAGAAATGGAAGTTGAAGGAGGTATGTAGATATAACTCTTTGTAAATTTATAGTAAATTTTGTTATATAGTTATATGTAAGAAGAATAATTAATAAATACCAAAAATATGTATAATAGGATCGAAAAGAAAACAAATTACGAAAAAAAGAAGAGATATTGACATTGAGAAAGCCAATCAGTTGATGAAAAAAAGTAAAAACCATAGTAATAAAAAAGCTGCCAAATCTGCCGATAAAGAAGTTATAGTAGTAAATGAAAAAAGAAGTAATGATGATGATGATGATGATGATGCGAGTAAGACGGAAGATCATAAAAAACCCGAAGTATTTCAATCAAAGTCAAATTTAGAAATAGTTGCTTGGCTCGTCGACCATCTGGAAATTTTAAGATTGGCACTAGAAATGAACAATACAGATGTTGCTATCTCATCATCCAGTAAAATTACGGACGTAAGTATTAAATTAACATGATAATATTTATTTATCTAAATCTTTTAAATAATGTATTTTTAATATTTTAGGATAAAATTCATCTATAGGACGAAAGTGTCAAGTGTCTTTTTTTACGTGTGAGAAGTCCACGTGGTGAAGTTTTTGATGAGTTGATAACAAAAATTTTCAAAATAAAAATACATTCGAACGAAGCTAAAAGCTATCTCAAAAAAACCCAAAAATTTTTCATCGACTTCAGAAATAAGTTTAACCAAATTATTTTAACTTCTGTAGAAGAATTTAAAGAAATAAGAAAAAATAGGTATTTATTTAATTGTTTCCTAGCTAACCAAATAGTGCTGTTTGTATTAATTATTAATTTAATTATAGAGCATCTACCGGAAGTTTATCTCAAAAGGAACTTATAGATTACGTTGATGAAGAATTTGTTCAAAAGATTTTAAGCTGACAGCTTGTAGCTGTTAATATTTCAGAATTAACAAGAAATGGAGGATTCGATATCTTGGTTGATTTCATAAGAGAAACCTTTAAGGTTTCGTAGAACAGAAAAAATTTGTCTGCCGTTAAAGAATTAGATAATATAACCAAAGAATTAACGATCCCTTTTAGAAGCGGAAACAAGATCGTTGATTCTTTATCGGTAAGTTATTTTATTTATACTGATACTTCATATCCTTTAATCATAGTTATTAATAATAATATTAAATTATACATAATTATAAATCTTAGCAAACGCTCTAATTTTTTTATAAAATTATGCATTTTATAACGATATTACATTGAATAAATTTAGTAAATTTTACAAGTAAATTATAATATGAAACATCATTATTCTAAACATTATATCATAATGTCGAGTGATAATAATATAAAATAAAATGGATGTATAAAACTATAAAATGTTTGTCTAAGATATAACACTTTCAAGTTTAAAAAGTAATTGTTGTTTTGTTAAAAATGGAATGGTTATTATGTGACGTTTCTTCTTTAATGTATACAGCCTAAATATCTCTATATATTTGACGTTATTATACAGACCAAAAAGAATACATTTATGTAACATTTGCGTAAAGTAAGAACTTTAAAGTTTAAGCCAATTCTGACTGGTAATTTACAAAATAACAAACACATTTCTTAAAAAAATTCTGAATCAGAATACTTTTCCAGTTTTCATCTTCGATTCTGCAAAAAATTGAAAAATTTAGGTGATAATTCAAGAAATATCCACCTATAAAAGACTAAACAATTATCAGATTGATCAAGTTCGTATAATACCAAATTTAATAAATTGTCTGATTAAATAATCGCGTATATTAAATGATCGTGTATATTATAAGGCTATAAGGCCTATTAATTCCTAAAAAGTCAATTTAACCACTATTTTATTTAAGACTATTTATTTTGTACATTTTTTTTTTAAAAAAAAAACTTTCTTTCTGAAAGTAGAGTCTGCCTCCTATACTGTTTGCCGTCGTGCATAGTGTGTTATAGGAAAAGGTGGACTTGAATTATATAGGTGTAAGCTTATGTTATATAGGCGTAAAGCTTATATAATTAATGCAACAAAAATCCTTTAATCAAGGGTTAAAATAGGCATGATGGGATATTCTCATATATCATGAGCTCTGTCTGTTTGAAGTGTCATTTTATATATAATTAAGTAGGCTTAAGTCGTAAGTAACTTTTTTATAACATTGATTATTGGAGAATTAAGTGGCAAAAATAATTTTTAGTTTGTAAGACTTTAACTCCATACCAACTTGTGTGTATTTGGCGTATATTTTATTCCCTAACCCTTAGTACCACGTGGGTTGGTAGAGTTAGCGTTTGCACTTCTTGCAGCCTATCTTTAATGGGTTTTAGGTCCACGTTTGCCCATTTAAAATTTATTAAACAGGATGTCATTCGTCCAAACACATTGCAACGTTTGTTGATGAAGCTATGGTTGTCTAATAAAAGTTCGCTTTGCCAGGCAATTTATGGTGGATTTAATGGATCAAATTACAAACAACAATAATGCAGTCATATGAGAATTCCAGGCCAAAGAATAAGGGTGAATTGTCAAAGTTGAGAATATATTTGTATTTTTTTTTAAAGCCGTCATTCTCATGAACTTTTTCATTGTATCCCTAAGTTCAATGATTTTGGTAATGATGAAACTGCAGTTGTTTACAGGGTTTCCTGCCAAACTTCTGAGGTGAATTTATGTCTGGTGTTTTTGAATATACTTATCCTTTTTGCAATAGAGTCGTAGCGAGTCTTCTTAAAGCGTACCTGTGACACCCCATCCAACTTGGGCAGTGTCGCTGAATCTAAAGCAAGGTACCTGGTTAATCCTCAACTTTGGGTTGATGAGTTATGATTCTGGAGTATTAAGGCATAATGTTTTGACTTACATCACCAATTTAACTCATAATTCTAATTTATTGAATTAGTTTATTATAGATTTATTGATATTTTTTTTTATCTGTTATATAATATTTAAATTAAAATTGTTATTGTAATAAATAACCGGTAACTTAAATCTATTGAAATTAACTTTTAAATTAGATTACAAATTATTAAAATATTATAAAATTGAATTTAACGATATTTGATTGATTTGATATTTTTAAAGGTAAATTCAATATTTATAGATAATATCATTTTGATATTATTTTGATACTGAATTAATCATATGGGCCGATCCTTGGAATCTAATTTTTTTACACAAAAATAATTTTATTAAAGCAAATATAAATTATCATTTATATAAGAATAATAAATTTATACCAGATAATGCAAAAAAAACTAATTAATTATATAATTTTTAATTTTTTTTTAATATAAGATATCATTAAAATTTAAAAGATCAAATATAACTCTCATGACAAAATCATTGATAATTCTTCGTAGAAATAAGCTATACAAATAAATTTACATTCATTTGAAAGAGAAAATCGAGATCTATCTAATGAATCTAAAATCAAGTGAATTGAATCACTAGTTGTTCAGTAATCACGTTCAGTATATTATTGAATTTTATCTAAATTTGATCATTAATTACTTCACATATAGTGATTCAATTTGAATGATCTTTGCTCCCTAAGGTGATGCCAACTTTTATCTTTAAAATAAATTTAAAATAATTCGTTTAATATATGTAGATGTTTAGGAATCATCAATTATATTATTAATATAAAATTTTATAAGTTTGATAAAATCTGATATAAAAAAATTTATTAAATACCTGTAGATGCAAGCTACACGAATGAAATTATATTCATTTGAAAGAGAAAATTAAGGTCTATATAATAAGCCTAAAATCGAATGAATTGAATCACTGGATTGTGAATAATTACGTCTAATATATTTATTTTTAATTTTTAAATTTGATTTGACTTTGATCGTTAATTACGCCTCATCCAGTGATCCAATTTTCCTGATCTTTGATTCTTACGATAGAGCAAATTCTCAGCTTTCAAATGAATGTAAAATGATGACGTTAGCATATCTCCAGGAATAATAATGCACGATTTTGTCACCTGCATAAAGTCCGATCTGAAAATTTTATTTCTTACCAAAAAATGCTTTCATAAGAGAATCCCAAATTCTTTTACTTTATTTAAAAGATTTTATTTGCCATTTAAGGATTTTAGTAGAATAAATCTAATAAAATAATTTTAAAAGATAAAAAACAAATATATAATTAGTTATTTTGAAAAAAAAAGAATATCTTATTATTCATTTTACAACTATTTTACATCATAATTATTTTTTATTTGCATGTATTTTTTACAAAGAAAAAACAATAAATTAAAGCTAAAAATTATGAAAAAATATGTCTTATCTATGTATATAAAATATTAAGTTTTTTCTTTTACTTACCACTTAAAAATAACTGCTATATTTGCTTATAAACTTTTTTGTCATATTTAATAAAAGTGAATAGAAAAATGATGGAAAAGTGATGGGAGTGATGGGGAAAAAGAAGTGGTTATTACCGTTATTTTTGAATATTGATTAAAAAAATTTTTTTTATTTTTTATTAAATCTGAGTTACGTAAATATGTAACACATATTTAATTTAGATTTGTGTAATGTTAATCTTACTAAAATATTAAATTTTTATAAAAATCTTAATTTAGACTAATTCCAAAAATCGGCACATATGTATTAAAATAATATTATATTGATATTGCATTTATTAAAAAAAAATCATTATTGTTATAACAATATCAAAATGATATCATTTCATTATATCAAAACGATATCATATTAATATCGTATTTACTTTTTATTTTTCATTATTGTTATAACAATATCGAAATGATATCGATTTGATGTTTCGTCAATATCGTTATGATGTCGATTAGATAATTATAAAGTGTTATCTTTACGATATCATATTGATATTGAATTAATGTTGGAACGATATCATATTAATATTGTATTTACTTTCTATTTTTCATTATTGTTATAATAATATCGAAATGATATCAATTTGATGTTTCGTCAATATCGTTATGATGTCGATTAGATAATTATAAAGTGATATCTTTACGATATCATATTGATATTGAATTAATGTTGGAACAATATCATATTAATATTGTATTTACTTTCTATTTTTCATTATTGTTATAACAATATCGAAATATCGAAATGATATCGATTTGATGTTTCGTCAATATCATTATGATGTCGATTAGATAATTATAAAGTGATATCTTTACGATATTATATTGATATTAAATTAATGTTGAAACGATATCATATTAATATCGTATTTACTTCCCATTTTTCAAAAAATTCATTATTGTTATAACAATATCGAAATGATATCGATCTGATATTTTTTCAAACAAATATCTTTACGATATCATTTCGATATATTGAATTAATATTGAAATGATATCATTGCGATATCATTAAGGTTGCTTGCCGAAACTAAAGGGTTTCGGCAGAATGGCGTACGCGAAACTGCCGAAACTAGTTTCGCGAAATCATCAAGAAATGCCGAAACTGCGAAACCTATCAAAATCGCAAAACTGCCGTAACTTGCCAAAACTGTTTCGGCGTTTCGGCAATACTTTCTATATGATTTAATTAGAGTTTCAGCATTTAAACAATTTATAAGAATAAAGACAATATGATTTTTTGTATGTAAATATTTATTTTATAATATTTAATATTAAACTAATAAAATATACGATTAAAAATATAATAAAAATTAAAATTTAATAATATCTTTATCTTCTATGTGGGACCTGCTTCTACCTCTTCTTCTATCTCTACTTCTGTCCCGTCTTCTATCTCTACTTCTATCTCGTCTTCTATCTCTACTTCTTGATCTACTTCTTGATCGAGACCTAGATCGCGACCTTCTTCTTTCCCTTCACAATCTATATTCATATTGACGTTGATCATGCACAGCATGCCGCCGTCGATACTCTCGTCTAAACAGATCTAAAATCCAATAAAAATATTAATGAATTGAATGAATTGCCTAAATAAAATTAATTTAAAATAATAATTAATAATAATTACCGGTTTGTAACCAGAATTCATCGTTCATATCAGCAAAACACGCTCTATCGAAACTATTTGGGCTTATAATAGGAATGTCGTCATCATTATTATTTATTATCCTACTGAGGTTTTCATAACCTCGTTTGAGGGCATTCCATTTTGTTTGGCATTGCCTAGGTGTCGCTGCAAATCCCGTTGTAACGAATATACTTGTGTCCGAAATTATTTTAGTATTACGGAAATACATAATTACGTAATTCTGTAATTATTAAGTAATTCATTAGAAAAACTCCGTATTCCGTAATTAATTTCGGACTCCGTAATTAATTTCGTATTACGAAAATATTTGGCCAGAATTAGCCTTAATTTTTGCCGATTTATATATAAAAACTTTAATAAATAATAACTCGGCACTCAGGCGATCCGTTTTGGATGATCTTACTACCATTTGATTCGTCTCGATAAGGCGATTCTAATGGTAGTAAGATCATTTAAATCCAATCACTAGATCGCGCTCCGATACCAATAACTTTTAAATATTTATAGCATAATAGCTCCGTCAATTTCAATGCTAGAAAGATGATCTTACCGTACCGCCATTAGAATCGTCTCGTCATAACGAATCGAATGGTGGTAAATTCATTCAAATCTAATCACTAGATCGTGCTCCGACACCAAAATTCATTAAATGTTTATAGTAAATTAACTCCATCAATATCGGTGCTATAGAAATGAAACACATATCATTAGATTCGTCTCGATGAGACGAATCGAATGTAGTAAGATCATCGAAATCGGATCACTAGATCCTGAGATATTCGCAATTTCGCACTATTATGCAAATTTCGGAATTTTGGAATACGTAATTAATTTCGTAACACGTAATTAATTACGTAATTACGTAATTAATTACGATTTCGTAATTTCGGATTTCGGATTTGCCAATTGAATTTCGGAAACAACTATAGTAACGAACACCCTATTTGCTATTATTGTTCATGCATTTACATGATGACAGTTTGCAATTCTTTCGAATTGCTGATGTAAGTTTCTTCATTCCGCGATTGATTGCCTAGCTGCGTTAATCGTCTATTGGAATACTGGTGGTGGCGGTGGGACAAAAGGTACTAATGCTGCCATTTTTTATTTTTATGATTTTTTCGTAACTTGAAAATTAAATACAATTTGAAAATTAAAATACAATTTAGTTTTGAATTGCGAAAAAAAATTCAAATTTCATAATATTTATAATAATTTTAAAATTCATTATAATGTTTAAAACATGAACTGATGAACATAATAACATTCTACATAATTAAAGTATTTGTAACAAAATAAACACAGTTTTGATTCTAATGTAATAAATTTAATTAACGCAGTTCTAAATTTTTTTTGTAACGCAGTTCTTAAAATTTATTGATCTAATGTAATAAATTTAATTAACGAAGTCCTTAAAACTTATTGATTCTAATATAATATGCTTATCCTTATTCCTTAATTAAATTGCACTATTTTTAAAATATAATATGCTTATCCTTATTCCTTAATTAAATTGCAATGTTTTAAAATATAATATAAAATTACAATTGCCTGCATTGCCTGCATAATTATATGTTAACTGGACTTTGATCGCGAATATTTTGCCCTGCATAATTACATTATTTATTTCCTAAATAGTATCATTATTTAAATCACATGATATTAGAATTAATTCTCATTGGATTAACTATTGTAATTATTTCTTATTATTATTATTTCTCATTATCATCATAATTATCGTCATTATTATCACCGTCATCCATACCTAATACATCATCTATATCATAATCATAGTCACCTTCTCCGGGTCTCTTGTTATTACCACTATCATCAACTTCATCATTTTCCGCATTATTTTCATCTGAATCATCCAATATCATATCTCTTGGAATATCGCCGATTTCACTAGTAATTGAATCATGCGATAAATTAACAAATTGATCAATCCATAGACTTTCGATTACTACACGGCAATTGTCTTCGGGTATTATTTCGCCGCTTGTAGTTAATCTCTGAGTAGAAGTTTGCTCCTCATTATATTCCTCATCGTCATCTTCTGCAAAAGCTTCTGCAATACGTATATTGATCTCATCATCACTAAGACGAGTATTCTTTTTTTGATCAATTCCATAAAATCCAAGTTCAGTTTTTGAATTGGATTTCCAATACAAAATTAATTTGCACATGGATTCTAGTTTATCCACATTAAGATTTAAGCGATATTTATGAAATAGCCATCCTAAAGTCGAAAATCCATGTTCGCAAGTTGCTGAGTTAGGACATATTGTAAATAGATAACTTGCAATTCTTGACAGGGCATCTGGTTCTAGTTCGGTATTAATATATTTCTACCAATTTACGGGATTATCTTTAGCAAAACTGATATCTAGATCAAATGGCTCTTGCTCATTAATATATTTCTGTATTTGATCACATAAAGTTTCAGCTTCGTAATGGTCAAAACCTAAATTTTTCCCGATTGAAGCTGCACATTTGATAATTCTCATGAGGGCGCATTTTTTAAGTGGCGCGTTTCTAAATCTGGGATCCATAAAAAAACAAGTAATATACTTATCATCATCGAACTCATCAAATCTTTCATTTATTACTTTAATACAATGACTTCGGAATGCAGAATTTAATGATTTGGGTAACTTTTTTAATGTAGCTGCAAGTTTTGCCAAGCTCAGAAAACAATCTGCAAGTGTAGCTCTTCTCGATTCTAATGAAAGTACCGCTTTTCTTAGAGGATCCAGAACAAATCCAAGAACTCGTAAATTTGAAAAAAAATTTTTTGATTGAATAATCAGTTTTATTTTATCATTTGTTAGCACTTTATCGTGATCGCTGGCCATTTCTTCTAGTGCTGATTCCAAATTTATTGCTGAATTTACGGATTCACTAGCAGTAGTCCAGCGTGTCTTGCAATATAATTTTAATCCTCCTCCACTAATTCCTTTTTCTTTAATTATTTGAGCAAGTTTTGCATTAGCCTGATGAGAACTTCTAAAAAAGGTTGTCAAAATATTAACACGTTTTAATAAAAGTTTCCCAAACTTCTCCTTGACGATGTCGCATGCAATTAAATTGATAGAATGTGCAACGCATCGCACATTTTCAATCTTTGGATGATTCTCATGTATAATTTTTCGTGCATTACGAACATTGGCCGCATTATTGGAAACTACAGCACATATTTGATCTTCTCCAATACCTTCTATAACCTTTTCAATTACCGTAACTAGATATTCTGCAGTGTGCGAATTTTCAGACAAATCAGAAAGTTGATAAAGATATTCTTTACGCGACGGAGTCATTACAATGAAGTTCCAAATTGAACGATGTGTACCAGACGTCCAACCATCAAAGGCTAAATTATAAATTAATATTATATAGTAAGTAAGATTAAATAAAAATGACGTATGATAGCCTATTTAATTTAACAAACCTAACGTTAAATTCGTTTCCTTTTCAAGCTCAGAATTAACTTTGAAGTTCACTTGAGCTAATTCACGTTCAAGTAGTTGATTTACTAATACTTCCCTTGTTGGTGTATTATACTCGGCATTAAGCTCTTTTATAAAATTGATGAAAAAGGGATGTTCCACTACTCTAAACGCAATTCTGCACGCAATAAAAAATTTAACTAATGCATGATTAATTCGTGTACATCTTTGTTCGTTAAGCTTCATTGAATCATAGTAATCATCCATGTTACTTTGACCTTCAGAGTATTTTCTTTTTTGGATACTTGGACTTATCTTGCCGTTCCATTACTTTAGTCATATACCTTCTAACAACTGCTGCTGGCGCATCTGGACAATGGTTTGAAAGATGCTTCGAGCTTTGAAACTTTACCGCGTGACCATGTATTCTTACAGTACTTGCAGGAGGCGGCAAATTTGCCAGAACCAACAGCTTCTCCTTTATTAATATCTTCCCAAATGCTATTAGGTGGCTGACCTCTTCTATTTTTCTTTTTAATGGGTGAATCTTCTATGTGATCAGTCATTTGAAACAGTTTATTATTAATTTTATTATTAAGAAAACGGAAGAAAGTAAAAGAAACTTTAGTTCAGTGTTAAAGGAGATGACGGAATTGGGTTTATTAAATGCATGTTACGCATTTTCCTTTAATGAATATAAGCCCCTTATAAAAAAACTGTAAAAACGTGTAATATCATAATATTAATATGGGAGTTAGAAATGAAAATTCTAACACTAGATAAAGCTTAAAAGAACTAAGACGACGGTAAAATATTGAAGTTTAATCTTTTATCTGTAGATTATTTGATCATCTAAATTATATTATTAATTGGTGTAACTTGGCGTAACTATATGCAAATCTTATGATCAACTATGTCAAAACTACAGAGAAACCTATTATAGAGGTTTCGGCATGTTTCGGCAGTTTCACAATTTTGACAGGTTTCACAGTTTCGGCGTTTCGGCGTTTCGGCACTATATAAGAGGTTTCACCTTTTGGCATTAGGCCAAACAGGTTTCGGCAAGCAACCTTAGATATCATAATGATATCATTTGCAAATCGATATCGCCATGATATTTATTTAACATCATTATTATATCAATTTGGTATTGTTTAAAAATTCAAGGTTTCTGTAAAGCATTTGTCTTCCAGAGGAATCGCTCAATGAAAATCAAATCGTAAGAACGGCTTAATACGTGAATTATGTTCATTCATGCTCAGCCTCAAAGAAGATAATGTCAGCTCTACTGAAATCATCAGCTCTTGCGTTAGTTTAGAGAATTTGATTTTGGGTTCTGCCCAGCACTTATCTTATTTATTTGAAATAGCAATAAAATCCAGTCAGCAGGAAATATTAGACTGGTACAATTATTCTTTTGAATTTGAGAGTAAGGTTGATGCTCTTATGGCTGATGGTAGAATTAAGGATAAAACGGTAAGATCAACGATTTACAAGGAAATGAAACCATTTCTCCTTACTAAAATCACACAAGCTAACTTGCGCAAGAAAACTCATAGGGCTAGAAAACATCTTATGTTATTTGGGAAAAATGGGATTAGACTAGATAAAATTAAGCTAGTCTTATATAGCGCAACTGAGATTTTGAAACTGACTAACGTACAAATCCAAAATGTCATAAAAAAATATACTAGTGATCATCAGAGTCATATGACTTTAATAAAAACCGTTCTCTCAGGGAACGATCAGATTAAGACTGAAGTAAGTACATCAGCAAATATATTATCTGTATCTTCCTCCAGTCAATCTAAGCCCGATCATTCCTATTTTCGCAACAAGATATTGGATCAATATCCTAATCTATATAAAGAATGTAGTAGTGAAAATTTTGATTATTATGGGATTACTGATGAGACAACATGCAGAAACTATATCTGCCCATTATGCAAATTAGGTTGTTTTCTCAAATTAAACTTTTTTTGAATAATATTATAAAACAGGATCTTACTTTATTAAATGTGAACAGCGTGAAATTGAGATAACTGCATAGTCTCATTATTTTATAATACTGCATTTCATTATGTGATATTTTTTTACAGGTCAACTACTGACTAATTAAATTTAAATTGATTCATATAAAAAGCAACATGACCAAGTCCAATAAAATATTAACTCCCAAATATCTGGATTAGCATGCCAAATTAAGTGGGTTACCAAGCGTTTTGACAGATAAGATTCGTTCCAATTTATGCAAAAGATATAAAAAAGAAACTGGAAATGAGCCATGGCAAGCATCAAGAGCTGTGACAAATATGTCAACAAAATCTCAAGCCTCTGATTTCAAGCCTATCACTTTCGAAGTCAGACCTGATCCAGAATTAATTATCAAATCCGTCTTAGAGCAATTCCCATACTTGAAATTCGGAAATAGTTTCAGAGGGATTGATAATTATAATTTTACATCACCTTAGCCGTGGAGCTCACCATGTCCTATTTGCGATGGAAAACATGGGAATTATGGATTACATGGCTCATGGTACTGCGAAAATGGGAATCAGCTCCCTTATGATCCTGAATTAGCGAAGTTCTATTCTCAAGATAAGTTGGAATATTGTCTTACCTGCAACACTTCAAGTAATAAACTAAAGTTCGCAATTGTACTGTAGTATAGGACAAAAACAGATCATGTGAAATCAATCACCCGAAAAAATGTACTCATTGCCATGATAAATGCACTGCCGAAATAATAGGACTGTGCAAATTCCAAAGTAAATGAAATTTTGGTCATATGAGAATTTTTTTTTATTATATTAATATTTATATATCATGCCGAATCTCTTAACAAACAATCAGGATAGTACAGCTTATAAAGAGCTGGAAGGCGCTTTGCTAAGGCAGAACTGCTTTGAAAAATGGCATATATTTAGGGGATGGAAGCATGGATGTAAGGTTTGTGAGGAATGCGATCATCACTCACATCTGTATTGCAAAAGGTGTAAGAAGGTGGCGGAAGGAATTTATAAGCGATGTGAATGTCCTCAAGTAATTTGATCAATAAAGCAAATGGTGCAAATTTACCAGACATTTTAGGAATTGTGTGAAGCAAATTGTGCTATTATTTTTTTTTATTATAGCTTGATAAATCAATGCGCAGTAATATTATAGTAATCGTTACATTTATCACGGGAACAAGTAATAATTTATTCTCAAACTTTCTCGAACATTCTCAAAAATTATGTATAACCCCTTGATGATCCTTATATATGGATAGCGTTAAATTCTTTATTGTTAAATTAAGGGGATGTCGTTGATCAGGTTTTTGTGATGCGATCATATTAACGTAATTTTCCCCAAAAGCTTATTCCAAGATCGATCCTGCAAATTATATAAAAAGGTGATGTCCCTGTTAATGAGCCCTTTTATCCGCCTTGTGCAAGTAAAACAAAACCATTATTAAAATCATTGGTATTAACAATCAAACGAACTCGTATTTTCCGCAAAGTAATAATAAAGTAAGTTGTTTATTGCTCGGCTAACTTCTTGAAACATGCCATCATGATGTTAATCGATTTTCCACCTTTATAGATGTTCCAAAATAAAACGGACGTATTACCCTTCTTGTTATATATCGGCATTTTGATCTTCGCCGAGAAAATCTTTGACTATCATCATGTGTATAATAGGCGCAGTGAAATAACGAAAATATTATCTAATCTAATCGAAGCCACGTGTCTCATCAGCGCAGTAAAATTGCTGTGGCTTTCCTATCATCTGATTTTCAGCATCAACAAAATTTGGCGCAGTATCGTACTGGCGATAAAAAAATCGACATACCTTTATTATAACGCTCTAAACAACAAATTTCCTAAATATAAGGCGGAATGGAATGTTGTGAAAATGAATCGTAGTGGTAAGTGTGAATCGGAATTATTATTTTTTTTTTACATCAGTTGCTAATCTCCCGAATTTATGTGCGGGAAAATTTATTTCGGAAATCTAGTATAATAAAAGAGTGTGGGGATGAGAATCTCGTAGATAGCAATAGTGTAGAAATAAATTAGGTGTAGAAGTTTATAAAAAGTCTGAGAGAGCAAAGAAGTAAATTGATGCTGGGCATTAAATGGCCTAGGATCCGCGTACTCCCTCCCTCTTTGATAGCATCATACACTTCATTTGCTTCTCTAGCATTTCCGCACCATATCATATATTATCACTTATCTTTTTCTCATAATAAAGTTTTCACTCGGATCAATCGTGTATGTATACATTTTAAAGTGTATGTTATTAATTAAATATGATCGAGAATGGCTGATAAGAGGCTGGCGACTATCAAGAGATAACTTGAATACCCACTGACTCATAAGTTCACCGCCGATTGACCGGCCGACATGAATTATGGCTTCTCCTACGTATCAAAAGATACAAAGGGAAGTTCTCACCGCCGATTGACCGGCCGACACAAGAAACTTCGGCAAAATCAGCGGATCAACTGCTACCGCCGATTGACCGGCCGACGCGAGTAGTTGTTAGACACCAAGCAACTCAATACTTCACCGCCGATTGACCGGCCGACATGAAGTATGGCTTCTCCTAAGTATCTAAAGATACAAAGGGAAGTTCTCACCGCCGATTGACCGGCCGTCACGAGAAACTTCAGCATAGTTGCATCCTCAAGTATAATATCGAAAAAAAAGCGACATGCGACTATTATAAAATTCAGTGATCGACAAAAGAACGGCCAATCAAAATACGGCATGGAGATATGATTGTTAAAAAATTATCGCGTAACGCGTAACTTGATCATCACTATACATTATAAATTTATTTCTCGCGTAACTTGATCCGCTTTACCTTAATTATAAATTCTTAATGACAGCAACTTTAAGAACAACAAAATACATGCACTATACATTGCCCGACAGTATTGGCGAAGAAACGATTGTAAATGAATACTTTAAAAAAGTCGAAGCTCAATACTGGCAACTGAAGCATTACCTTAACTATCGTCTTAAAAATGAAAGAGTAATCATACCCTGGGTACAAATTTATGAAGATTGGTTACAATCGCTTAAAAACATTAGGGGAACAAACCATAAAGGAATGCCGGGCTGTGTATCTTCACTATGTATCGAACTACTTAACGTAACTAATAGCTTTGAAGGTGTTTCGGTCCTAGAAAGTTGCATGCAGTGGTATAATAAATTCTATGAGCGTAATTTCGAATTGCAGTTCGCAGAAAGAGTACGGCAATTAGAAACAGATATATTACATTGTAGCTTTTCATCTCAGAGAATGGCTGGATTAACAAATGAGGTAAGAGACAGGAGGAATGAGTCAACCTGAAGATCATAGTGCTCGAGGTTGGGATGATGCTATTAACAATACAATCATTAGTAATACCGATTCAGATATTTTAATGAATACAAAAAAATTAATGAAGGAAACATTGCCAAAGTTGTAAGTAGGAAAATTTCATTGTAATTTATCTAAATTCTAACCAATTTATTATTTTATAGTTTAAAGGCTTTTTCATTAACTACTCTTAACCCATTGAGAGACATAACTATATTAGAGAAACCGCACTTGAACCAGTTTGTACACCCAATTATGGACTCGGCATTGTGGATCTTTGCGAAAGTTTATTATATATAGTAAGTGACTTTGAATTTTCATTTATTGCATAGATTGCATTGATGACTAAAAGTGCTTTGCATTGTTCAGCGGAGAAATACCATTGAAAGGTATGAAAACTAAAGTACGTGCAGACGGTGTAGGATTTCTTAATGATGTCATCAATTATCCCATTGTCTGTGGTGAAGGAGCGAGGCCTGGAGCATCACAACAAAAAAGTGTTGATGATGATGTAAAAAACGCAAAAAGTATGGTAGAACTTTATAATAATATTGTCATTTCAGAGGCTGATGCTCATCGACAACTATTTACGGACTTGAAAACATATGGAATTACTGCGTTCAAAACTGAGGTTTCGTTAACTATGATGGATTTTCGCAGTATGTGATGTAAACTTGGTTTGAAATATTGCACAAAACCTAGTAATTAACATTATTCAATTTTTCAGGCACACACAGATTGTTCGAAGTCGATAATTTCGGCCTACCAAGGGATTGGGCTGATATGCCCAACTTTGTGTGGTTATATGAGGCGGTAATAAAATGGGCAGTAAGTACTTTCATACATTTTTTATTTGCACGTGATACGACTGATACTAACGAGTTATGCATAAATATAGTTATGCGCTAATGCAACACGTGGTGCGTTAATTGATCATAGAAAGAAAAGAAGGTTAGGTCGGTACTCAGAAGCAATCAACGCAAAAAAATTATCACGATTAAGAAACTAATATTTTATTGCTGTACTTTTTATATTATCTTAATAAAACAAACATCTGTCATCGATAGATATTAAGCTAAGCCTATTAATTTTTTGCTAGTGGTTTTAATAATGGTCGAAATACTATTTAATATCATTGAAAAAATAAAGTTTTTATCAAATTGATCGTCTGTTTTATAAAACAATAAGTTACAATATTAGTTAAAGAAAAGAAAGATCATGAATAATAACGGTGGCTTTGCTATAATGTCAATAGATCAAGGGAGGTGAAATCTGATTGGCCAATCATCTTGTGATTTATAGAAACTCGCCAGCGCCTGGAACTCTCCTAGAACTATCGAGGAACTGGCAGGGAGTTAGGGTGATACTGTGATATGATATACGTTGTACCACAAACCGATTTAGCCAAGGCGTTGTGCATGCATGTAAATATAAAATTAGCATAGTCGAGATATGGCCCTATATAAATCCTCAGTATGCTTATAATCGAATAAAAATGAATCTGATATTTATTAGAGTATAGTATTGCTAAATCAGCTAAAATCGCTAAAAACGGTATAAATCAATAAAATCGTTATATTCTGTTATAATCTACTAAAACGCTAATATGGATTTAGATAGTAAAGCCTATTCCAAGTTAATTCATGCACACAATAGTGTTGGAGGCTCTGAAGAATATATAAGAATTATTATTGCAATATTGCCTTTAGCAGAAAGACATGATCATGAAACACCAGAAATGTGGTGCTCTCGTATTCATGATCCATTTAGGAAAATACTAGAAGAGAACCCAAGAATCCTTTCTAAGAATGGATATATTACAATGTATGGAAAGCTATATATAGATGATAGGATTCATAATCGTCCAACCAATTATATATATTGCAGTGTATGTAACTCCTTAGTTTTCACACCTGCAAATAGTCTTTTTGAGGATCGCTATGGAGATAACCACTTGAAGAGATGTATTTCTGGAAATACTATTTTGAATGAACATGCAACAAGAAATGAAATTCTCAAATCTATTGATACAAGGGAATTTCAGATCTGGCAATATAAACAATACATATTACAAGAAGAGGCTAAAATTAATCGTCTCCGTCTAGAGCTTTTCTCTCAATCTACCTCAGACTCAGAAAACGATAAGTTGGCATCAGTATCATATGATTATGATACTCGTTCAGTTAGCTATGAAGCTTACCTTTCAGCCAAAGCAACTATAGCAGAAAATACTATGCCAAGTGCTCCAAAATTCAAGCCAGCTTGTATTTCTGTTACCTCTGGTAACCAAGAAATGATTCCACCAACTTCTTATCAGTCATCAAATTGCAAAAGTGATACAGGCGAAATATTTATTTCGTCTCGATATGCAAAACAGCCAAAAGGCACTGCGTTGAGATTGAGGGATGGAACACTAATCATCGATTGTCTAACTGACTTGACTGATTCTGAGAAATATTCTACATTATAGACTATTGCTTTTAACTGAAAATTAATATTATTTAGCCAATGTAACTTATTCTTTATTTTTTATGCTAAATAATCTGCATACATGATCGCCTAGTAAAATTGGTTGAAGGCGCTATACATTTCATGTATCACCTGCCAAATTTTTCAGATTAGTCCTTAACCCAGATCCCGGTTAAGATCGTACGCTTTACGAAGATTGATATAAATTGATCCGAAGGGGTTCTCCCATTATCTTTTATAATCGCAAAAAAAGAATGTCATTTCGCAGATCTCACAGAAGGCAGAGAAGAACATGTGAAGAACATAAAGCTGAGCTGGAAGAAGAGAACTATCATCTTCATAGTGAATTGCAGATAGAAGTTGATACTAATCGCCAGAATGAGAGACAAATTAATCAACTGGAACGGGATTATACCCGATGTGAGCAAGAAATTCAAGATCTCAATAAGGAGATAGAGCGTCTTGAAAATGCTTCGAAAGAAGAAATAGTAGAGTTAAAATCTGAAATCTCTACCCTAAAAAGTCAGCTATATTAAGCTAGAAATGATGTGCAAGATAAGGGAAAATATATTTCTAGTTTAGAAGAGTAGTTAGTAAAATCTGAGGAACAAATTAAGAAATTGCGATACCGGATCAGAAGCATCTTATCACGAAAAAATTTGCCTGAACGAGAGAATTCTCCAGACTTGTATAATTCGGATGATAATATGGCCACAATCACAGAGCTAGCAAATGCTATAGATGGTTATGTGGATAATAGAGCAACAACTAGGGATATTCTTATAGACCAAATAAAAAGAATTACAAAGCAGATATGCCGAAAAGAAAATAATTTGCATCAGGATTTATCCGTAAGCAACGAAGGCATTATGATGCAGGTTGAGCGATAATGAAATTATACGGCGCAACTTGTCAAGGTAGAATAACTAATGTTATTGCGATCTCCATCAATATCAAACTAATACTCAAAACCAGGTAAATAGAATGATAGGTAATATGGCAAAAAAACAAGCCTGTATAGGTGTGCTGGTACAAGAAAAATTTGCCTTACAATTATTGTATCGGCGAAATGCACGCCACTTACGGCGAAGTAGAGGGGATATAGGTCTGTTAGAATTTAATCGAGACAGGGCTCTATGAACGATACGAGAAATGGAAAATAAAATACAGCCGAGAGCGCCAGAATAATTTAAATTTACAGGGACAAATTTTGGCGCTTCAGAATAATCCACCTAATCAAGTAAATATGGCAGGAATACCTCATCCATATTTCGACTGGGATGATAGTATCCCAGACTTTCTTGCACAACTTAGACTAGACTTGCAGAATCGGGAAATAGATCCAAATGATAATGTAGCAGGTCCCCAACAAGAAGAGATAATGCAATAGGACATTTAAGCCAGCCCTGTACTGGTGAGGAAGGACTTTAGAATGGTTCGATGATGAGATTACTACAAAGCAGAATTGGAAGCTAACTAACTTACTCAATAATACAGGGAAGGCTAACTTAGTTGCAGTAAATGGGCGAACTGCAGTACAGATAGGAGCTAATGCATTAAATGAGGCTGTTGGCCAACCAGGAAATGCAATAGTCAAGTTAAGAGCTGTAGAAGATGCTTGGAATGAAGACTGGCGTATAGCAGGTGGCTGTCCTACTAATGCTCCTGTAAATGCACCAAATGCTAATGCTAAAAATACAGTAGTTGTAGCTGGTATTCGATTTGGTCAAGCCGTATGGTGACTAAAAACTCATTTCCCTACAGTAGAAGAGGAACTTTGGGATTTGATGTATGGAACAATCAGAAAGGGAGACATGACTATAGATGAATTATATAGAAAAATATTACGAATAGGTAGACGAGCCAACTATAGACCTGAAGAATTACGTAAAAAGTTCTTAGATGCTTTACCACTTTTATGGCTTGAAAAAGCTGAAGATATTGGTAAACATTTGCCATTAGATGAATTAGCTAAAAAGCTTTATGAGATAGAATTACGCCAAATAGCTAGATATAAAAGAGATAAAATATCTGATCCGCTAGTATCTAATCGAGCATCTTGGCAAATATATGAACCTTTACCTGTTTCAGCTTCACAACAGTATGGAATATCTTTCGAAGATATGCAAAAAGCACTAGCACAGCAAAAAACTGAATACCAGTCTTTATTAGAAAAACAAAAAGCCGATTTCTAATCACAAATGGTCCAGCAAACTAAAAAGATACCTCCACCAGTTCCTCCTAAAAATATGGAACAGCTTCTTGATACATATGAAAGCGCTAATCCTTTTCCTAATACACTTACTAAGGAAGAAATAATGAGAGTGATCGCAAAAGCTTATGGGCCACCTCCTAAACCACAAAAACCAGAAAAGTTGCAATCATTTAGAATCGATAGATTAGAGTCAAAAATAGATGAAATTGGTCAGATGACATCTAAGTTTGGTAGGATATCACTTAATGATCAATCTCGAAAGCCTTTTTATTGCAGTAATTGCGGACAGGAAGGGCATAAGAAGAATAATTGCCTAAGGTTAAATCCTGTAGCTAAATCCAATTTTACTCAATGTTACTATCCTCAACTTCCATCTACACAGCCCCAATATACGCCTCCAGATTCAGATAATGAGGAAGATGGTTATGATAAAGTAGAAAATGGGTGGTATTATGTATCAGCAAAAAAAAACAGTCACTAGTAAATAAAAAGTTGTCTTTAGAATCCAGCCAGCCTGAAACGTATGACGAGCTATTGCCAAAACTTTCACTGGCAATGCGCAAAATATGTCTATCTCGAAAGGCTCAGGAGGAGAAGTCAAAGAAAGATGAGTAGTTTTCGTCATTACAATATCTGAATGCTAATATAGATGATTTAATGATATCTAATTCTTTTTTAGATGGTGGGAGTGAGTTCGGGGGTAAATGATGCAACAATTAATGCCCTTGGGTGGAAAGCTGACAAGCCATTAGACTTCACAATAAAAGATAACTCCAAACATATCACCGAATCATTGAGATGGTTTACGGATGTGCCAGTCAGTATAAAGTAAGGTTGCGGGCTAAACTGGTTTTTGAATTTGGCAAAACGTCTAAACCTCAATTTTGTCAATTTTTTTATAAGAGTTTATTATAGTTTTGTCATTTCATATGATTTTTATAGTCAAGTTTCACCAAATTTTTATTAATATTTTAATATAGTTTTGTCAAGTTTCGCATTTACTATGAGGTTTCGCCTGCAACCTTAGTATAAAGGATAAGGATGGTAAATCGGTTACAGCTACTGGAAATTTTACTCGTATTAATAATGGTGAGCCTGAACCAATGCTATGTTTAGGTATGACATGGATTCGAAAAGTTCAAGGTATTTTCAATCCGAATAAAAACCAATTCTGAATGAAGTTACATGGGAAGTCTTACACTATTCCAACATATAGCAAGGCCCCGGCGGGTGGGCAAAGATTCGTCAAAAGAGGATCAGGACCAAGTAACTACCAATTCCTCTAACCTGACTAGTGTAGAGGTAGACTCTGAATCCGGTCAATCCGGATATCTGGTGATCCATCCGAAAATTAACCAGATTCAGATTGATCCGGATGATTCATCGGATTGACCGGATGGATCATCAGATATCCAGTGATTTTTTTTTTTTTTTTAACAGTTTATATTTTAGGTTCGGAGGACGGAAGACAGGCCACAGAAAAGGGTAAGTTTTTTTTTAACCTTTGAGCTTTTTTTATCTTTATTTGATTAGTTTCTTTTATTATAGGATACAATGGCACTACGAACTACAGATCTCAACAATGAAAGTTAGGGTAAGTTTTTTTATTACTGTTCTTTTGTCTTTGGAACGTTACTATCATTCCTTTTTCTTTCTTTTCTTTAAGGAATGCTGATCTAGAGCTAGATTTATAAAGGTACGTTGGAATGAGTGTCATTTTGGCCATTAGAAACGTCATTAATGCTTCTTTTCTTTAGGGGGCATCTTTCTGGACCTAGGTTTCAGCTTGGGCTATAAATGTGAGTATAAACTTCTTTGTTTTTCGTCTTGAGAACGTCACTAACGTTCCTTTTACTTCATTTCTTTAGGGAACGCTTGTTTGGACTTGGATTTCGATAAATGTGAGTATAAATTTCATTGTTTTTCGTCTTGGGAACGTCACTAACGTTCCTTTTATTCCATTTCTTTAGGGGACACGTGTTTAGACCTGGATTTTGGCTTGGATTATAAATGTGAGTATAAATTTCTTTGTTTTTTGTTTTGGGAACGTTACTGACGTTCCTTTTACTCCATTTCTTTAGGGACACATGTTTATATATATATATATATATATATATCCTACAAACGAGATTAGGCAGTCTTACTGACAGTTAAAGTGTTAATAAATATATAGAAACCTCGAAAGTAACAACTCCCCAACCAGCCATGACGGAAATTAAACAAAGTATAGTAAAACGAGTTAGTTTAAAAGTGTTTGGACCTGGATTTCGGCTTGGGCTATGAAGGTGAGTTATGGGTGGGTTTTTTTGTGTTTTTTTTTGTCTTTGGAACGTCACTAACGTTCCTTTTACTCCATTTCTTTAGGGGACGCGTGTTTGGACCTGGATTTCGGCTTGGCTATAAAGGTTCTTCACATGTTCTTATACGATGATTGTTGTTATTTGTATCATTATTAGATGTGGACGTTTGTTGAACTGGTTGAGGTTGATGTGTGTTTGGAACTTTGGATCAATAACCACAACAATATTGCACAACAATACCCAAAGACAGAAACTATCTAGGTCTCAGAGAATAAGATCAAACAAATGGAGGAAATGTATAATGCGGTAACTACAAGTGTAAATGTCTTTGTTTTCCGTCTTGGGAATGTCACTAACGTTCCTTTTACTTTATTTTGCTTAGGCTATGAAGGTAAGTTATGGGTGGGGGTTTTTTTTTTGTTTTTTTTTGTTTTTGGAATGTCACTAACGTTCCTTTTACTTCATTTCTTTAGGGGACGCCTGCCTGGACCTGGATTTCGGCTTGGGCTATGAAGGTAAATTATGAGTGAGGTTTTTTGTTTTTTGTTTGTCTTTGGAACGTCATTAACGTTTTTTTTACTCCATTTCTTTAGGGACGCCTGTCTGGACCTGGTTTTCAGCTTGGGCTATGAAGGTAAATTATGAGTGAGGTTTTTTGTTTTTTGTTTATCTTTGGAACGTCATTAACGTTCCTTTTGTTTTTTTTTTCTTTAGGGGACACTTTCTTGAACCCAAATTTCAGCTTGGATTATGAAAGGTATGTTTGGAATAAGTAAATGTCACTTTTTTTTGTTTTGGGAATTAATAATATTTATTTTACTTTTTTTTTAGGGATGTTTCTTTGAACTTTGTTTTTTGCTTTGACTTTGAATTATAAGTTGAAAAAGAGGAACTTTATTTTTTGTTTGAGAATATTATTAAGGTTCTTTTTAAATGGTAAGTTGGGATGGGGTGAATTTCATTTTTATTTAAGAACATTACTATAAATATTTCTTCTGATTTTTTTTTTATAGGCACCTTAAATTTTACAAGGTCAATTAGAAAAAGGAAAAGATCAGTTTTGTAAAACAATCTTAAATAAAGATAATCTATTTAAGTTTTTATTTTATCTAACTTTATTTGTTATTGATAATCAAAAAGTATTTGTAATTCAAATTACATGTAAAATTTTTTATTTTTTTTCTCACACTTTCTTCTTTTTCTTGTAAAAGAATTTTAATTTTTTACAATAATTTTTTATATATTTTCTTATAAATATGAGTTCAAGTTCTGTTGAAAATGATCAGAATAATCAAAATGATCAAGATTCCACTAAAAAAAAAAGAGGTGGATCTCAAAAAAAAAGTTGGGTATGAGAGTAGTTTGTATCTAATGATGGAATTACTGCTATATGTCAAGTAGAAGTTATCTCAGGTGAAATATGTGGTAAAAAATATCAGCATAAAGGTTCAACAGGCATTTTGATAGATCATTTAAGTGGTAAACATCAAATAACAAAAGAAACAACAAAGCAAAATTATGTGGTAAGAAATAATTGTAATTTAATTTATTTAAATTTAATAATTTACTAATTAATAATTTAATAATCTTAGCCTCCAGAATTTCATGGGTTAAAAATTACACCACATAAGGAGTCTCGTCAAATCGAACTTCGTAATCTATTAATTAGTTGGATAATTTTTGATACTCAACCTTTAAATATTACACATTCAAAATCTTTTCAAAGATTTATAAAAGAACTTGACCCAGCATTTAACATTCCAAATGTTAAATTAATTAAACAAACCATCCAAAGTGCCTATAATTATACACTTCCTTTAATTCAAAAATTTGTTGAAAATAATGCAATTTCAATTAATTTGAGAACTGATATGTGGACTGGTAGAAACAGACAGGGATTTTTGGGTGTAGTAACTTGTTCTTTTTTAGATAAAAATTTCACCATTCATAAAGTTATCCTTACAATTGATATCCTCATACCGCACAAAATATATTTGATGCATTATTTGTTATTCTAGATGAATGGGGTTTAAGAGATAAAACAAATGTAATAGTAACTGACAATGGTGCAAATATGAAAAAAGCCATAAAAGAAATGAATAATATTACATCTAATATAAAATGGCAGCCATGTACCGCCCATACTTTACAATTAGTGGTGGGAAAAGGTTTAAATTCAGTCAAATTATTAGTATTAAGAGCAAAAAAACTAATTGATTTTTTTTTAAGACCAAAACAAAGTCAAAGATTAGAGGAAATTCAAAAAAAATCACAAAATCAAATTGATGTGGTAAGGATTTTAATTTTATAATTTATATTTATTAATTATTTAAATTATTTTTATTTATATAATAATTTTTATAATAATTAGAATGCTGGCAAAACTAGCGAATATTTCCTTCAAATGGTTGCAGATATTTCCACTAGGTGGAATTCAACATACTATGCTTGGGATAGGTTAATTAAAATCAAAGGTTATATTCAAATTCTAATTGTAGAATTAGTAAATAATGAAAGTGATATTGATGCAAAAAAAGATGGAAAACAACTTGAAAAAATTATGTTAAGTTCTGATGAATGGGAACTTTTACAACAATTAGTTATAACTCTTGGACCATTTGAAGAGGCAACTAATTATCTTGGTGGAGAAAAATATATTACACATAGCATTATGAATCCAGTAATTGAACAAATTAAAACTTTATTACTTTTACCATTATCTAATTCACCTAGTTCATCTACACCTAC
Source organism: Rhizophagus irregularis (assembly GCF_026210795.1). Classification (NCBI taxonomy): domain Eukaryota; kingdom Fungi; phylum Glomeromycota; class Glomeromycetes; order Glomerales; family Glomeraceae; genus Rhizophagus; species Rhizophagus irregularis. Next base: position 5,598,465 of record NC_089433.1, read on the forward strand.
GTCACCTACATTATCTACATTACCTGTAACAGCCTTTAATACATTAGAAATATATCAGGAAATTGAAAATGCAGCTGACATTTTTGTTTTAATAGAAGAAGTGGAAATTTTAGAAAATAATGTTGAAAATAATAATAATCAAGCAAAAGAAGACAAAATTAATTTGGATAAACCGTTAGAAACTAAAGATCTTCTAGATCAAGTAAAAAAAGATCTTTATAATGCAATGTGTTTTTATTGGAATGTTTTATCCGAAGATTATATAGTATCAACAATACTTGATCCCAGAATTAAGTCTATAAATAATAAAGTAAAAGGAGAGGAAATTTTACGTAAAAAATATGAAGAATATAAAGAAAATTATTTACCAACTCCCAATGAACTATTCCTGTATGTAACATCCACTCCTTCAGAAAGGTTATTTTCTGATGCAGGAAATCTACTTACAGCAAAGCGATCCAAAATGAATTCAGAACTTTTTAAGCATGTAATGTTTTTAAAAAGAAATGCAATTAAAGTTAATAATAATATTTATAATATTTATGGATAATTATTTATAGTTTAAATTAATCAGTTATATAATTTATTATAATAAATATACTATTATTTTATTAAAATTATAAAACTTATTGTAGAATCCTAAAACTAATAATTTTAAAGATTCCCATTCCTTAAAAAAGAAGCAAAGAGTTCCCAAATAAAGAAAAATAAAATAAAAATTCTTCTTTTCCATCTTACAATTTAAAATCCAAACTAAAATTCAGGTCCAGGAAAGCATCTAAAGAAAAAAGAAAAAGAATGTTAATAACACCCCCAATGACAAAAATAAACAAAAACATCCTTCTCCTAACTTACCTTCATAGCCCAAGCCAAAATCCAAGTCTCCTCTAAGATAAAAAAAAAGGAATGTTTATGACATTCATAATGACAAAAAACAACAAAAGTCCCTCTTAAGTTAAGATCTAAGTCCGGGAAGACGTCTCCTAAAGAAAGAAGAAGGAACGTTAATGACGTTTCCAATGACTAAAAAAAAATGAAACCCTTACTCCTAACTTACAATTACAGCCCAAAGCCAAAAACCAGGCGTTCCCTAAAGAAAAAAAGAAGAAGGAACGTTAACGACGTTCCTAATGGCAAAAACAAATAAAAACCCCACTTACAAAGGTCCAGGCAGGCATCCCCTAAAGAAATGGAGTAAAAGGAACGTTAGTGACATTCCCAAGACGGAAAAACAAAGAAATTTACACTTGTAGTTAACGCATTATACATTGCCTCCATTTGTTTGATCTTATTCTCTGAGATCTAGCTAGTTTCTGTCTTTAGGTATTGACTGATTAGAGGAGAGTAGTTGTGACCATACGTATACTGTTGGGTTTTTTATATGATTTTGTGACAGGATCAGAAATTTGTTGTGCGATATTGTTGTGGTTATTGATCCAAACACACATCAACCTCAACCAGTTCAACAAACGTTCACATCTAATAATGATACAAATAACAATAATCATCATGTAAGAACACGTGGAGAACCTTTATAGCCCAAGCTGAAATCCAGGTTCAGGCAGACGTCCCCTAAAGAAATTGAGTAAAAGGAACGTTAGTGATGTTCTAAAGACAAAAAAAAACAAAAAACCCCCACCCATAACTTACCTTCATAGCCCAAGCCGAAATCCAGGGTCCAGGCGGGCGTCCCCTAAAGAAATGGAGTAATAGGAAGTTAGTGACGTTCCAAAGACAAAAAAAAAACCCCCCACTCATAATTTACCTTTATAGTCAAGCCGAAATCCAGGTCCAAATACGCGTCCCCTAAAGAAATGGAGTAAAAGGAACGTTAGTGACGTTCCCAAGACAAAAAAAAACACAAAAAAACCTACCCATAACTCACTTTCATAGCCAAAGCTGAAATCCAGGTCCAAACATTAAACTAACTCGTTTTACTATACTTTGTTTACTTTCCGTCATGGCTGGTTGGGGAGTTGTTACTTTCGAAGTTTCCATATATTTATTAATACTTTAACCGTCAGTAAGACTGCCTAATCTCATTTGTGGGATATATATATATATATATATATATAAACACACGTCTTCTAAAGAAATGGAGTAAAAGGACAACGCTGCGACGTTCCCAAAACAAAAAACAAAGAAATTTATATTTACATTTATAATCCAAGCCGAAATCCAGGTCCAAACACGCGTCCCCTAAAGAAATGGAGTAAAAGGAATGTTAGTGACATTCCCAAGATGAAAAACAGAGAAAATTACACTTACCTTTTGAAATCCAAGTCGTCCAAGTTTAATTCCGAAGTCCAAGTTATAAGTTCAAACCCGTCCTTAAAGAAAAAAGTTTTTTTTTTTTTAAAAAAAAAAGCATAATATTAAAAAAAAATAGACCAGATTGGACCAGATTATCTGATCAATCCGGTCAATCCGGTCATCTATGTAACATCTGATCAATCCGATGTTATCCAATGGATCCATCCAGATTATTCACAATCCGTTCATTCCTAATCTGGATGATCCGTTTTTTGATCGAATCGGATGATGGATTGAACAGATTTTACCGGAGCACACCTCTACTTCATAATCAGTTTCTTCATAATTTTTTATCAGTTTTATGTATAAATTCCAGCTTTGCTTTAAATTAAACTGACTTAGTATTTTTTCCCAACCTTCATTATTAACTTCTTCCCAATAAGAAGGAGGTACCGAACAGTTTCTCCAATCCGAGCCATCGCAGTTGTTGGCAATAAAGTAAAATCTTAGTGCTCGTTTTAATATTGTGGATAGCCTTTTTTTCCTTTGAAGATTTGTACTCCAGACATGCTTTATATCATTTTTGTAAGGAATTCCCTTAGTGGCGCAATTTATTGCATAAATAGCAAGTTTGGCTAAATTTTCATAAGTAACTGACGAACGTACTCCCGTGCAATTTTTTAAAATACTTTGTAACACCTTCTTTCGATATTCAACATATGGTATTAAGACTTCTAAATTAAATAAACATAATTAAATTCATTTAATCTTTATTAACTTTATTAAAGAATCGATAAATTAGATATAATACCAATATGCAAAATTTCCAAATCTTTGTTGTAAGATTTATTATTTTTAAAAAATTCTTTAATTTCTTCAATTTTTTCTTCAGGATGTTTTTTTTTTACATCTATAATTCTCTTTATCTTGTTCTTCTTCATTATCACTAATATTATATGTAAATTCTTGACAAATATTTGCCCGTTTTATTACTTGAAAAGGTGTTAAATTTTTGACTCTACCAACTCTATCATCATTATTTTTTTTAAAATAAACATTATTATTTAAAATAAACAAATTAGTATTTTTATCAAAAAAAAAAATAAGAATTTTCATCCATGACAGAATTCAGTGCATTAATACAATCGTTAAGTGTTAATTTTGGAGATTCCATAATTATTTTTAAAATTCGTGAATTTCAAATATTATGTGAAAGAGAAAACAGGCGAGAAGGAGAGTATTTATATAGCTGAGTACTTGTAACGCGCAATTTAAAACAGCTCGTAACCACGTGCATTTAATCTGAAGAAACTGGGTTACGCACCATCAAAGCAGCGCGTCACCAAAACCGGGTTATGTGCCATCAAAACAGCGCATCACTGAAACTGGGTTACGCACCATTAAAATAGCGCATTACCAAAATCGGGTTATGCGCCATCAAAGCAGCACGTCACTGAAACTGGGTTACGCACCATCAAAGCAGCGCGTCACTGAAACTGGGTTATGCGTCATCAAAGTAGCGCATCACCGAAATCAGGTTACGCACCATCAAAGCAGTGTGTCACCAAAACTGAATTACGCGCCATCAAAGTAGCGCATCACCAAAACCAGATTACACACCATCAAAGCAGCACATCACCGAAACCAGATTACACACCATCAAAGCAGCGCGTCACCGATATAAATACTATAAAATAATTATTAAATATATATGTAAAGCCTAAATTGATTTACTTCGTAAAAAATAAAATTATATGGAATATATACTTTTATTAAAGCAATTATAAATTACAATTTATATAATAATAATAAAACAAATATATAATTACTAGTTATTATTATTCATTTTACACCTATTTTACATTTTAATAATTTTTTATTTGCATGTATTTTTGACAAAGAAAATACAATAATATTAAGTTTTTTTTTTTACTTATAACTTAAAAATAACTGTTATATTTGCTTATAAATTTTTTCATTATATTTAATAAAAGTGAATAGAAAAATAATAAAAAAATGATGGGCAGCTGAAAATCACCATGCGTTTAATTTTGATTATGTATCTCTCTTGACACAAGAAATAATCTTTTTAATGGCATATATTATTGAAACAGATTCTTCAAAGCTGATAGTCTTCAGAGATCTTGAGGATCATAATGGATTTTCCTGTAATCAAATAATACATTGACGTTAAAAAATAATCTAATCTCAGAAGAGATACTAGACCAGAAACATTCAAAAATGTTGCTGACATAACTTATGCGAAAATAAGGTTTTTTCTAGTTGCTATGAAGAGAACTGGATTAAATTTCAACCAAGGCAATTAGTAATAGATTTCACTCTTGTCTAATTACTAATATTTTTCAATTTTATATAGATAAAATCCTTATGAAAAGAGTTTGATCTATTAGGAAGTTTATTAAAATCAGTGAAGTATCCTTCCAAACAGAAAAAATCTTGAGATCTTGAGAATTCCATAAAAATAAAATCGATTCCGCATCAATCATATGACTTGGTCAGAGAAACAGGAAGGGTTTGAAGGAAAATGAATGTAGAATTCAGCATGATCCCATTTTTTCCAGTGTTAACCCTATAAAAAATTTTATCCGTTATTTCTGTAAAAACTCCGTAAAAATGAGCCTTTCACAGATTCATTCACGGAAAATGAAAATAATTCGATAAATTCCGCGATATAAGGTTATTAATTCCGGAAATATGAGCCTTTTACGGAAAAAAGACAGAATATAAAAAACAGATTAACTTTTTTTACAGGGTAAATATGGCGATTATAAGTCAATTAGATTAGCAAATAGTAAATTTGACTTTTACTTTTTGTATACTGATTTTTATTTTATACAGATGAGTGTTCGTGTTGTAGTGATGAAAAGATTATTAATATAGGTCTCTTTCCAGAATCTTTTAATATAAACAAACGGATTTTGGCGGACTTAAAGGGATACTAGAATGTGAATTTTAATAGCAAAGCTTGAATTTAAAATAAAGAATTTTCGTATTGTTTACAATCCTTAGATAAAGCAATTACGATTATTGTCATGTAGTAAATTATCTATAAAAATGTAAGAAATAAGCGTCAACTATTAAACATTAAAATAAAAAGATTTGGTTACTTGCCTTTTCCGCTTTTACAACTATTTCCAAGGTTCACGAATGCCGAATGATCTAAAAAATGTAAAACAAAATAGATCAGCCCTAAAATCACTAAGTGGCTCATTGCAGATAGGAGATTTCTCCTATTAGCATACACTTCGCTAAACTATCTATCAAAATACAAATCTAAAACCTATGAGTGGCTCATTGCAGACAGGAGATTTCTCCTATTAGCACGCACTTGCTAAACAATCTTTCAATATATAAATCTAAAATCTATGAGTGACTCATTGCAGACAAGAGATTTCTCCCTTTAGCATGCACTTCGCTAAACTATCTATCAAAATATGAATCTAAAACCTATGAGTGGCTCATTGCAGACAGGAGATTTCTCCCATTAGTATGCACTTCACTATACTATTTATCAAATATAAATCTAAAATTATGAGTGACTCATTGCAGACAGGAGATTTCTCCTATTAGCACGTACTATCTACACTCTATCCTACCCATATTATAACGATAAACTATCAAGCATATTATAAGCTAAATTTAATTTACTATAAACTTCTTTAACGGGCTGAGTAAACGACTTATAACAGATAGGAGAATGTCACCCTGTTAGCTCGCACTTACTATTTTCGTCATCTTTATTTACTTCCTGCGCGGATTTATCTATATAATTATTAAAGGTTACTAAATAACAAATGAACTTTATCTTGAAAAACAAAATTAAAAGTACATGCCATTTATAAAAGTTTCCTCGTACTGCTTAGTTAACTTATTTACCATTAGTTTGCTTTGCATATATTTATTGTAATTTTTAAGTCTATTAATATCTTTCTGATGTTTAAGTTTAGATCTCTTTTTTTTCTTTTTTTTAATTTTCGAAACTGTTCCATTTTTTTCTCTTCTTAATATATTCTGTTTTCTGTCTAACGCCCGTTGTGCACTATTTCTCTGTTTTTTTGGCGAGTTATTTACCGTTACCATTTTTAAGATTTAAAGTGAACAGTAGAAGAAAAAAATGTTTTTTTGAGATGCGAAAAGAAAAAATTTTTTTGTGAGGGAATAGGACCCCGCTTACTTCTAATAGAGGTCTCCGAAAATAATAAGGTAAAATTGTATATAAAATTTAATATTTACCTTATATATACTAATTTGAAATATTGTACAACAATTATTACAATATTTGGTAATATACGTTTTATAATTTTTTCTCAAAATAAAAAATTTATTCTCTTCTTTATACTTGTAAAAACCATTTTATATTTTTAATTTTATTTGCATTAGCACTATCTTTTTGAAAATTATTACAAAAATTAGCTTTTAAAATATAAAAATTCGTACAGCAATTAGCAACTTCAGAATTTAATTTCAGTACTTTGGTTAAATCAAATCATATTTTACTATCTAAGAAAGTTGTTTAGTAAGGTCGAACTACTTATATTTGAATTTTTATAGCAGTTGGAGTAATATTTATTGCATACGAGCATTTTTTTATTTTAATATTAACTTAAAATTTACGTTTTTTGTTTATTAAATTCGGAGCGTAATTTGGGCATTTTAGTCAAATGAAATCACCTTTTTAAGCTTAAGTAATATTGTTCGGCGAGATCGAAACTACCTGAATATTAATTTTCATAAGAATCAGTTTAATATTTACGGAATACGAGCAATTTTCGCACTTTTAATTTTTTTTTATTTTCCCGATCAGTGATTATAGGGCGTAATTTGGGCACTTTGGTCAAATGAAATCACTTTTTCATGCTTAAGTAAAGTTGTTCGGCAAGGTCGAAAATATTTAGATAAATATTTTCATAGCAGTTGGATTAATACTTATGGGGTACGAGCATTTTTTCATAATAATACCAATTACGAATTTATTTTTTTTAAAAAAAATTAATTAGATTTTTTTAAAGAAAGTAAGTGAATAATAGTTTCGAAGTAAAGTTAAAGATGTGTGTCTTTAAGATTTTTTTTATAGTATTTTTGTAATTCAAAGTACTTTTTTTACTAATAAAAGTTATTTATCTTTAAAGAATAAGAATTAAACTTAGTAAAAATAAAAAATTTTTAAAATTTATTGTAATGATTATAAAATATTTTGTTTATTTAATATTTAAAAAAATTTAGGTCTCTGAAAATCTAAGGTAAAATTTAATATAATTTTAAAAGGTCACTATATATATATGGTAAAATTATGAGATAAGAAAGGTTGGTAAAATTACTAGTAAATCTGAAATTTTGCCCGGAGACCTTTATTAGAAGTAAGCGGGGTCCTACGATTATTCCGATTCAGACGAGAATGATCCAAATTTGATATCTAGTTTAAAGTCTTTAAAACTGCAATCATGCAATCGATCAAGTTTATTTTCTGCTGACTGAGTTATCAATTAAGTTTGTGGCTGATTGGGTGGGTCACTGGTTTGAGAATTTTTATATTAAAAGCCATCAAAAAGCACATGATAACCTTGACATTTTAAATATGCTCATAGTAATTACGTAAAAGTTCTACAAAAGGCCTACTTCTCTTATTAGCGTTAGACATATGTAATAAACTTCACGTGATTTCTTATCAATTTGTTGAATTTCTTTTTTTAGTATCATTATATCATAAATAATTTCGATGTAACTATAATATCTTATATAATAACAATTAACGATAAAGTTATATTTCTTTCTAATTATTCCAATTTCTAATGCAGTAGATTGAAGATTCAATTAACAATGACTTACTCAAACTGTACAAATATGAAGAATTTAAAAATGTTATTAAGATATACGAAGGTCATTGCTTAGAAGTATACAGCGTGGTTTACAAAACTCATCATTTTGCGATAAAATCACTACTTTATGATAATGATAAATGCATGAATGAAATGTTCTGTGAGGTTGTTATTGCATATTTTGCTGTTTATTTTAAGATAAATTAAAAAATTTTTTCGGCATTTATTTAGATTCAACTTTATTGTCAAGTGAATTACTGTTCTGTCTCAACAATATACACTGGTCGAAATCATTTCTTTCGGCATTAATACCTTTTGTCAAAAGTTCATTATCGTCATCACGTGATTTGTCACACATTCGGCTAATCACAAAAATCAGAAAAAGTTTGGCATAAAGATTTTTGGTCGATTTATGGTTGAGTTGTAATATAAAAAAAACCATAAATCGACCAATACTTTTTTTTATCGATTTTTTATTAACAATGACAATCGACTTAAAACTTTTTTGACGATTTTTAACCAAATTTTTAATTAATTAATATCAATAATATTTGACAATCAATTGTGCAATTCCGCAATTAGTCTGCAAATGTGGAACTGTAGCATTATTATAAACACATTTTACTGACAGTTTCTATCATATTTTTCAAAAAATGCATTTGAATTGGTAAAAAAATGCATTTTCGCAAATAAAGAAATCCAAATTCGGCCGGATAATTTGACAGATTATCCAATATCCATCAAATTTTCTGGCCAAATCGCCTTTTTTTATCTTTTTTATCTTTTTAATTTAATTAATATAAAAATATTAATATTTAATATATATATTGTTTTTAAATTAATTAATACATAAAAAAAAACACCAAAAAAAGGCATTTCGGCTGGATAATTTGACGGATTATCCAATATTTGTTGAATTATCCGGTTTATGACTGAATATTAAAAAAATCAAATCAGCCGGAACATCAATAACCGTCAAATTGACCGGCTGATCCATTTTTTTAAAAAAAATCGTTCTTTTTTAAAAATTATTAATGAAAAATGATTTTTTTCTTTTACTTTAATGATAAGAAATAATCGTTTTCGATTAATAAGTTTAAAATTATATATTTTTTTGCAATTCCGCAATTTATCCGCAATTACGGATTATTTGCCGCAATTACCTATTTGCAGCACCATCTTTAACGTGAGATTATCCAGATCAAGTTAAAAAAAAAGCATGTTTTTTTAATGTGGCTCCTTCACCTCTATCTATTTCTTTCTCCCTTTTTTCCTCTCTCTTATTTCGTTATTTCCCCTCCCTTATTTCGTTCTTTTCCTTTCTTTTGCCCTTATTCTTCTATTGGCGTTGATAGGAAAAAAATTTTTTTATTTGTATTTTTTTATTTTGTAGGTTTCGGCTTTTAGTTCTTGAGCTTTGGATATATGAAGTTTCGAAGTGAAAACTTTGAAACTTTTTTTAAAAAAATTGTTGGATATATAGGTGAGTTTTGGAGTGAAAAATTTAAAACTCTAAAAAAAACTATTTTTTGTAATTTTTTCTTTCTTATATTTTGTAGGTTCTTTCGGTTATAGGGCTTTAGATATATGAGTGAGTTTCGGAGTGAAAACTTTGAAACTTTTTTTAAAAAAAATTATTAAATGTTTTTAATTTTTTTTTCTTCTATTTTGTAGGTTTCGACTTTCGGTTCTTGGGCTTTGGATATATGGGTAAGTTTCGAAGTGAAACTTCGAAACTTATTTTAAAAAAAAATTACTTTTTTAATTTTATTTTAATTTTCTTTTTCTATTTATAGGTTTCGACTTTCGGTTGGGCTTTAGATAAATAGGTGAGTTTCGAAGTGAAAGAATCGAAACTCTTTAAAGAATAATTTTTTTAATTTTTTTTTTTATTTTGTAGGTTTCGACTTTTGGTTCTTGGACTTTAGATATAAGGGTAAGTTTTGAAGTTAAAACTTCGAAACTTTCTTTTAAAAAGTATTTTTTTAATATTTTTATCTTCAATTTTGTAGATTTTAGCTTTCGATTATTGGACGTTGGATATATGGGTAAGTTTCGAAGTAAAACTTCGAAACTTTTTTTTTAAAAAAATATTTTTTTTAATATTTTAAATTTTTTATCTTCAATTTTGTAGATTTCAGCTTTCGATTATTGGCGTTGAATATATGGGTAAGTTTCGAAGTTAAAACTTTGAAACTTTTTTTTAAAAGTAATTTTTTTTAATTGTTTCTTTTTCTATTTTGTAGATTTCTTTCAGTTCTTGGGCGTTGGATATATAGGTGAGTTTTGAAGTGAAACTTCAAAACTTTTTTTTAAAAAAATATTTTTTTTAATATTTTAAATTTTTTATCTTCAATTTTGTAGATTTCAGCTTTTGATTATTGGGCGTTGGATATATGGGTAAGTTTTGAAGTTAAAACTTCGAAACTTTTTTTTAAAAGTAATTTTTTTTAATTGTTTCTTTTTCTATTTTGTAGATTTCTTTCAGTTCTTGGGCATTGGATATATAGGTGAGTTTCGAAGTGAAAGAATCGAAACTCTTTAAAGAATAATTTTTTTAATTTTTTTTTCTATTTTGTAGGTTTCGACTTTCAATTATTGGGCATTGGATATATGGGTAAGTTTTGAAGTGAAACTTCGAAACTTTCTTTTAAAAAAATATTTTTTTTAATATTTTAAATTTTTTATCTTCAATTTTGTAGATTTTGGCTTTCGATTATTGGGCGTTGGATATATGGATAAGTTTCGAAGTTAAAACTTTGAAACTTTTTTTTAAAAGTAATTTTTTTTAATTGTTTCTTTTTTCTATTTTGTAGATTTCTTTCGGTTCTTGGGCATTGGATATATAGGTGAGTTTCGAAGTGAAAGAATCGAAACTCTTTAAAGAATAATTTTTTTAATTTTTTTTTCTTCTATTTTGTAGGTTTCGGCTTTTGGTTATTGGACGTTGAATATATTATATGTAAGTTTCGATCAGAATGAAAGAATCGAAACTTTTAAAAAAAAATATTTTTTAATTGTTTCTTTATTCTATTTTGTAGATTTCGGCTTTCGGTTCTTGGGCGTTGGATATATAGGATAGGTGAGTTTTGAAGTGAAAACTTCAAAACTTTTTTTAAATAGAATTATTTTTTTTAGTTATTTTTTAATTTTTTTCTTCTATTTTGTAGGTATCGGTTTTCGGTTCTTGGGCATTAGATATACGGATGAGTTTCGGAGTGAAAACTTCGAAACTTTTTTTTTTAAAAAAATATTTTTTTTTTTAATTTATTTTAATTTTTTTTTTCTTTTTTGTAGGTTTTGACTTTCAGTTCTTGGGCTTTGGATATGTGGGTAAGTTTCGAAGAAACTTTGAAACTTCAAAACTTATTTTAAAAAAAAGATATTTTTTTAATTTTATTTTGATTATTTTTCTATTTTGTAGGTTTCGACTTTCGGTTGGGTTTTGGATATATAGGTAAGTTTCCACTTCGGATTTTTGGTTGGGTAAGTTTCGAAATATTTCGAAACTTAAATTTTTTTTATTAAAGAATTGGTTTACTAACCGTTTCTTTATTTTTTTTTGTAGATTTTCCTTTGGACTTCTATTGAATGGGTAGGTTTTGAATCTTCAAAACTTTGACCTTTTATTATTGTAATAATAACGGTTTACTAACCATTTCTTTATTTTTTTTTTGTAGGTTTCTCTTTCTTCATCTTTTTTGTCAGATAGAGTAAGTGATAGATAATTTTGGATGAGTGGATGATGGTGGACGATGGTGGACGATGGATGGTGGATGATGGGTAGTAGACGATGGATGTGGAGGATGGTTGACAATGGTTGACAATGGATGGTGAATGGTAAATGGTGAATGGTGGATGGTGGATGGTAGGTGTAAATAGACAGATACTGTAGAATGTATATATTAGATATTTAATATGATAATTTTTAATATGTAATTTTAATAAAGCGAAATAATAAAATTTAATCAATTGATTGTTATTACAAAATTAAAAATAAGCTAAATACATAAAATTATTAACAATTAGACAAAATTAGACTTAATTTCATCCAACATTCGGCAATTTGAAATTTGGACGAATGTCTAGTAAAAGTTGACGAATAGTTTATTTCCGATTTTTTAATGAATTTTGCCGATTTGTGATTGCCAAGTGGCAGGCGAAGTGTGCAAATCGTCCATAATAACTTTGACGATTTTTTTGGCAATGATCAGCTGAATTTAAACCAACTTTCGTCCAACATTCATCAATTTGAAATTTGGATGAAATGGACTATTCTGACCAGTGATATGGAGTGACTAGAAAAGGTATATTAAATTAATTTTAAAAAAATAAAAAATTTCATTAAATTAACATTTAAATTATAAGGAAAGGATAAGCCATTTTCCTTAGTATTGGAATTTGCAGAAAATGGGGAAATGATTGAGTATTTTCAAAATAGTCGTCAAACTATTTATATGGACGATTTTGTAAATATAATTGTACAAATTACGAGATTAATATTATATTTGCATGAAGAAGATATTTTTGGCATCAATATTGTATGATAATTTCTTATAAAAATTTGCATATTATTTTAAATCAATTATTATTAAATTATTCTGATTTTCAGAGTTCCAATATTTTACTTGATAAAAAGGGAAGAGTTAAACTGTTAAGTTTGGAGCTATCAAATAGAATTTTAAAAAGTTTTCAAAGCAAAAATCAAGATATTATTGATTTTGGATCCATTTTTAAAGTTATTAAGTTTAAGGATAGAGAATATAACAAATTACTTAAAGGTAATGAATTTACTTATTATTAATTTTTATAATTATTGTACTAATCATACCAACATTATTGTGACAGATTGTATAAATACTAGAAGGCTAGAAGATTGTATTAATAGGTTGGAATCTATGGGTCGATCTACTAAAGGTAAATGATGTAATTTATGACTATTATTAGTTCAAAAGCTAATTAATTTATGAATAGGACAGAAAGTCGAAATTGTCGTAGTGAAAAAATGAAAAAAAACATCTAGTATATTTTATAATGTATTAAGTCATAAAAATCTAAAGTATAATAATAAGAATAGTATCGCATTTAAAGTTAAATTGAAATGAACGGAAAGCATTAGCAAAAGAGTAAAAAACCAACATATTGAAATGAAATGAAAAAAATAATACAAATGTAATTATTTGATTTAGTTAATATATGATGACAACGATTATAAGTTTGAAATTAGGCAAATATTAAATTTAAAGCACAATGCAATACAATGCAATCAACACAGTAGATTCAAAATAATACTTTGATTAATAATACAATCAGTAATGTAAAAACACTTGTTTTTAAGTATAGTACATAAATAAGATATATTACTTAAAGGAAAAATAAGTTGCGGAAATTACCCAGTTATTATGACAATTTTTTAATAAACGTAATTATCAAGCAATATAATTGCATTGTTCATTATGTATATAAACTTAGTTATTTTCAGAAATGTAAAAATACATCAAATGAATCATAAATATAAAAAGAAGGAAAAAAAGAAAATTTCTGATTATAGATGCCATAGATGTTGGAAAATAAGTGAGCGTTTAATTCCATGGCACGATGATGACTTTAACAACGAATTAAAAGAATGCTTTGCCAAATGTGGAATTAAAGTAAATCATAATCATAAGTTATGCAGCAAATGCATTGAAAAAATAAATTTAGAGAAAACCAAACTCAGTGAATTAACTAGAATAATAAAAAAATTTAAATTTATTATATGATAAATAACAAAGAAAATTTTGTTTAGCAGAAAAATTTATTGTATAGAATTTTTTTAATTATAAATATTATGTTTGGGGAAAAAAACGGATTCGTTTATATTATAATTTATGTAATTGTTAGAAAACTATCACTATAAAGAAACGATTATAATATTTTGATGCTTTGATACTACCGATCAAATATGGAAATATTTAGTTTATCACTTAGAAATAGGTGTAAATGTATCAAATTTGGTTGTAACTGCGTGTGATTTAAAACTAAAAAGTAAAGAAGTCATATTTCAACTGACCGCAGCATTGATCTTTGCTGCGCAATGAAATAAAATATAAATATACTAATCGTGATACATTATTTTTTTTCTTTTTAGTTTAAAAGAAGATGTCTTCACTTGGTGTTTGCAATATTAACAATAAATTTTGTGGTTGCCAAACTTATATGGAAAACGATAATAATCCAGGAAAATGTTTTTATTGCAATCATTTTAACGCGTTTCATACCGGGTTTTCCATTTTGTTTCGAAATTCTTCAACGCCATTTTTGGGAGCTTGCCAAAAAGAGGGAGCTTCATGTGGATGTCAAGCTTTTTTCGCTGTTCCTAATGACCGATTGAAATGCAAATATTGTGATCATTTTTCTGCACTTCATAAGATGACTTTTCCAAATAGTGTTTCTAGTTTGTCCGAATCTATCAACAAAAAGTCTGTGGGCATTATTAGAAGGGAGGGAAATAAAATTTTAACTACAGGTCATCCCAAAAGCCAATCACTTACTCTTAACAATATATTATTGTTTTTTAAAGATAGTTGGAAAAATAAATCAGCTCCAAGAAAAAATACTTCGACTTGGAAAAAAATGAAGAAAAGAGGTTTAATTATTGAACGAGTAACATTTAATAAGGATGATATTAAAAATTTTAATACTAAAATTGTTAGTTTATTTCAAATTGATATTGTTGCGAATAATATCATTATATTAAAAGGTACTAAAGGTGAATTTAAATCTTCAATTTGTCAGGTAAAAATTATTTAATATTGGGTTCTAAATTAACAGTTTATTTTTTATATTTTAATTCTTATTTTGTGTTGTGTTTTAGAATAAAACATTAAAGAATTTGAGATCAAATATATCAAAAAGCAACAGAAAATTGTATCTTGGTAATTACATTTTTAGTTAGCATTTCTTTTTAATAATGTATTGATATTTATTAATCATGTTGCTTTAACAACAATTTTAGCATTGGTAGATAATTCCAATGACGAGTCTTCTGTGATGAATATCAAAAACTTGATTAGTTGAGATTTTATAGACTAAATTTACATAGTTATTCTAATGATTATTGGCAATTTTATTCACATAAAAGATTAACTAAAAACGGATAAATAAAATAAGAATCACGTAAATTACGACAACATTAAAAAAATTATTTATTAGTAATTAATAGAAGTGGTATAAAGAGTACATAAGCTATATAAAATAATATCACTCTTTTCATTTTTTGATTTTAGATGAATTTTTATTAATGTTATCTATATCAAATCAAAAGTATCGAACTTGATATTGTAATAACCAGTCTTCTTGATAGACTTATATGTTTGTACCTATACCTCTGCCTAAGAGGTTACATTCTAAAATTCATTTTTTAAAATTTTTTTCATTCTCGCGAACCTTTTAGTAGTTTTCTCAGTAAGAAATTATGAGATTTTTTAATTTCAGAAATTTTTTTATTAGCGAGAAAATCGATGCTCTCAAATTGATCTGACATGTTGCATTCTTCAACAAATACAAAAATTAGTTGATGAATCAACAAAACTTATAAGCCTCTCAAAGAACACCAATACAAAAAATATAAGACCTTCTGTTGATTAAGAACAATTTTCCATTTTTTTATGACTGAATAATTATACAAAATATTAAAAAGAAATCTATACAACTTTTTTTTGGTTAAAGCACATTGTAATAAATATAATTATTATAGTAAATATGTATTAACTTTATGTAGTACTACAACTTAATTATGTCATAATTGCATTGCATTATTGAATTATGATTTTTAGACTCTAAGTATTATGTATTATTGCATTATGAAATTAATTTATATATAACAACTATTTTTCCTTGAAAAGTATCAAAGATGTTGCGAAACATATGCGATCATCAATGTCAATTATCTTCAATAACAATTAAATGGCCAAGCAATTCGATCGTTTACCAAGCTTGTTTAGTAAAAAATTGCGATTATAATTGGTATTATGACTATAAATTATGTGAAAAATGCAAAATTTTTTTAGATCGATTAAAAAAAAATACAACGACTCTGTTATTAAAAAAAAATAGATCGCGTAATAAGAGTTTAAATTCAAGTCAACATTTGTGTAGTAACAGCGTTATAAAAAAAAACATTTTTCAAATTAAGGATAGAATCAACATTAACTTGATGTATTAGTTCATCTTCAAACATTACGGTATTTATCACAAAAATTAAACTTAAACGATAATACAAAAAATAGTGATAAAATAAAATAGAAATTTGAGTTTCTTTAATATTGTGTTCAAACTGCTAAATAAATAAAAAAAATTTTTTTTTTAATTTTACCTTATGTTAAGACAAAAAAAACTTAATATAAAACCCGTTTTAACCCATTTAACATAGTCAACAACACATCTAACTTGTGGTAGGTCATTTTATAAGTTGTATGAATAGTTATAGTAAAAAGTTTTACTTATTTTTAAGCTTGTTTTTCTATTCTATTTCTTTCTTTTTTGTTATTTTTTTCTGAATAAAATCTTGTTCTAACTTCTTTTTTTTCTTCTGTAGTTTCTTATTTACAAAGATGTTTTTGAAGATAAACATTGAAAGAAACTAAAATTGGCTTCTTTAATTACTTATCGTTATCTATAGTAGAGGATTGTTTAAATAATTTTTAATTAGGATGGCAAAGCCTTAGCACGTAATATTACGGATGAAACAAAATCTGCCGATATGATAGAGCTTTATAGTTAATAGTTAATAGTAAAGTAATGGCATTTTAAAAAATTTACTTGCAAGTTGCAAATGCAATAGTATCTATACAAATTTTGATGACAGTAAACTATAAAGTATACTAATTGCAATTATAGATTTAGTGGAAGTTTAGTATTTGTCGAATTTGTTAAATGCAACTTTACAAATGTGAATTGTTGGTATTGTTTTTTAATATAGTATACAAAATTATTTTAGATAATTATTCATTGCGATAAGAACCGTTTCAGAAATATAGATGTCTATTTTATTAATAAATAATTTGATTACATTACGATTCAAAAAAAATAAATAGATATTTAAACATTATAAACAATTATTTTTAAACGTCTGAGATGAAGCGATCAATATAATTTGAATATAATAAATCTGGATGAACCAGATATAATTGAATTTACATCCAAATCGGGAGAATTCAGATTTAAATCTGAGAAGGTCAGATTCAAACCCTAGTAAAAATATGTTTTTCAGATTCGTTAAACGACATGATTAAAAGGATAAAAACTGATCGGTATTTATTTATATAAATAAAGTATGTGGTTACGATTTAAAATTATATGCCCGCTAATAGCAATTAACTTTATGACTACAATAATTGCAAAAGTAAGAAAAGTCATTAAATTATATTTTATATATTATCATATTTATTATATTAAATATGTTTATTACAATGCTTTTAATAAATATCAATTAATTTTGTCATTATAACTAAAATAATTGCAATGACGAAAAAGTTATTAAATTATGCATTATGTATAATCATAATTATATTCAATATAATTATTACAATGCCAGATGTAACTTTAATAAATATCATTTATTTTTGTGACTACAATAATTGCAAAGACAAGAAAAGTAGGATCCGAATAATACATAAAAGGTAACAATACGTAGTTTGCGTAAAATGAGCCTAAAATCGTGTAGATCATTGCTTTTTTTAGATACTTCTGACCAGCATTACATAGTGCTGGCCCTGAAGAGATGCGTACAGCTATTAGTAAATTTGTTATTACCTATATATATTGCTCGGGGTCCTAGAAAAGTAATGAAATTATGTATAATCGTTATCGTAATTAAATTATTACAATGCAATTGTAACTTCAATAAATAGTAATTAACTTTATCGTTATGACTACAATAATTGCAAAGACAAGTAAGGTTGTTAATTATGTAATCATTAATATATACTATGTGTTTATTGTTAAATAATTTTATCACGCATCACTAGTTTATTAACAAATCAATGCTTACTATTTCAGATTAAATATTATATTTTTTATTTGAGTTGGATCATTTTGAATTGCAAGAAGTTTATAATGTGGCTACAATTTCTTTACTGATTAGAATCGCTTGTATTCATCAGAATACATACACAATTTTTATTACACATTAGTATCGTGCAAAACAAATATTTATTAAAATTAAACAAATACCGTGTGCTTGCAATAACTAATTATCGTATAATAAAACTCAAATTTGTATTAAGTTATTAAAAATTGCAAAAATGTTTGTATTAAAGACTTAAAGTACCACATTGGCGCATTAAATTTTGTTGATGCTTAATTTAAATAATAAATAATTAATTTTTTGAAATAAAAGTATGTACTTAACTTTTGATTTACTCATTCCATTTGAAACTTAACTTTGTCTTTTGCGATCCAAATTATATAAAATATTTTTGTAATCAATTTCAATCATAACAAGGAATTTGCATTCTAAGTAATGAATGTAGTCTGATAATAATACTCAAAAAATGTCTAAAAAAAATTTTATAATTTGACAATTATGCTAAAAAATTAAAGATATAGTGAAAAAAAATATAATAATACCATTTTCGAATTTAAATTTTAATTTAGTTTATTAGTTTTTGTTAATTCATTAATATAAATAATAATCAATCGGACATTCGGAAAGTGTATTATATAAATAAATAAAAAACAATAAACAGCAAAAATAACAATTACTTATTATTTGTTACTCATTCTTTTCAATTACTTTTGTTCATTATGTATTTAAACTTATTTAATTTCAAAAATGCAGACATACATTAAATAAACAATAACAATAAAAAAAAAATAAAAATGCCATAAATGTTGAAAAGTAATCAATAATTTAATTTAATGCTTAATAAAGTAAAGTGTTAAGTATCTGAGACAAGCGGTTGTGCTGTCTACAAAGAGAAGGAAAAAAAGCTAGCAAAATTTATTTACAAATAACAAAAATAGCTGTTTCATGATCATAATAAAGATATTAAATTTTTATATTAATTCAACTCTTTTTTTTTTAATTTGAAAAAGTTGCATACGAGATTTTTTTAGCAATTAAATTTATGAGTTGTACAAAAGGTGTGTCAATTCGCACTATTGCCAATTGACGCTTAAAATCAACTTTAAAATCTTAGTTGCATTTATTTTAAAGTTTTGAATTTGTATACTTTCTTTAATTAATTGTTGCCAATCTGTTGGCCAAAATATTTATTTATTTAAATAAAGTAAATCATAAACCTCTAAAATTTTATTTTAGTAATTATATGACTTATTTATTATGATAATTACTAATAAAAAAGAATTGGCTACGTTCAATTCCAAATTACATTTAGCGTTGTACTATTACCTGAAAGATTTAAAAAGTACCATATTATACAAAAGAAAATACATTAACTAATGTATTATTATTCAGTTAATATTGATAATACAGTATTATAAAAAATTCTTTATATATCAGTTAATTAAGGCTATTAATCCATGATAAAATTTTTCATTAAAATGGAAAAAGTATCGAATCTGAATGAACAATTATTAAGTGATAAATCAAATGTAATCAAAGGTCTATATATCTCAACAGATGGAACAAAAAAATCCCGTTATATTATCGGAACATTTAATGATCTTAGTACACTTTTAGCAGGAAATAAAATTCGCAAATGTACTATAGAATATCTAAACGGAAGTTATAAACTTTTATATGATTCGCAATCAAAAGAATCACAAAACGAATATTTAGCTCGCTATGTTGATAACACAAATGTTAATGGGCCTGTCATTATAATAAACGAAGAAAGAGATTTGAAAGATACAGAGCATAAAACGTTGGGAAAAACTGCATTAAAAAATGTAGATTGGATTGGCTTTACATTAGATTAATTACAAAAAGTTAAATACTTTTAATGTATAATCATTTTCATTATTATATTAAGAAAGCGGTTAATAGGTCAAATCGTGTATCAAAATTTTTTTGCTCATTAAAATATTGAGATTGTTTTATATTCGATTGAAAATTTAGAATATTTTAGTAGTTATTTCATTTTGTGATTGGGTTTTCATGCAATATATTGGTTTTTAATAATACATAGAAATAATAATTAATAAAATAAATTAATATGCATATATATAATAAACTGAATTTGTGATATTTTAAAGATGCTATCAACGTTGATTCATCATTAAAACTTGGCTTGTTTAATATTTGATATCAATTCAAGCGGTTTATCACATAGTTCTGTATCCGTATCGAACATAGGTGACTACTCAACAAACCGTCATCATTATTATACGATACTTTATACCTTTTAAAAAAAATTCTGAAAAGATTCCGATAAATGATCATTTTTCTAGTTTTCATTCCAAAAAAACTCAGACATGAAATATGTTGATAACACGCTCATTGATGGGTTCATAATTATTATAAATGATAAAAAAGATTTGAAAATTACTGATCACAAAACGTTAGGCGAAAAAGCATTCAAGAATGTGAAGTGGATTGGCTTTACAAAAGATTAATAGGCTATCCCAGATTTCCAGTAACATTAAACGAATTGTGTAACTATGTAAATATCACCATAGTTATAAAGAAAATTTTAAATTGACAGTAAAAACAATTTTTTTCTTTAAACTAACCTTTGTTTTAAATATGGAATTAATAATTATCAAACGTAATTTGTATAATTTTTATAAGAATAAAATTGGAATTGTTATGTGTTGAACACATCATGATGAATGTTGTAGCATAGCTTCATTAAACATATCCAACTGAATCGTTCGTAAATTTAGAAAAATTGTCAGTTAATTTATTTGTCCTACTTTTCAAAAATTATTGAAAGAAAAATATATTGTATGAATCGCTAGTGCAATTATTTTCAATTTATTATCTAATAAACAATTTGTCACGCTTTATAAGGATGGATGTTCAGGACTGTTGGCGCAAAACTCATGAAATTATGAAGAATTTAATTGGTTTCTTCGTTATAACAAGAGTTGTGAATAGTTAAATGTCACGTGAGAGTAAAAATTCGTTATTTTGCGAGTTCGTTATATCGAAAGCTGACTGTATGGTTTATTTTCAGATTATATATATAATTTTTTACATCAAAAACAGACCATAACTTATTGATCACAATCGTTGCATAATCGATAATTTATTATTATTATTTTTTTTTTGATGCATCGCATAATATATTAGCAAAATATAAAAGCTCGAGATAAAGACATAACATTTTCTCTTTATATTGATATAAAGCTAAAACAAATCCCATCTCGTAAGAGTAACAGAATTATATCAATGGTGATACTGGATATGTTAACTTTCTATATATACAGTATATCTATCATAAATCCTTTAAATTTGAAAATTATATTTCAAGAAACTCTGAATCAATCAGTGTTTTCGCTTTTAATTTCAGAATATTTATCTTGATTATTATCCGCTTCTGCTTCACTAGATTTATCTGAGGTCAGAGCTAAAATTGATAAAAGTAAATTATTAAATATGTTATTTAAACAAAAAGCAATATTATTATAATTGTGATTACCAAGGTATAATCTTTTGTTGCTTTTTGACATATTTTCTCTAAAATTCTTTAAAGATTTTTCCTAAATCACAACATCAAATTACGAATTATAAAAATATTTAAATATATTTTAAGCTAGTAAAAATTTATATAATTACCTGACAGGTAGCAATTTTTAATTTACTTGCAGAATCAGCGTTTAATAAAATCCAATTATCTTCATTAACGGAAGGAAAAGAACGGGTAATTAAATCATTAATAGCTTCAGAAGTATTTTCATTAAATAATACATTTTCTATAATGAATCCATTATCTCTCATTTCAATCCAAGCTGAAGTATTTTCTCTTGGAGCTGAATTATTTTCCCAACTTCTTTGTGTAAACAATATTATGTGATTAAGATAAAGTGAAACGTTAGCAGGTCGACCTCTAGAAGCAACTATACTAGGTGAATTGTGATTCTGAAATTTTGACTGATTTCTTTTCCTCTTTTTAGTAATCGGCATATGTCTATTTTTAATGGCTTCTTCTCTTAACCTAGAATCTCCAGAATTATTAATACTTGATGTTAATAAGTATGATGGCAAATTACTTTCAATATTAATTGAGCCAGGAACGATACTTGGTGAGGTATTCTTGTGAAATGCAGTAAAATGATCACAATATTTGCATTTCAATTCGTTATTAGGATTAGCTAAAAAAGCTTGACATCCACAGAAAACTCCATCTTTTTGACAAGCTCCTAATAATGGCGTTGAAGTATTGTGAAGTGCAGGAGAAAAACCGGTATGAAACGCATTATAATGATGGCAATAATAACATTTCTCTGGATTATTCTCATCTTCTTTATAAGTTTGACAACCACAATATTTATTGTTAAAATTACAAACACCAAGTAGGAACATTTTTCCTTAAACAAAAGAAAAAAAGAAAGAAATTCTTTGTACAATCGTTTGTTAAAGATATATTTATACTTTTAAGTAATAAATACGCATTCAGCAGATTGCAAAACTGTTAATAATGGTGGCATGGTCCGAAATATGGATTGGCGCAGTGGAAATCTGAATTGCAAATGCATACTGAATTGCCTTAATTGCAAACATTCCTTGTGAAAATGGAAAAACTTGTTTATTTAAAACCATATAAATTAGCTTTCATATGTTTTAGAAAAAGATGGTACATTTAAGACAATAATGATGAGGGCAAAAGACTTAGAAAACGTCTGATTAGTGCTTCACTTACTGAATTGACGCGTCTCTTAATCAACTACTAAAAAGCAATTATGAAGCTAATCTTCTATTGACCTCAAATTAGAAACATTTGGTGATTAGAGCTCTGAACGGGTCAGGTAGGGTCAGGTAATTGACTTAACCCGACCTGTCTCATTTTTTTCAGATCGGATTAAGTGTCAACCCAAATATAAAAATAACTTGACCTGACCCGATCCAACCTGACCTGATTTTTATTAAAAAAATTTTTTTTTTTTGACCTTGCTGTTATTATATTTTATGTTGTATTTTATTACTAAATAAAAAAACCATAGAAATCATTTATGATATATAAAATGATATCAATAACAATGCTAATTAGTTAAATTTTATACAACTGGAAAAATTTTATTATTAATAACTGTAAATTTTAATTCCCCCCTCACACACATACTACGGCCTGTTCAGCTTTCTGAGTTATCCCAAGGCCATTTTCTAAAAATTAAAAAGAAAGAAAACGTTAACACAGGTCGAACAGATGTCATTGTCGCAAAATTTGCCTGGAATTTTTCTGGCAAATTGAGAATTATCCCAGTAAATTAGGGTAAATTGTGTTACAATTTTGGGATAATGTAGGTCTTACAATTTGGCAAATTTTGTCAAAATGGCGGAATTCCTACAAATGTTCCAATTCAAATGTTGAGAAATTTTTCAGTAAATTATCATTAAATTGTGGGAAATTTTAGGCAAATCTTTAGTAATGATATGCAAACGAAGTGCAAATTGTGGTGAATTTAGTTAAATTTTTAGTAATTTTATGCAAACGTAATGTAAATTGTGGTGAATTTTAGGCAAATTTTTAGTAATGCTATGCAAACGAAGTGCAAATTGTGGTGAATTTTGTTAAATTTTTAGTAATTTTATGTAAACGTAATGCAAATTGTGGTGAATTTAGTTAAATTTTTAGTAATTTTATGTAAACGTAATGCAAATTGTGGTAAATTATAGTGAATTTTTAGTAATTTCATGCAAAAGTAATGCAAATTGTGGTAAATTGTAGTGTATTTTTAGTAATGTTATATAAATTGTTGAAAATTTAGGTGAATTTTTCAGCAATGTTGTGCAAACGTAATACAAATTGTGGTAAATTTTGCATTTTTTCGGTAAATGTTAGCTAAACTTTTGATAATTTAGTGAAATTTAGGATAATTTCGGACAATTGAGTGAAAATGTTTTACTGATTTTGGACAATTGAGTGTAAACGGTATAAATGCAACATTTTCGGAGATAATTTAGTGAAATTTTGGACAATTGAGTGAAATTTAGTAATAATTTTAAACAATTTAGTGTAAACGCCATGACAATTTAAAACACTGTTTTAATAATTTCATATAATTTATTATAATTTTATTTATTAATAAATGTACAATTATTATTATTTAACGATAATCTATGGATAATCTGCACCTCTAATTCATTCATGTATCAAATGTCCAGTGCCAAAGTAGAAGCCGGTGTAAACCTAAAAAAAAAAGAAAAAAACGAAGCGTTAATAAACATTTCGTTGAAAAAATCAAAATAAAGAAACATTTCGAAGTATATACCTTCGAACTGTTAAATTCCATATGTTCAAGGACCATTGAACCTAAAAAATAAAAAAATGAAACATTAATATACGTTTCGTTGAAAAAATAAAAAAAATAAAAAAATGAAACATTAATATACGTTTCGTTGAAAAAATCAAAATAAAGAAACATTTCGAAGTATATACCTTCGAAATGTTAAATTCCATACGTTCAAGGACCGTTGAACCTAAAAAATAAAAAAATGAAACATTAATATACGTTTCGTTGAAAAAATCAAATTAAAGAAACATTTCGAAATATATACCTTTCGAAATGTTAAATTCCATATGTACAAAGACCGCTGAACCTAAAAAATAAAAAAAAAATGAAACGTTAATATACGTTTCGTTAAAAAAAATCAAAATAAAAAAAATATTTCGAAGTATACCTTCAAAATATTGAATTCCGGTTTGTCCAATGAGCCGCTGAACCTAAAAAAATATAAAAAAAAATGAAACATTAATATACGTTTCGTTGAAAAATAAAAAAAATATTTTGAAGTATACCTTCGAAATGTTTCCCTTTTCCCTTTCGTTTCACCCTTCCCTTTCATCTTCTCCTTCACCTTTCGTTTTCGTTCTCAACTTTCTCTTTCGTTTTCTCCTTTCCCTTAAAGAAACAAAGAAAAAAGAAAAAAATTTTAATAAATATAAACAAAATAACGAAATTTCTCTAATTCCCTTTACCTTATTACCTTCCACCCAAAGCCTGGTTCGTGAATTCGTTCCGGCGTTCCTACAATAAAAGAAAAAAAAATAACGTTTAAAACGTTACTAAAAAAAGCACTAAACTCCCCTCTACCCTATTACCTTTCACACAAACAAAGTCCGGTTCGTAATTTCGTCCGGAGTTCCTACAAAAAGAAGAAAGAAATGTTAGAAACGTTTCCTTACAAAAAATAATTAAAAAAAAAATTTTTTTTTTTAAAGTTTTGAAGCGAAACGCTTCGAAACTTACCACATTTTACCGATTCGGAATATTGGAGCACGGACCTATAAAAAAAAAAGAAAAAGAAATGTTAAAACGTTTCTAAAAAATTAAAAAAGAAAGAACTCTTCAAACTTTTTCTCCCAAATACCTTCAAGTCCGGTTCGTAAAAATTCATCTGGCAATTCCTACAAAAAAAACAAAAAATAAAAAAAAGAAACGTTAAGAACGTTTCTAAAATGCAAAAAAAATTGAATTATCTCTCTTTCTTTCTTTAATTATCCAAAGACCTTTCGTCCGGCGTTCCTATAAAAGAAAAAAGAAACGTTAGAACGTTTCTTAGTAAAAAATAAAATAAAATCAAGTTTCGCAGCGAGACGCTGCGAAACTTACCATATTTTATCGATTTAGAATATTGGAGCACAGAACCTACAAAAAAAGAACATTAGAAAGTTCCTTTAAAAATCAAAAAAAATAAAAATAAAGTTTCGTAACGAAATATTCGTTACGAAACTTACCATTTCGCCGTTTCGGATCCTTGGAATACCAAAACCTACAAAAAAGAATAAAGAACGTTAGTATTTAGTAACGTTCCTTTTAAAAATAAAAAAAAAGAATCGAAGTTTCAAAACGAAACTTTGAAACCTAACCGAAATCCAAGATCGGAAGGAATCCAGAGTGTATCTACAAAAAAAGAAGAAACATTAGCTAACGTTTCTTAAAAAAATTTAATAAAATTAAGTTTCGCAACGCAACGTTGCAAAACTTACCGGTTCGTTTCGATTCCATCATCCAAACGTCTGGCGTTTCTACATAAAGAAAAAGGAAACTTAGAAACGTTTCTTTACAAAAATTAAAAAAAAAAAATTAAAAAGTTTCAAAGCGAAACGCTTCAAAACTTACCATTTTCGTTTCCTCGTTTCCTAAGTCAAAAATACTGAAAGACTTAAAAAAAAAATAAAGGATCATTAAAAAAAATGATCCTTATAAAAGTAAAAAAAAAAAATTTATTTTAAAGTTTCGAAGCGAAACGCTTCAAAACTTACCATAATTTCAGTTCGTTTCCCAAAGTAAAAACATCGAAAATCCTACAAAAAAGAAAGAAAGGAAACGTTAGAAACGTTTTCTTGCAACAAAGATTAAAAAAAAAAAAAAATTAAAAAAGTTTCGAAGCGTTTCGCTTCGAAACTTACCATAGTTTTTCTGAAAGACGGTTCCGGGAAAGAGAAAGGGAAAGGGGGAAGGAGTGGGGATCGAAAAGAGAAGGGAAAGGGCGGAGGGGAGAAGGGGAGAAAAGAGGGAAGGTGAAGGTGAGAGAAAGAGGGAAGGAGAAAAAAGAGGGAAGGGGAAGGTGAGAGAAAGTAGAAAGGTGAAGGTGAAAGAAAGAGGGAACGGGAAGGTGAGAGAAAGAGGAAAGGGGAAGGTGAAAGAAAGAGGGAAGGGGAAGGTGAGAGAAAGAGGGGAAGGAGAAGGGCGAAAGAAAAGAGAGGTAAAGGTGAGAAAAAAAAAATTAAGCTTTTGCTAAAAAAGCTTAATTTTTTTTTCGTTATACTGCAGCCGAAGCTGCGGTAATTATTAAGTAATATCACGTGACGCACGTGATATATAATTTTATATAAATAGGGGCTTTCCCCCGCCCCAGAAATTTTTTTTTTTTATTTTAATAATTTTAAATAGATGTATATATATGCTTATATATACATATATATATATCTATTAACTAATACTTTACGAAAAGCCCTCCTCTGTAAACAGGTAGAGGCCATAAAGTACCTATAGGGGGAGAGCCATTGCTGCTCCCTCCGCCTGTTTATAGTGACAAAAAGAGGGAGTCTTCAGTAGTAAGGTTTAGTACTAAATTAAACATCACAACACATCGTGTTGATACATTGTTTATATTAACAATGTGATTTAATGTTAAATAATTCATTTAGAATATAAATATTATAAATTTAATAATGTTCGTAATTTACAAATAAATAAAAATAAAAATTAACAATTTTAATGTAATTAAGTGTAATGCTACGTTATCCAGTGTAATTGTAGTATTTTTTTTGTGTTTTTTAGCGCAATTCCGTGTTTTTTAGTGCAATTCCGCATTTTTTAGTGCAATTTCACATTTTCCAGTATAACGCAAAATTTTCTAAAAAATATAATAATTGTGGTACTTTTTAGTGTAATGCTACATTGTCTAGTGTAATTGTGGTATTTTTTAGTGCAATGCCGCATAATTTAGTATAGTGCTACATTTTTTAGTATAATTTAATGTAATGTGGAATTTTCCAAAAAATGTGATAATTGTAATGCTTTTTAGTGTAATTTGGTGAAATGCTACATTTTCCAGTGTAATGCCATATTATTGAGCATTTTCAAAAAAAAATGTAACATTTTAATATTCTGACAAAAGTGAAACATTTGACCAAAAAAACATAAAATTTGCTGAAAATATGCAACATTTGACAGAAAATATAGAATTTTCATAAAAAATATACCATTTGCCAGAAAATTGGAATATTTGACAAAATTTGATTTTAATTGACAATGTTACAACAATTTTATGAAATGTTGTTACAATGATGTCACATTGGAGATAAAATGCAGCATTTTCATAAAAATGCACCATTTGCAAGAAAATTGGAACATTTGACAGAAAAAAAGCAAAATTTGATTTTAATGACAATGTTATAACAATGTCATAACAATGTTACGAAATGTTACATTTGAGGTGTAATGTAGCATTTTCCCAAAATTTCATAAGATTTGCTAAATCGGACAATGTTGTAACAATGCTATTCCAAAAAATTGCTCAGCGTAATGTAGCATTTTCCACAATTTCCCACCATTTTCCAGGAAAATGGGGAATTTGCATTTTTTGAATTTTGGACAATGGTGCCCCTTCGACCTGTGTAATAAATGTTCCTTAAAAAAAATTATCAAATCTCTCTTTCTAATACACATACCGTGGCCTGTTCATTATCTAAAGGCCGTTCCTAAAAAAAAATTATCAAACCCCCTTCTCTAATGCACATACTGTCATCTAAAGGCCGTTCCTATACTTCATCTGATAACAAATCTAATGATAGTGACGATAGCGAACTGAAAGTGATAAAGAAAAAGGGGAGATAAAGGCACGCTATCCTATCATATGAATCACGATGAAGAACACATAATATCCAACAAAGTGACGAATAACAATTCAAATTATCAAACCGCTGACATCCCACATGAAGAATCTATAGGCAAAACTGGTCGTTTATTTGTTAGGAATTTACCTTACATTTGTACAGAATACGATTTACTAAAAAAAAAAATAAAGAAAATGTTAATAACGTTCAGTTTATTAACATTTCTAAACGCAAAAATCCCCTATTACAACTTACCTAAGGTCTTCAAGGCCGTTCTATACAAATAAATAAAAGGAAACATTAAGAATGTTCAGTTTATTTACATTTCTTTAAATAATAACACAAAAATCCCTTTATTACAACTTACCCAAGCTCCAAAGCTGTTCCCTATAAAAATAAAACAAAAAAGAAACGTTAATAATGTTTATTAACATTTCTTTAAGTAAATGGTGTAAAACTTCCTCCATTACAACTTACCCAAGGTATAACTTGCCATTAAAAAAAAATTAGCAGTTAATCATACGACTGATACTGAAACTGCAGTTATTACCGAAACTGATCAGAGTCTGATTTTTTTTGGTCGGGTCAGATCAGGTACCCGACTCGACCTGAATATTTTTGTATAATTTCAAAGTGGCTTATGAGAATTTTAATAATAATAACGAAGTTTTTTTGCAAGTTGCAACTGATAAAAATAAAGATTATATATTTTTATTTAATTACTTAAAAGAGCTGTTTATTTATATAAACGGTAATGTGCTAGGTTTCAAAATTAACAATACAGTTATTTATAAAATCTGCCGGGATATGTAGTAATTACAATATTAATGCAATATGACAATTTATTAGTAAGTTTTGGCGTACTGCGTACATATATATTATTCTACTCTATCATTTTTTATCCAGTTTTTTAGACACATACATGCTTGAATAGTTTCTCGTCCTAAACTAGAACGTCTCTTTGTAATTAGGTCGGTTCCTCCAGAAAATATTCTTTCTACAGGTACACTCGTACCTAAAAAGTTCAAAAATTATATTAAATAAAATAAAAAAATTATAAGTTATAAAATCAAACAAATTCACACCTGGAATCGCTAAAAAATCTCTTGCCATATTCGCAAGATGTGGATAAGTTGCTTCATGTGTCTATAATGCAAATATAATTAGATGTCAGTATAATATTTATTGGAATTATTAGAATTTTTTTATAACTTACTTTCCACCACTGTAGTGGATCAGTTTTAAATGCCACTGCAGGTTTTCGGAGATATTCTTCCAGCTCATCTTCATCCCTATCATTGTTATCCAATTCAAATATACAGAAAAAATCATTCCTGACAGATTCAACTAAACTATCGGTATTTTGAAAAGTATTTTTGTAATTATTGTTGTATGTTTCTTTAATAATTTTTAAAGAAGCATCAATATATTCTTGTTCCCATTTTTGTTGGGTATAATATTTTAATTTTATTCGCGGATCAAGGACTAAAAAATTACAGATGCATAAAATTTAAATAATTTAAATTTTATACAATATTATAAAGATAGTAAAATACAAAAATTTATAAATTACTCATTGCTATTGGATAAATGTATGAATCATTTGTTCTGGCATAATATTCCTTGAGTTTTTCGTACCCCATTCTTATTGCACTACGAACTTCCAGAATTGGAAGGTCGTCTAAAGCGGGGACAAATCACGTGATTCGGTGTAATTTTAATTAGATTAATTTTTTTTAAAGAAAGATTAATAGAAACTTTAAAATCATAACATAAGCGTATTTTTATCTGCTTTGCAAGTTTACTTAAGGAAAAAAAGTGGATTATGAATATTGTTTTTGACTTTACATATGAATGAACGAAACTTTGCCGATCATATTCAAAAATGGATAACGAAATTGAAAAAGTCAAATAAATCAAAAACAGCATTCAAAACCCTACTCTGCACTCTAAGTAAACTTGCAGAGCAGGCAAAATGCATTTAGGATGTGTGTTTAGAATGGTTGAATATATGGTAAAAAGTTTTATTTTATGAAAACAATTTTTTTTGAAGTCACGTGATTTGCTCCTGCTTTAGACGACCTCAGAATTGGGCAGTAATTTGTATTTTGTTCATCTAAAAGATTTTCTATATGTTCTAATAAGGCATTATACACAGGAATTGATGCCGAAAGCGTAATGAATTTTGATTGAGACATATATTCAGTAGCATCTTGGAAAATCTAAATTATAAAATTATACTTAATTTAATTGAATAAGTGATGATAAATTTAATAATTAATAAATATTACTTTAAGTACTCGGCATAATTCTTCTATAATTTTCCATTCATCCGATAAGATGGAAAAATCATTTAGCTCTCGGTCAATAGCTGCAATATTATCAAGAGGCTGTATAAATGTAATACTAGATAAATAAATTAATACATTATATCTAGTATATACTGTATTTATATATGTTTATTTAAATAGTTTTACCACTTGAAGTTCAAGAGCGCATTTTAACATTAGGTACGTTGAATTCCATCTCATCTTAACATCTAAAATAAGGTTTAATTCTTTAATATTTTGACTATTGCATTGGCAAAAAAATCTTTCACGGCGCTATGGTGAAACTCGGATTTTTACAATAAGCTTTCTTAGCTAAATAAAAATTAATAATAAATATTTTTATTTTAGAATAATATTAAAAAATATTAGTGTTTTATTCTTACCTTAGGTATTATTTTATTTGTAAAAAGATTTGTATTATTCAAAATATCATCTAAAATTATATCTTCATCTTGTGGTTCTCCCGCTTTGATATATTTTAGTATCTCTTGAACTGCAAGGTTCATCATATGAGCGATACATCTGACATGATTTCATGGCGATGGAATTCAATGTGATTTTTGATGCACATCTTTTCAAATTCCTTAAGAAAGGTATTGTTATTAGCGGCATTGTCCGTTGTTATTCCAAGGGTCTAAATTAAGTGTATTATAGTATTATCATTAGTATTTTTATTTTGTCTTTATAATACATTATATATATTAATATATACTTAACCTTTGTGAATATTTTTTTCTTTTCAAGGCATTTTAAAAATGCATTTGCCAGATTTTCGCCTGAATGAGAACCCTCTAAATAAATAAAATCAAGAAGAATATCTCTAAGTTTCCAGTTAGCATCAATATAATGGCATGTTATGCCGAGAAATCCAAGAATATTAGGAGAGGTCCAAGCATCCAACGCAAAACTTATTTTTCCTGAAACGTTCTTCAATTTTAAGAGGTAAGTAAATTAATTTAATTATATAATAATAATAAATTAAAATTTATAAATTCTTTACTAACCTGTAATAAATTTTGAATTTTTGTTTGATAATTTTTAAAAATTTTTAAAATATCATTTTTAACCGTATCTGCAGTCGGAATACGTGTTAATGGATTACAAATATTAATCAAATAACCAAACTCGGGAGATTCAACAGTGGTAAATGGCAGATCATCTGCAGTGATCCATATAGCAAGTTTTTTCCCGAAAAATCTCATTTGTAAATATCTATAAATAGGTTTAATTAATGAATAAATTATTACTTTAAAAATAAAATAAATAAATTATACTTACTAATCGTTGATTATCTTCACGTAGAAAATTATTCATCAATTCTACTTGCTTCATAGTAGGAGGATCAATTTTGTTTGGATGTAACTTAAGATGGCGATTTAAATTACCTGTTGAGCTCCCTTTGCCCATATTATATTTACCGCCACTGTTAAATAATATATTATATAAATTATAAAGGAATTTTTTAACTGTATTGAAATATAAAAATTCTTTACCTGCAATATCAGCATTTTGCCCATATTACGCCCTTTTCATCTTTAAACTTATCAAAATGATTTTACACATTACTTCCTTTTTTATTTTCGTCCAATGTGCTTAAAACTGATTCATCAGCTTTATTTTCGTCTTGAATATTTTGTTCTTCTTCATTTCTACGCAGTTCTTCATTTATACGCAGTTCTTCTTCATTTATATGTGGTTCTTCTTCATTTATATGTGGTTCTTCTTCATTTATATGTGGTTCTTCTTCATTTATACGTAATTCTTCTTCATTTATACATGATTCTTCTTCATTTATATGTGGTACTTCATTTATATCTTTTTCACTTAATATTTCTTCTTGAAGTAATATCTCATCTTCTTGAAATAACACTTCATCCTCTTCTTGATCAAATAACATTTTTTCTTTACAAGAATGCTTTGATTTATGAATATTATTATTTTTAAACTTTTTATTGTTTTTACGTTTTTCTTTAAACATTTTATATTTTATGAAGTAAAAAAAGAAAAATTTTTTTTACAAAAAAAAGGATTTTCATAGATTTATAACAAACAATTGATAATCAATTTACTAATTTGGTTCAATTATTCTGATCAACAGGTTTATTTATTTAATAAATATTTTACATTTAAACGTAATAATAATTTAATATATGTGACCTGAATCTGACCCAGATAGACTCGGTTAGATTAAAAAATTTACCTGATCCGATATCAGGTTAATAATTTGTCAACCTGACCTGAAAATTTCGGGTCAACCTGACGAGTCACCTGGGTTGACCTGACCTGTTCGGAGCTCTATTGGTGATCGTGTAAAAGTGATGACCATAGTAAATTTCGCTAACTTTGTAAAGTTAGAATATTTTGTGTAACATTACATGGTATGAATATAGTTGGCGATGCTTGCAATTCTTTATGATTCATTGTCAGTTGAATTCTATTAAAATTCATTTAAAATGCAGTGGATTGAAGATTCAATTAATAAAAAATTTCTCAAATTATACGAATTTGAAGAATTTAAAAATGTTAATAAAATTTATGATGGTCAATGTTTAGAAGTATACAGCGCGGTCTACAAAGTTATCATGTAGCGATAAAATCACTACTTTATAATAATAATGAATGCATGAATGAGATTGTTCGTGAGGTTGGTATTGTATGTTTTACTGTATATGACAATTAATTTAAAATATTTTTCAGCATTAATTTAGATTCAACTTTATCACCAGTTGAATTACTGCTCTATCTCCAAAATTTATGGAGTTACTAGAAAAGGTTTGTTAAATTAAAATTAAAAAAATGAAAAGTTTATTATATTAACATTTAAATTTTAAGGGAAAGATAAATCGTTTTCCTTAGTATTGGAATTTGCAGATAATGGAGAAATGATTGATTATTTTCGAAATAGGTGTCAAACTATTTATATGGACGATTTTATTAATATAATTGTTCAAATTGCGAGATTATTATTAATTTTGCACGAAGATGATATTTTTGGCATTAATATCATATAACAATTTCTCATAATAATTTGCAAATCACTTTTATTCTATTATTAAATTATTCTGATTTTAGAGTTCCAATATTTTACTTGATAAAAAGAGAAGAGTTAAACTGTCAAGTTTGGGGCTATCAAAAAGAATTATAAAAGGTTTTCAAAGCAAAAATCAAGATATTATCGATTTTAAATCTATTTTTGAATATATAAAGTTTAAGCATGGAAGATACAACAAATTATTTAAAGATAATGAATTTACTTTATTTTAATATTTATAATAATTGTATTAATTATGGCAACATTATTGTGACTATACTTGCCACCCATATTAAATGGGATGGGAGAATCCCCTATCCCATCCCATCCCATATCCCATCCCTTTTGCCAAAATCCCCTCCTATTTGCCAAAATCCCATTCCAATCCCAAATCCCAATCCCACCCATATCCCATATCCCATATCCCATCCCTTATCCCAAATAATCTCATTGGTCAATTATCACGTGACGTTACACAAATTTCCAAAAAAGGAAATTTTGCTTCCCGCAAAAATTGAAAGATTTTGGTTTCACAAGTATTCCAAAAAAGGAAATTTCTACGCCGATCATATAATTCTGGCCAGCATTGCATCCATTACCAGAATATGAGCAAAATTAAGATCCCGAACAGATTTACGAAGTTTATATTTTAACTCCGGCCGGAATTACAAATTATAAAGGTTTAAATCCTTATCCTACAAACCCAATTTTTAAGAGATTTACTGATCAGATTTTAATGAAATTTATATCTTTGGATTCGTCTTGATGCAAGGAATTAAATGGTAGTGAAATCATATTTCTAAAATTAATATTGACTGATTTATTATAAAAAATGTATTTTTATACTATATATTATTTGAAAGTAACATGTTTATAGCAGTTAGTATTCAGTAATATATTGATTATTTTATTTGAATTAATAATTTTGATGATATCTGTTGATATTGTTTTTTTAGATTAACAGTAAATTAATTCCTGGTTTGTAAATATTATTTTATGAAAAAATGTATTTGTAACGCCTGATTACGTATCTTTATTTGCAACATCCTTTTTTTATTTTTTTTAATAATAAATTTAATATGTGTTTCACAAATAAATTTTTTATATGCAAAATTTAATTTGGAAAACTTTTACTTAATGTACTTAAGACAGTTTCATAGATAAAATTTAAGTTATAAGCAGTTTCTTGAAATTTTTTAAAAAATTCTTTTATCTTAGTTACACGACTGATCTTTTGTTTTTGTTTACATTACGCCTGATTTTAAATTTTAATTGGATAAAATTGGGGGTTGTTACAAATAAGACGCATAACAGGCTGTTACAATTAGATTTATCCTTATTTTATTAAATATTTATGCAATAATAATAATATCTATCAAATTATATATATTAGAAATAAATAATCAAACTTTTTTTGATGAATTAATAGATAGGTTTAAGTTAATTCAAAGTTAAATTGTAATAAAAAATATAAAATAATAAATTGAATAAATATATTTTAAAAACTTTTTATATTAAAAGTAACCAATTATTGCTTGCTTTATACATGTTATTTAATAATATATATTATAAAATACATTTTTTATAATAACTTAGTCAATATTAATGTTGGAAATATAATTTCACTGCCATTAAATTCCTTGCATCGAGACAAATCCAATGATATAAATTTCATTAAAATCTGATCGGTAAATTTCTTAAAAATTGGGGTATGTAGGATAAGGATTTAAACTAAATTCTGACCTGAATTAACATTAGACTTCGAAAACTAAAATATTACGGCCGGAATTATGTGATCGGCATAGAAATTTCCTTTTTTGGAATACTTGTGAAACCAAATCCGCCCATTTTTTGCGGGAGGCAAAATTTCCTTTTTTTGGAAGTTTGTGTAACGTCACGTGATAATTGGCCAATGGTAGAAATGTTACACAAGTATTTTGGGATTTGGGATGGGATGGGATTTGGGATTGGGATTTGGGATGGGATGGGATATGGGATGGGAGGGGAGGGGATGGGAGGGGATTTTAAATGGGCGGCAAGTATAATTGTGACAGATTGTATAAACTCTAGAGTCTAGAAGTTTAGAAGAATGTATTAATAAGTTGGAATCTATAGGTCGCTCTAATAAAGGTAAATGTAATTTATGTTTATTCATTATTGTAAGTACAAAAGCTAATTAATTTTTTTGATAGGACGGGAAGTCAAAATTGTCGTATTTAAAAACGAAAAAAAAACATTTAGTAAACTTTTGAATTATAACAATAAAAATAGTATCGCATCAAGAGTTAAATTGAAACATGGGGAAAGCATTGGTCAAAGAGTAAAAAACTGACATATTGAAATGAAACGTAAAAAATAATACAAATGTGATCGTCTGGAGTATAATTACAAATACTTCTTTTTCATTTTCACAGTATCTGTGTATCAATAGAATGTAAGTTTATTACTACGGGAATTAAACTAGTTTTTAGTCATAGAGTTTCTTCGCCATTATCACGGTAAATTAAATTGTTTGCTAATTCTACATACCGGAATTAATATATCTAGTTTGTATACAATCATTTACTTCGACAATGTAATTCAACGACGTATTAAACAATAAATATTCCAAGTTAAAATAATACATTTTAGGTTGAATTGATTTGAGATTTTGAGTAAACTATAATAAGTATTGTGTATTTTAAGTAACTTATAAATTAAGGCAATTCTGTGACAACTAAATTTTGAGCTTTAAATGTAATTAGATACTCGATTAAATGACAAGACAAAAATTTAATTCGAGTCAGAAAATGTCAATTGAATTGTCATTCATTAATAATCTGACTAATTGCATCAAAAATAAATAAATCCCTTTCATAAAACTGCAATTTGATTAATAGCTTTGATAATTTGAAACAGTTATAACGAACTTTACAGAATTCAAAAAAATTTAATCAGAAGTTATTCAGTAAATAAATATAAACCACCTGAATCTCGAATGAATTATGCAAATAATCGCTCAATAATTAGCGTTAGCTGAAATATAAATAATAAGTATCAGAATGAGGATTAGGGCGTTGAATTAAACGAATCAATTAAATAAACTAAATTAAACATTTTACAAATATAGAAACCAGACAATTCAATAAGACATTGAAATATAGATGATAATTTTAAACATATCTTTTCAGATGCTTGTAAAAATTCACGATAGTTTTTTATTTTATTAGACGTATAAATCTACAAATTTGGTAGAAATCATCATCTTTTAGCTAACACTTTTATGGAAACATTAGAATTTACTTTTTTATAAACATGATATTTTATTACAGTCATCACTGACGTATAAATCTACAAATTTGGATCATCATCTTTTAAAAGCTAACACTTTTATGGAAACATTAGATTTACTTTTTTAT
Organism: Rhizophagus irregularis; assembly: GCF_026210795.1. NCBI lineage: Eukaryota > Fungi > Glomeromycota > Glomeromycetes > Glomerales > Glomeraceae > Rhizophagus > Rhizophagus irregularis. Next base: position 5,635,767 of record NC_089433.1, read on the forward strand.
AAACATGATTATTTTATTCACAACCATTTAGTACTAGTCTTGCGTCAATTTATTAATACTAAAAAAATATAAATACTGATTTAAAAAGTTTTACTTAGATAGAGCCTAATCTTCTGAAATGCTGGTATACTGTATATATAATTTATGTTTATTTAGTTGAAATTTTTCAATTTACATAGATTGAAAATCCTTTTACGAATACGTATTAAGAGGATATGTTTATTTTTCTTTAATTTTATGTATTGGGGACAAAGAACAAGGGATAGATAAGGGGGAATGGTATAATAAATATGAAAGTAAATATTTTTGGTTTATTTATAATGAAAGAAAATGATATTGAAATTTTTTTTAGAAATTAACGAAGAAAATAAAGAAACGGAAAAGAATCGGAGAACAATAAGAACAATAAACCATGTGTATGGTGTGTATTAAGGGGGAAGGTTTGTTGCATTATGTAGAAAGAAAAAATCGGAGGATAATTTAAATCGTGGATATGAAACAAGATTCTATTAAGGTAGCTTTTAAAGAGTTTTCCACAATTAAAAATTTTTAATGATTTAATAACAAACATTAAAAATATTTCTCTTTTCGCAATGATTTTAGTATTTATTGCACATTTAGGTCCATTTATTGATATGTCGTATTGCCAAACGCAGATGAATGTACACGTTAGTAAAGTTTACGCTTCGTAAGATAAATGGAATCTAAATGTTATATAAATCTTCATTGATTTATTATTTAAATAAAAAAGAAACCAACAGTTAAAAAGGTTTGTAGGCTAAACTTTAATCTGTATCATGTGACTCATACTTTCCATCACGTCATACAATTACTAAATAAGTCTATGATCGACTAATAATTAACCAATTGGCTAGTACCTCGTGCAGGGTTTGTCTTATTCATTTCAAACTTCAGTCATAGCAGAAGTAGTGAGGCAAATGTTCATAGCTAAAATCCTATGTTATAAATAGGTTAAAAATTTACAGTTTGATAAATTAAAAAGTAATATTTATTATGTACGATTTTTTTGAAATTTAATTTTTGTTATTTCTAGCACATTTATCAAATGTCACTCTAATTTATGATTTATAAAAGTTTGAAGACACCATATTTTTGTCGTTTATAGATGATAGCCACCATATAATGATAGATTTTCAAATGCTTTAGTCATTTCTTCAACCAAATTTTGATTTCTTACAACAAATTTTAATTTTCACGTTTAAAATTAAACGATTTGACGTGTGATGTGAAAATTATACCACGTGACTTAGGATTGTGTAACTTTGTAATTTATAAAAAACGTTTTTTTAATATTATGGAGGTAATTGAATTTCTGCGAATACTTATATAATTACACCTTCAACAATTGTTTTCCGCATCATTCAGTCCCTTCAAGGAGAATTTCCAAGTTTTGATTTTATAATTTATGAAGCAAAGAAAGCAGTAGACTGGCCTTATTAAAGATAAAAGACCATGACCGCGAGTGTAAAGTGTATAAAGCGTTTATACTTCATGAAAATATATTGTAACCATGATTAGTTTGTATTCGATGATGATTTGAATGATGGCTTTTGACGACCAAATAGTATATTAATTTTGTATTTGAGGTCTGAATAGAGTATCATTGATAAAATGTATTTTGAATAAAACTTGATAATTGATATTTTGATGATAGCTTTGACGAGCATTGAATATTTTTTGTGTATTTGAGGTCTGAATAGAGTTTCATTGAAAAAGTTTATTTTGAATTTTAATAATTATTAAAAGAATGTTATGAATATTTACAATTGAGAATAATTAATTAGTTGATATAGATCTTTAAATTAAATTTCATAAAATTTTAAAGAAATTAACAGTATTGTTATTTTAAGTTAAAACAAGTATATGATTCTGTACAAAGCTTAAATGAAATCGGTGCTTTTGAACATTATAAGGTATTTATCTATTTATTGCAGTTGTTTAACTTTGTAAATTTATATAATAATGAGATTTCAAACGTTTTTAGAGTTCCAGTAGTGATGACGAAAGTCCAATTGCTATCTATAAAAACATTGTTAATTTATTTAATTTAACGTAAGTAATTGATTGTTGATTGAAGTCACCTGAATCAGACGAAGATGTAGAATTATGCGACGCTATTTTAGATAAATTATCTCTTATTAATATTGAGGAACTTAGTTGGAAGGACCCTGTAGCCAGCCTTGTGCTTGATGAGAATTCGAATCTAATAAAACCCTTAGACAAGATATCACTGCAGCAATTATCTGTATATTTTTTTTAGTATTGTCTTATCATTTGCGATCTTTCACTGTACATAATGAATGAATTAATTTTATTATTGCACTACAATTAGGAGCCAAAAGGCTTTATCTTCCCGAAATTAGAGATGAAATAAATACAAAATGTATTATGCTTCAAACGAGTTCTTTCATAGTATTAATTTTTCACCAGTTCCTGTGAAATTTTTGCATGATTCAAAATGGAAGGAGGTTCCTTCTAAACAGAAACAAGTCGTTGATAATATTTTGCTAGTGCTGTAAGTGAATTTTTTTATTAATTTACTATAATTTGAGTAATTTAATTTAGCGCTAATTATTTTTAGTAAAGAAGTATGGAACAACCGTACTTATTCAGATCATAAATTTACCAAAAAATTGAACGAAGGTTCATATTTCTCGGATGTAATAAATCCCTTGCTTCGTGCTTCTTTAAGTGGAATTGATCGTGACAACACATATTTACCGTGTAAGTATTTATTAACAATTAACATTTATTGGCAATTATAACCATTTTTTTAATTGTATTAATAGGAACTTATGTACTTAGAAACTACTCGTATTTGTTGTGCGTCACAAAAAAAGAAAGATGATTACGTGAAACTTTGGCGTCAGTGCAATGATGGAATTACATGGGTTTATAATTCTTGTTCACCTGCAAGGAATCAATTTTGCTTATTGGGATTACAGACTTTTGGTACAAATTTAATTAATTTAATTTATCAATTGTATAATTACTTGTGTAAGGTATTTAAATACATTTTGGCTATTGTACGTGATTTATATTTGAATGCAATCCATAGCGAATCAATTTTTTTTAAAAAATATTCTATACATATTCCGGACATTTTCCGTATTAGAAGAAAATTATTAATTTTTTTTTAAAAAAAAATTCCATACATATTCCGGACATTTTCCGCATTAGAAAATTATTAATTTTTTTTTTTAAAAAAAATTCCATACATATTCCGGACATTTTCCGCATTAGAAAATTATTAATTTTTTTTAAAAAAAAATTCCATACATATTCCGGACATTTTCCGCATTAGAAAATTATTAATTTTTTTTTAAAAAAAATTCCATACATATTCCGGACATTTTCCGCATTAGAAAATTATTAATTTTTTTTTTAAAAAATAATTCTATGCATATTCCGGACAATTAGTAATTTTCTGTACGTATTCTGGACATTTAAAAAATTATGAACAGATGATGTGATTATTTTTTAGGACGAAAAATGGTTATTTCCTGGACACGCTCAAATATACCAGGACATTTTCCGGACATTTTGTAGATATTTCCGGACAATTCTTTTTTATAGGGGTGTTTATTTTCAAAAAATTCATAATTTAGATTGGAATAAAGTTCATACCAATGTAAAAAGATTAGTAAAATACCATCATGTACAATTTATAGAGCAGTTGTAATTAAAGATTGAACAATTGGAGTGGTTAATTTAGAGGAAATAAAAGATTATGAGAGCATTTTAATAAAATATAAAAAATTTTTGATTATTAATATTATAATATTTACAGGAATAAATTCTTAAGTATGATTTAAGATACGTGGAAAAGTTCTTCCGAGTCAGCAATTTCAAAAAATGAGTATGATTAGTTAAAGGGTGCTCTCTCAATGTTATTTACTAGCGCAAAAACTAATACTGTAATGTTCATAATATTAACTCATAGTGGAATTATTTGTCTCACTGGTAAAAAAACACAAAAGCAATAATTTTTTAATAATTTAATCTCTTTAATTTTTACAAATTTAAGAATTACATGACACATGTATTGTTTAAGAAAACCTACAAAATCTACTTAAGAAATTTGAAAAAACTCTTTAAATTCAGGATCTTGCTCTAATTTTTGCATGTGTTCAATAATTAAGCTTGTATAAGCTTGTATTCCATCATCATATTTAGTTCCAAGTAGGATAACTATTCCATCCAAATTTCTTCCTCTTCTCAAGCTAAATCTTAATGGAGTTCCATAACCAAAATCTAAATCATATAATGAAGATTTAGACCAATTGGTCAAGACAAGATCTTTACCACAATAGTAATTACAATTTAATTTAATTTCACTTTTATTTGGTTGTTGCTCAATCCAATCAATTGAGGATCTTATTTTTGAGTCATTTACTTTATCAATTGCTTTTCGTATTTGAAGTGCAAGATTTGGTTGAGATCCATTTATCAACTCAGAAACAAGCATTTTTGGAACCGTATTTCTAGGAAATATCAGGAATATAAATATCAAAATTTATCAGCGATTTAAGATAAGACATATCAGTTAACTTACAAGATACAATTACCAAAATAATTTGGTGGAAAGAATGGTTTGAGTCTTTTTCTTCCATCACAAGGAAATGCACAAATAACTTCTGCATCTAAAGGAATTCCACGTGCTCTAGTTACCAATCTCCAAAGGTGAGCTACAAGTGCATCATTAGCTGAAACCAAATTATGTTCACCAGAATAAACATTGCATAATTTTTTTAAATTATCTCTATTAATATGAAATAATTTTGTTATCATCGGTGGCATCGGTGGCATCGCTTGAGAAGCCTCAGTCGGAAGTTTAAACAGCTTGAATTCAGGATGCTCATGAGTTGGTGGGTTACCACTAGCCTTTAGTAAAGAACGGTCATGTACAGGAGGAATGATTGGTTCTTGACGAGCCTTACGTCCCCAATTATCTAAAAAACAAAATAATGAGATACCATCTGCAATTGTATGATGCATGACCGTTCCTAAAACAACAGATCCATCAGCTAATGTGGTATGTTGTACCATAAGTAATGGCACATCCAAAGGAAGTGATATTAATCCATGAGTTACAGGTAAATCAGGTACAAGATGATCTGGAATTGAAGAAGGCTGCCAATTTTTTTCTTCAAGTTGTTGAATTGTAATATCTGGGCTTTCGGCTATGATAAATGGAATACCTTGATCACAACATGCAATGCTTAATTTACCATCAATTTCTTTTTTTAAACGACCAGCCAATGGATAATAATCAGATAAAATATCTCCCAATGAATCACGTAGTTTACTAGGATCCATAAAATCATTTTTGTTATCAACATTCTTGTAAAAATGATGAGCAAACATGTAAACCATTGGAAGTACTAAATCATGATTAGATAGAATTATTGGTGAATGTTGTGTTGGTTGAGTTGGCCTGACATTATAAGTTTCTTTAATACTAACAGTCATTTTGAACAAAAATTTGCGGTAAAAAGAAACTATAATTTAGAATAATTTTGTGAATTTATAAAGTTTACGCAGATTTTTCCCAAGCCAAATTAGGTATCGCTATCCACTGATTTTACCCAACTTGGATTTTCCCGAAATTATTATTATGATCGGACATTTATCAATCTATAGTATAGTGGTGATCCGCTTTTCTTTTCGCAACCAACTCTTATCCTTTTTTATTTCTTTTCCCCTTACTTTTCATACCGAATTAGTTAAATTTTACTTGTGTGATATATCCCGATTTCAATCTCTATTTGCGAATAAGAGGAAGAAAAGGAGTTGCGTAAAAACGTGAAGCGGGTAATGGACGTTATTGTTGAATTATTAAAGGATAGGATAGATGTTGAGAAGGAACCAGCGATGAAAAGGCAACGGGTTCAGGGTACAGTATTTCGAAAAACAGGAGGATTAATCGTGTATACAGTCCCCGATTGATACTGATGTGATCATTTCCATTTTAATGTTAAAAATAAGCTATCCGAATTTAAGCTTTTTTTAACTTTCACTAAAAAAAACTTTTTTTTTATCTTTTTTATTCCGAAAGTTTCTGAAGTTTCCTTTACTTCGGAAACATTTTTTTTTATCTTTTTTATTAGGGAATCGGCTCCAAAGTGGATAGCCGAATTCCAAGGTAAGTTTCGAAAATAATCTTCGAAACCTTTAAAAAAAACGTTTCTAACTTTTTTTTATTTCTTTTTTGTAGGAATCGGCTCCAAAGTGGATGGCCAAATTCCAAGGTAAGTTTCAAAAATAATCTTCAAAACCTTTAAAAAAAAACGTTTCTAATGTTTTTTTTTATTTTTTTTTGTAGGAATCGCTCCGATGTGGATAGCCGAATTCCAAGGTAAGTTTCGAAACTAATTTTTGAAGCTTAAAGAAAAAACGGTTTTAACGTTTTTTTATTATGATTTTGTAGAAATCGGCCCAATAAGGAAGGAATCCGGTGAGTTTTCGAAGTTGGACTTCGAAAACTTTTAATAAAAACGTATACTAACATTTTTTATAATTGTTTTTGTCGGAAACCGGCTATAACGTAGATACCGGAAGTCTACTGAAGATAAGGAAACTGGCCCATCTTGGATACCAGAATTCCAGGTAAGTTTCCGAAGTTATTTTTTCGAAAACTTTAAAAAACGTATCTTAACTTTTTTTATGACTTTTGTAGGAAATCGGCTCCTAATATACCGAATTCCGTGGTAAGTTTCGAGATTTAATTCAGAAAACTTTAAACTAACGTTTCTAACGTTTTTTTTTATTTCACTTTTGTAGGAAATCGGCTCCGGCGTGGAATCCAGAATCCAAAGTGAGTTTCAAAAATAATTTCGAAACTTTTTTTTTTAAAAAAAAAACGGTTTTAACGTTTCTTTCATTTCTTTTTTATAGGAAACTGCTTCGGCATGGATAATCAGCAGGTAAGTGTTAGGGGGTTTTTAAATTATTTTTAAGAAACGTTCTAACCATGATCACGTTATGTTGTAGTACAAATTAAGAAAAGTTCGAGCGAACTTTTCTTAACCATGATCACGTTAAGTTTCTTTCTTTAATTTTATAGGTTTCGGCTTCTTTAGGCGTGAGTAATCAGTAGATGAATGTTTATAGGGAAGTTTCGAAATTATCTATAAGAGACATTCTAACATTTCTTTCTTTAATTTTGTAGGTTTCGGCTTTTATGGGTGGATATGAGGTGGATCGGTGCAAAAAAAACTGCATAGGGATTTTTGGTGGATTTTGGCAGGGTTTTTTGTAGATTTTTAATAGGTTTTTTTTGGAGGGTTTTGGATGAGTTTTTTGGTAGGTTTTTGGGTTTTGGTGGGTTTAATTTGCTAATTTGTATCATTTTTTACAAAATATGATTTTAATAAAAATATTTCAAAATATTTCAAAATCTGTAATATCAATTTGCTAAATCGTAATGTTGATTTTGTTAAATCGGAATTAATTCAGAATGTTGATTTGTAATGATTTAGTTCCGAATTTATATTCCGATTTGCTGCCAATCGGAACTTTTTAAATTCGGAACTTTTAACCCAAAATCGACCCAAAATCGACCTAAAATCGGACATCCGATTTCCAGCCGATTGCACCATTTTGACCGGTGAAAACTATTTTTTTATTTTATTTTTTATTTTATTTAATTTTTGCTATCAAAGAAATGTTTTCACAACATTCTTATTAATATGGTTTCTAAAAAAGCAAAGTTTTTGTTAACATAACGTCATGAAATGCATTTATTATCAGCTAATTAGAATCTAACTGCAAGTTATCGATGTGAATTCGAAATCACATGCTGTGCTCTCAGATACCAGTTCCAAAACTTTCGCAAAATCTGATTCAACAAAGTGTTACGTTATAAATACATACCAGTCAGCGGAAATGTCAGGTTTTTTTGGCTGACTTGTTTTTTGCTAATTAAAACATATTATAATCAATAAATAGTTCTAATATAACATGATTTTTTTTCTAGATAATATACTATGAACCTTAATAAACTTTTATTTTTTGAACTTTTCTCTATCTATTTTAATAATTTTTTTAATAATATAATAATTGTATAAAAAATTTCCATTACGCCAACTTTTTTCATTTTTTTTAGTTTCAACCTCCAGATGCAACTTATTAATGGAGAATAAATATTATTTTAATTGCTCGAATATATGTAAAATTTTATGGAGAATCGAATTACTTAATACGACAAAGGCGGTTTCATTAATAAAATCTGGTGTTTTTAAAATTTCAGTTTTTCAAAAAGTTAACTAATAATAACTTTGTAAAAATTACATAATAAAGTATTAATTTATGGACATAAAAAGAATCTTAGATATAAATTATATATTATAGCAAAATAATATTAATTTGTCTAAATATATATATGTATTGATATTTACAAGCTTAGCAATTTTCATATATTAAATTAATTGTAAAGAGTTGCTATTAGTAAAAGTACTTCATTAATTATTTAATTTTAATAAAGGTTGAGTAAATAATATGAAAAATGGAAAATAGCGGTAGTTTAATTCATAAATTCATCGATTATCCGTTAAACGCGAAAAACAATAGTACTGTACAGTACATAGCGCAATTAGCGCATGCACTGCGCATGCCATGTGACACTACCGAATAATCAAAAATGATACATTTTTTTCAATAATCAAAAACGATACATTTTTTTTTCAACAATAGTTTGTACAACCCACTTCTTTAATCACCTCCTTAATAAAAAACGATATATTTGCGAAATTAACAGCCATCGGAAATGTCGCATCACTTGTCGATCATTAATTAAAATAATTTTCACCCCTTAGCTAAAAAGAGAAATTTCTAATACATTGCTTATACAAATTAAGGGAACTAATATAGTGTATTTTAAATTTTCTATGGGGTGCCGTAGGCATAATCAAGTGCATGATAATTTTGCATCCAGATTAGATAAAACCTTCCGAATTTTATAATTCGTAAATCTCGAAAGACAAAAATACCTTACTAAATTGGGCCTATAATGTTTCATGTAACAAGTAATTATATAAATATACTGTCTGTACAGTACCTACAGCATGTACTTTTAAACAAAAAAATGTTTATATCAATATTTTTCGTTATTATCTTGATTGTTGTTATTAATTTCATTCGTAAAATTAATAAAAAACCTGAAGGACTTGAGAGTATTCCAAATGTTTCTACATTAGAAATATTGTGGGCCAATTTACAACAAAAGAACTATGATGAAATTGAGGATTTAATTCAAAGACGTTCAGGAGACCATGGAATTTATTTTGTAAATATCAATGTCACCCATTTTTATCTTAATTTCTCTTATTTATTAAAAAATATATATTTATTTACTTTTATAGAGTTACTTCGGCTCAGTAAGTATCGCAAGCCCTGAATATGCTAAAATTTTATTGACTGAATCAGGTAATTTGTTTTTTTAATGTGCGGTACAGTTAAAACATAACAAAACGTTCCCTTAAATAATTAAAATTATTTATTAGAGGATGATGCTACCAAATTCGAACCAGATCCTGGTAGTTTTTTAGATAAATTTTTCGGGTCTGGATTACCATTTGCTAATGGAGATGTATGTAATCTCGACTTCGATTTTTATAAGCATTATTCGCGTTAATGCCGTTATTCCCTAAGTAGAATCGTTAATACTTAAAGTAATATTGACTATTTTATAGAAATGGAGAACTCATAGGAATTTAGCGAATTCTGCATTCAATATTGCCTTATCTCCAGAAATTGTTGGTGAAACTACGATGGACCTTTTTGCTTTCATGAAACCAAAATTAAATCGACCAATTGATGTATACGAAACTATGCAACGTGTTACAATTGAAGCATTGGGAAAATTGGGCTTTGGACATAAGTTTGGAGTAAGAGTTGGAAGATATATATATTTCTTTAGTACTAATTATTACAATCTAAAAAAGATTATATTTTAGTGTTTAGAATCCGAAGGAGTTTCTCATCTTATAAGTTCTTATAAATATGTTGTTTCAATTGTTGGATCTCCTCTCTATCGTATGGTTCCATGGGTAGATAAATTGCCTTTAAAATCTAACAAAAAATACTTGGATGCACTCAAAGAATTTGATGGATTCATTTATGATGTTATAGAAGCAAGGAGAAATGAGATTAAGAAAAATTCTTATAATGGTCGTGATTTATTAACGAGCATGTTAAAACTTACTGAACAAGAAGAAATTAATACCGATATAAAACAATTAAGGGATGAGTTGGCGAGCATTTTTGCTGCAGGACATGATAGTAAGTTTAAAATTGTGCGTTGTAGTACGTACATATTAGATTAAATTAGGACATAAATTTCTGGGGACAGAAAATTTATTTATGAATTACAAAGATCTTTATTTAAAATTTCAAAAAAATTTTTTTTTAGGCACTTCAATAGCATTGAGTGTTTCGCTTTATTTTCTTGCAAAATATCCAGTAAGTGGTAAATTTTTGTGGTTGATTTTTCAAAATTTACATCTTTTCATTAATTTGTTTGTAATTCAAAATAAATAGGAAATGCAAGAAAAAGCACGAGCAGAAGTAATTAATATTCTTGGTAACGAACCAATTATACCAAATTCAGATCAATTAAAGGTACTATTAAGCCATTACTATAATTTATTAATTTTCACATTTTACAATTTTACTGTATTTTACTCATATATATTATGTGTACTGTATATAACTATATATATTAGGAATTGAAATATGTCAATGCAATTATTAAAGAATCTTTACGAGCTTATCCACCGGCACCAATAATAACTGCTAGAAGATTAAATAAGCCAGTTAAGCTTGGCCCCTATACTCTACCAACAAATACTATATGTATGGTAAATGCTTGGCAAATTCATCATAATCCAAAATATTGGAAAAATCCTAATCAATACGACCCTGAAAGATTTTTAAGTAGCGAGAAAAGACACGCATATTCTTGGGTTACTTTTTCTTCTGGTCCAAGAAATTGGTATATACAGCATGTACTTCTTTTTACAAATATAAAATAATTTTACCACATTTTAAAATTAAATTTTTTCTTAAAAACATATAGTGTCGGACAAAATTTATCTTTAATGGAACAAAGAATTATTCTTTCAATGATCCGTGAGTAAAATATATTTAAATTGCTTAATTTATTTATAGTTGAACCAAATAAGTAATTTATATCATTCCTTTTAAAGTGCTCAAATATAAATGGACTCTCCCTGAAAATAGCATTAATAAGGACAAATTATTATTAAACGCTCAGTTCTTACTAACCCCCCGCGATCTAAAACTTGTATTTACCGAAAGAATTAACAAATAAGATATTGGAATTATTTTGAAAATTAAAAATATTAGGAATGATTTATAAATACATTATACAGTATATATGATGATAATTAATGCCCTATGAAAAAATTCTGTGTGATTTCTGTTGAAAAATCATCCAATTAAATTTACTACGATTTTAATACGATTTTCACTATAATTTCACTATGATCTCTGCACATTTGATCATAAAATAAAATGTGCTAAAAATTGCAATAAAATCACATCATTGTATGGTAATTCATAAATTTTTAAAGTGAAATTATAAAATTTTTATTAGTTTAAAATATAAAAATATACAAAATACTTCATAAGTTACATTTATTAGTAATGAAAGAAAGTAAATTAGTAATGATACCCAGTAAAAATGTATTTGCATAAATTTGTACCAAATTTGTGCATCATATAAAGGATGAGCCCGTTTGGAACAAAATTTGATTGGATTGCTTAATAATTTTTTGAGATCGATTTTTCTTAAATATGAAAATTTCCCCTTTTAATCAAAATATATTCATTTCTAGGTGTAATTTAGCAAAATAATCAACTTTATTAGGTTATGAAGATATATAAAGCTCATGTTAGACCATATAATATGAAAATTTTCGATTTTAACTAAATTTGGCCAACATTATAAATTCGGCCAGAATCAAGATAATTTTGGCCCACCCATTCAAAATCCCATATCCGATCCCATCCCATCCCATTCCAAATCCCAAATCCCATACCCATTCCAATCCCAAACCAGTCCCAATCCCATCCCATCCCAAATCCCAAATCCCATTCCAAATCTCATTTAAAATATTTATAGATTGTGTAATTTTTTTAATATAAAACTTTATTTAAATAATGTAATTCTAATGTTTTAGCTATTTTCTTTTGAATTGTTAAAAAATTTTTGCTTTTTTATTACTTTATTTAAAATTAAATAATGGTTTAATTTTCTCCTACCGGCCAAAATTAAATAATTGGCATGGGAATTTCCTTTTTGGAATCATGTGTAATAAAAAAATAAATTTTCCTTTTTGGAAATTTGTGTAACATCACATTAGTGTTACAATCCGGATGAATCCTACTTGCCACCTATATTAATATGGGATATGGATGTTGAAAAAAACTCTCTCCCCTTTCTGTTTTTTTTACTATAAATCTGCAGTAGACACTTATTTTCACACACTGTTTTAAAGAGGAACTAGGACCACGGGGTGGCCTTAACGGAAAGTCCTCCTCTTATAACCCTCAGTTATTTAGTCCTTGAGAGAGATGCAGGTCGAAATACAACCTGCTTTCCTTAAGGCTGAACCACGCAGTTCAGCTAACGTTTTTTCTCTTTCGACACCTCAAAAAAAATTAAAAAATTCTTTTCTCATTTCTTTCAAAAAATTTCACGTGACCTGTCCTAATCGAGCAGGCAGTAACAAGATTTATGAGATCAACCGATTAAAAAGTTTCTTTTTTGAGTTTGCAGATCAACCGCAAAGCACCAATGATATTCACCTCAAGATTTACACAAATGATTACCACATAAAATCAACCCCGATTAGCTATAACTCCATGAGCCTTTTACCTAACATCAAACTCCAAGTGAGCACAATGCTGACTCATTTTTTTTCTCATCAATATGTTATTTTCTGACGCATAAACAAAATATTTTCAACTTATCCGGTCAAAATTACTGGATAGAATTGATATGATAAAATCTCGTGGTAACAATACACAACGCTGAAATACCTCTACAAAAACTAGTGTTCCGAACGGATCGAATCAGATCGGATTTGAGATGAATCCAATCTGATCCAAATTCGGATCAAAAAAAGTTGGATTTGATCCGATCCGAATTCAGATCAAAAATAATTGGATCCGATCCAATCTGAATCCGAAATGAGCTTGATTCGATTCGGTCTAAATCCAATTCAGATAAAACCGATCCAGTCCGAATCCAATCTGAATCAGAAGTTAAAAAACATTTTGCAACATTTTTTTAAAGATTTATTTAATAAAAAACGTTGCGAAACATTTTTTATTTCAATTTAAACGAAAAAAAACTGGTGTGAAATGGTTTTTTAACGAATTTAATAAAAACTGTTGCAAAACGGTTTTTTAACGAATTTAATAAAAACTGTTGCGAAATGGTTTATTTAACTAAAAAAACCGTTTCGCAACAGTTTTTTTAACGATTTTAATATAAACTGTTGCGAAATGGTTTATTTAATTAAAAAGAACCATTTTGCAACAGTTTTTTTAATTGTTTTAATATAAACTGTTGCAAAACGGTTTATTTAACTAAAAAAACCGTTTTGCAATGGTTTTTTTAACGATTTTAATATAAACCGTTGTGAAACGGTTTATTTAACTAAAAAGAACTGTTTCGCAACGGTTCTTTTAATTGTTTTAATATAAACCATATGTGCCAATTTTTGGAATTAGTCTAAATTAAGATTTTTATAAAAATTTAATATTTTAGTAAGATTAACATTACACAAATCTAAATTAAATATGTGTTACATATTTACGTAACTCATATTTAATAAAAAATAAAAAAATTTTTTTAATCAATATTCAAAAATAACGGTAATAACCACTTCTTTTTTCCCATCACTGCCCATCACTTTTCCATCATTTTTCTATTCACTTTTATTAAATATGACAAAAAAGTTTATAAGCAAATATAGCAGTTATTTTTAAGTGGTAAGTAAAAGAAAAAACTTAATATTTTATATACATAGATAAGACATATTTTTTCATAATTTTTAGCTTTAATTTATTGTTTTTTCTTTGTAAAAAATACATGCAAATAAAAAATAATTATGATGTAAAATAGTTGTAAAATGAATAATAAGATATTCTTTTTTTTCAAAATAACTAATTATATATTTGTTTTTTATCTTTTAAAATTATTTTATTAGATTTATTCTACTAAAATCCTTAAATGGCAAATAAAATCTTTTAAATAAAGTAAAAGAATTTGGGATTCTCTTATGAAAGCATTTTTTGGTAAGAAATAAAATTTTCAGATCGGACTTTATGCAGGTGACAAAATCGTGCATTATTATTCCTGGAGATATGCTAACGTCATCATTTTACATTCATTTGAAAGCTGAGAATTTGCTCTATCGTAAGAATCAAAGATCAGGAAAATTGGATCACTGGATGAGGCGTAATTAACGATCAAAGTCAAATCAAATTTAAAAATTAAAAATAAATATATTAGACGTAATTATTCACAATCCAGTGATTCAATTCATTCGATTTTAGGCTTATTAGATAGACCTCAATTTTCTCTTTCAAATGAATATAATTTCATTCGTGTAGCTTGCATCTACAGGTATTTAATAAATTTTTTTATATCAGATTTTATCAAACTTATAAAATTTTATATTAATAATATAATTGATGATTCCTAAACATCTACATATATTAAACGAATTATTTTAAATTTATTTTAAAGATAAAAGTTGGCATCACCTTAGGGAGCAAAGTTCATTCAAATTGAATCACTACATGTGAAGTAATTAATGATCAAATTTAGATAAAATTCAATAAATATACTGAACGTGATTACTGAACAACTAGTGATTCAATTCACTTGATTTTAGATTCATTAGATAGATCTCGATTTTCTCTTTCAAATGAATGTAAATTTATTTGTATAGCTTATTTCTACGAAGAATTATCAATGATTTTGTCATGAGAGTTATATTTGATCTTTTAAATTTTAATGATATCTTATATTAAAAAAAAATTAAAAATTATATAATTAATTAGTTTTTTTTGCATTACCTAGTATAAATTTATTATTCTTATATAAATGATAATTTATATTTGCTTTAATAAAATTATTTTTGTGTAAAAAATTAGATTCCAAGGATCGGCCCATATGCTGTTGCGAAA
This sequence comes from Rhizophagus irregularis, assembly GCF_026210795.1. NCBI lineage: Eukaryota > Fungi > Glomeromycota > Glomeromycetes > Glomerales > Glomeraceae > Rhizophagus > Rhizophagus irregularis. Next base: position 5,651,013 of record NC_089433.1, read on the forward strand.
CGGTTTATTTAATTAAAAAAAACCGTTTTGCAACGGTTTTTTAAAATATTTTAATGTAAACCGTTGCGAAACAGTTTATTTAACTAAAAAAAACGTTTCGCAACAGTTCTTTTAATTGTTTCAATATAAACCGTTGCGAAATGGTTTATTTAATTAAAAAGAACCATTTTACAACGGTTTATTTAATTAAAAAGAACCATTTCGCAATTGTTTATTTAATTAAAAAGAACCATTTCGCAACGGTTTATTTAATTAAAAGAACCGTTTCGCAATGGTTTATTTAATTAAAAAGAACCGTTTCGCAATGGTTTATTTAATTAAAAAGAACCACTTCGCAACGGTTTATTTAATTAAAAAGAACCATTTCGCAACGGTTTATTTAATTAAAAAGAACCATTTCGCAACAGTTTATTTAATTAAAAAGAACCATTTCGCAACAGTTTATTTAATTAAAAAGAACCATTTCGCAACAGTTTATTTAATTAAAAAGAACCGTTTCGCAACATTTTATTTAATTAAAAAGAACCATTTCGCAACGGTTTTTTAAAATATTTTAATGTAAACCATTGCGAAACGGTTTATTTAATTAAAAAGAACTGTTTCGCAATGTTTTTTTAATGATTTTAATGTAAACTGTTGCGAAATGGTTTATTTAACTAAAAAAACCATTTCGCAATGGTTTTTTTAATGATTTTAATATAAACCGTTGCGAAATGGTTTATTTAACTAAAAAGAACTGTTTCGCAACGGTTTTTTAAATTGTTTTAGTATAAACCGTTGCGAAATGGTTTATTTAACTAAAAAGAACCGTTGCGCAACGGTTTTTAAATTGTTTTAATATAAACCGTTGCGAAACGGTTTATTTAATTAAAAAGAACCGTTTCGCAACAGTTTATTTAATTAAAAAGAACCATTTCGCAACAGTTTATTTAATTAAAAAGAACCGTTTCACAACGGTTTTTTAAAATATTTTAATATAAACTGTTGCGAAACAGTTTATTTAACTAAAAAAACCCGTTGCGCAACAGTTTTTTAAATTATTTTAATATAAACTGTTGCGAAATGGTTTATTTAACTAAAAATAACCATTTCACAACGGTTTTTTATTGTCTTAATAAAAAATGTTGCGCAAAACATTTTTTATTTTCTAAGATTTGGATCTGATTTAGATCTGATCTGAATCCGTTCGAATCTGATTCGATCCGATCCGATTTGAATGAATAACTGATCTGATCCGATTCGATCTGAAACAGATCAAATTTTTTTGATTCAGATCGGATCACAGATCATAAAAAGCTAATCCGATCCAATCCGTTTCAGATCAGATCCACGGATACGAATCAGATCAGATTTTTTTTGGAACACTAACAAAAACATTTTTTAATTTTTCATACAAACGTTATCATTTTTACTTTGGGATTTATGTCTCGTGTAATCATATCACCTGACAAAATCTTTCTAATCAAATTCATTCTACGTGCGCCGTTCCTACACCATTTATCATGTTCAATTTAAGACGTGCTTGTATTAATCATCAGATACACTTGGAACGATACAGCTTTACTAAAATACTTAAACCTTCATTAACCATTCGGTCTTCAGAATTAGATACTCCAACCACTGACAACTTACAATCTTGGAATAATCACAAGATTAAGAAACCTCATAAATTACATCACGCGGCATTTCTCTTCAAATGATGGAATGATAAAACAATTAAAGAAATTCGTTCCAACAGACAAGGTACCTCATACTGTATACGTTATATGGCATATAATGCTAGACATCCAAACCGTCTCAAGAGTACTTCCATGTATCGTAAAGAACTCTTTAACTTCAACACAAACTTCAGTCACCACGCTTCAGTCAGACGTCAACAAAATGAAAGACTTCAACGACATCAACGTTGAGTCGCAAAGTTGTTCAAAAACTCACTTGCGATTATAATAGAATCACAACTCAAACAAGACAATCGCTACAGTTTGCTGTATCACAGAAATCAAATTACCAGGAAAAGGATTCAATATCTATTTAATATAAATCACGATGAGTTTCAATTTTGGGATGATTATTTTTTTCCCATCTCATTACCACCATCTTACACCCATACGATGTGCAACGATCTGTTTAATGACACTTTATTTACAGCCTGGTTATCTACCTTTTAAACAATGACTCACTCACAGCTTCAACCTCTGTCATCGGGCTGGATGTGGGAGGTGCAAACACCACCCACCTCCGGGTCTACGACCCGTCACAGTACCTATATGGCCCCTACGGGGCTCAGGCATCCCCATATATACTACCACCATGGCCACAGTGGTCATGGCTGGTCACACTACTTTCCAACTCCTTTTTTTTTCTCCATTTTTTCTTATATATAAAACTACTATGACCACTATGACCACTATGACCAGACTACTAAAAAGTGGATAAAAACACGAATAAAGCCAAAATCAGACAGAATATCTGGTTATAGTACTAACCACAGTTCGAAAACTTATGATAATACTATGGCTACCTTAGTTAGCTTCTTAGGCTCCAAAACCCGATTTAAGCTATGACCACCTTTTATCTACTTACCTGGAACACTGAACTATGCTACCGAACTATGACCACCGAACTATGACCGCCGAACTATGACCACCCTTTATCTACTTACCTGGAACACCGAACTACTGACCGCCGAACTATGACCACCCTTTATCTACTTACCTGGAACACCGAACTATGACCGCCAAACTATGACCACCGAACTATGGCCACTTGTCCCGTCAGAAAAAATAAGTAATTGAACAATGGGTATACCATAAGTAATATATAAGGACAAACAATATGTATACTGCAGAAAAGTTAGCAATAATCTTCGGCTGCACAGTCCCTGATCTTATGGATATCAATAGGGAAATCCTAAAAAGCTGTCAAATCCCGCATGCAGTATCAGCAATTCCTGAACTTGTAGGCCATATCCTGGAACGCATTCCAAGTAGCAATTTCAGGCCACATCTTTTAGAAGTCAGCCCAATCTGGAGAGCCGAAGCTGAACAAGTACTCTGGAAGCGGCATAAAAAAGCCGAGGAGGTATACGACAGGGCGATGAAAAAAAGGAAAAAAGAAAAAGCGGGGATGCTCTTGGTCAATTATATGAGGGGAGGGTATTAGAAATTGTGAACCTAGAGAAGCTTAAATGGAAGGCATATCGAAAGGCTTGTAAAGAGTTATCGGAAGCTAGAAAAGAGCATGGTATGGTAAGGTGGGCTCTTGAGCGGTGTGGATTTCAGATATATGTGGATTGAAAAGGGGAAAAGGAAGATTTAGAGCAGTCGTAAAGGTTTGTGGTTTATAGTTTTTTTTTACCCCTAGAAGATAACCGGGTATGACCGGAGGACCGCAGGACTACAGGACTACAGGAGGGTAACCAGGTAGGAGTGCAGATCTTTGGAAAAAATATTCGGCAATTGAAGATTAGGTAACTATAAATTAGTACTCGATTTGATAGAACAAAAAATGACTGCCCAAGTTCCAGCAATCTTTAACCCTAACAACCGTTTTTTCTACGATGACCTTCTTAAAAAGTGTATAGGTACACACACAAAAGAAAGCGTCAATTCAGCAATCTCAGCTTCTGTGGCTTTCATCACCACGAAGTCTGGCATGTGGATCAGAAAAAAAAAGGCTTATAATGAAAGCATATACTTTGAGATTGCTACAGATCTCAAGGGAATTTCTACTAAGCACAAGGTAAGTATTCGGTCAGATGCAAGAGAAGACAATGATATGATTACATCCACCAAGTTAAAGGACCTTCTTATCCAAGCCTCAGTCACAAAGATCTGTTATACAGATGTAAACTTCATGCCTTATCCCCCAAATGCACCAAAGTATAATCCTGAATTCTTCAATCTCTTTCTAGGTTTCAGGGCTTAACCTGCTGAGCACATCAAACCAAACCTAATTAATCCAATTATTCGACATGTTCATGAGGTATGGTGTGCAGAGGACAAGCAGTTAACCATATACATCCTTAACTGGCTCGCATTTCTGGTTCAAAATCCAGACAAAAAACCTGGTACAGCAATTATTATGCGCAGTCCTCCCAGATGTGGTAAGAATATCTTAACTGATTTTATCAGAGAACATATTATTGGTCGTGAAAACTTCCTCTCCACTACCCGTCTTGAAGATGTAATGGGAAGGTTCAATGCAGCTGTTCGTGCCAAAAAACTCATCATCCTCAATGAATGTGATATGACAGGTAAGGAATGGCATGGAGCAAATAACTGACTTAAGAGTTTAATCACTGGGCCTTACATCTCTATTGAGGAAAAAGGAATAGATGCAAGATTATTGATGACTTTGCTGGCTACGATCCTAAGTAATCATGCTATGCCAATCCGCATGAAATGAAATGATGAAAGATTTGTAGCCCTCAATGTATCAGCCAAATATAAAAACAATCAAGAATACTTCAGTTCTCTAGTAAAAGTATTAGAAATCCAGATACAGCCAGTTCCTTTATGTCCTATTTACTTAGCCGAGACTTAACTATCTTCAATCCCCGATCTATTTCTGATACTCAAATGAAACAGGAGCTAATCAAAGCAAGTATTCCAAATCCCCAGCGTTTCATACAATATTACCTTGAAATGATGTGCCCCAACAATTGTGATACACTTGAAATCCCTTGTACAAATTTCCATAGCACTTACCAGAATTGGTGCAGTGAGAAGGGTGAAAACAAAACACTTAGTGATAATAAGTTTGGTATGGAGATTAAGCAATTCATTCCTAAAACTCGACCAAGACGTTCAGGTGCTTGAATAAACTATTACATACTAGATAAAGCAAAAATCGAAAAGAATTTTAGTAGAGTAATCCAGGAGACACAAGACATACAGAATGTACAGGTAGATCAAGAGGAAGTGGAGCTAGTTGTTGAGAAACTTGTTGAAGAAAAACCTACTAAAGAACAACCAGTTTCCAAAAAGACTCCACCACCAGTACCATCCAAGCCCGATTGCTTGAAGGTAAAACCAGCACCTGTCATCAATAAGGACCCTATTCCTGAAGAACCTCCAGCTCCCATAGAGTCAGACACTGATGAAATTATAGACAGTTTCTCAGACTGTTATCTATCTGATGAGGAACCTGATCAAGAAGATGAGCCGCCTGCTGAGGAACCTGCATTTGAAGCTGATGATGACTACGACGTTTTAGATGACTTGCTATCTGACTCAGATCCTATAACCACAACCCCAGCTCCTGAGCAACAACCCGAGTCTTTCGCAGAATCTTCTGCATCTGTTGATAAATCTAATTTAGAACCGGCTTCCGAAGAGCAACCTATCTCAGAACCTGACACAGAACCAGAAGTTGACTGGGATTCTGAACCAAAGGAAGGTAAAGCTGCGGTATAACGAAAAAAAAAATTAAGCTTTTTTTTAGCAAAAGCTTAATTTTTTTTTTCTCACGGCCTTTACCTCTTCTTTCTTTCGCCCTTCCCCTTCTCTCTTTCTCTCACCTTCACCTTCCCTCTTTCTTTCACCTTCCCCTTCCCTCTTTCTTTCACCTTCCCCTTTCTTCTTTCTCTCACCTTCCCCTTCCCTCTTTTTTTTTACCCTTCCCCTTCCCTCTTTTTTCTTTCGCCTTCTCCTTCCCTCTTTCTTTTACCTTCACCTTCCCTCTTTCTCCTCCTTCTTCCCCTTCCTCTTCCTCCACCCTTCCCCCTTCCCTTTTTTCTCCCACTCCTTTCCCATTCCCTTTCCCCTTCCCGAAACCGTCTTTCAGAAAAACAATGGTAAGTTTCGAAGTGAAACGCTTCAAAACTTTTTTAAATTTTAAATTTTTTTTTTAATTCTTTGTTGTAAGGAAACGTTTTTAACGTTTCCTTTCTTTCTTTTTTGTAGGATTTTCGATGTTTTGACTTTGGGAAACGAACTGAAATTATGGTAAGTTTCAAAGCGTTTCGCTTCGAAACTTTAAATTTTTTTTATAGAATTTTCAATGGTTTGGCTTTGGGAAACGAGAAACCGAAGGGTAAGTTTCAAAGCGTTTTGCTTCGAAACTTTTTAATTTTTTTTTTTAATTTTTGTAAGGAAACGTTTCTAAGTTTCCTTTTTCTTTATGTAGGAACGCTGGATGTTTGGATGATGGAATCGAAACGAACCGGTAAGTTTTACAACGTTGCGTTGTAAAACTTAATTTTATTAAATTTTTTTAAGAAACGTTAGCTAACGTTTCTTCTTTTTTTGTAGATACACTCTGGATTCCTTCTGATCTTGGATTTCGGTTAGGTTTCAAAGTTTCGTTTTGAAACTTCGATTCTTTTTTTTATTTTTTAAAAGGAACGTTACTAAATACTAACGTTCTTTATTCTTTTTGTAGGTTTCGGTATTCCAAGGATCTAAAACGGCAAAATGGTAAGTTTCGTAACGAATATTTCGTTACGAAACTTTATTTTTATTTTTTTTGATTTTTAAAGGAACTTTCTAACGTTCTTTTTTTTTGTAGGTTCTGTGCTCCAATATTCTAAATCGATAAAATATGGTAAGTTTCGCAGCGTCTCGCTGCGAAACTTGATTTTATTTTGTTTTTTACTAAGAAACGTTCTAACGTTTCTTTTTTCTTTTATAGGAACGCCGGACGAAATGTCTTTGGGTAATTAAAGAAAGAGGGAGAGATAATTCGATTTTTTTTTGCATTTTAGAAACGTTCTTAACGTTTCTTTTTTTTATTTTTTATTTTTTTTGTAGGAATTGCCGGATGAATTTTTACGAACCGGACTTGAAGGTATTTGGGAGAAAAAGTTTGAAGAGTTCTTTCTTTTTTGATTTTTTAGAAACGTTTTATCATTTCTTTTTCTTTTTTTTTGTAGGTCCGTGCTCCAATATTCCAAATCGGTAAAATATGGTAGTTTTGAAGCGTTTCGCTTCGAAACTTTAAAAAAAATTTTTTTTTTAATTATTTTTTGTAAGGAAACGTTTCTAATGTTTCTTTCTTCTTTTTGTAGGAACTCCGGACGAAATTATGAACCGGACTTTGTTTATGTGAAAGGTAATAGGGTAGAGGAAAGTTTAGTGCTTTTTTTAGTAACATTTTAAACGTTACTTTTTTTTTCTTTTATTGTAGGAACACCAGAACGAATTCACAAACCGGGCTTTGGGTGGAAGGTAATATGGTAAAGGGAATTAGAGAAATTTTGTTATTTTGTTTATATTTATTAAAATTTTTTTCTTTTTTCTTTGTTTCTTTAAGGGAAAGAAGAAAACGAAAGAGAAAGTTGAGAACGAAAATGAAAGGTGAAGGAGAAGATGAAAGGGAAGGGTGAAACGAAAGGGAAAAGGAAAACATTTCGAAGGTATACTTCGAAATATTTTTTTTTATTTTTCAACGAAACGTATATTAATGTTTCATTTTTTTTATATTTTTTTAGGTTTAGCGGCTCATTGGACAAACCGGAATTCAATATTTTGAAGGTATACTTTGAAATATTTTTTTTTATTTTGATTTTTTTTAACAAAACATATATTAACGTTTCATTTTTTTTTTATTTTTTAGATTCAGCAGTCTTTGTACATATGGAATTCAACATTTCGAAAGGTATATATTTCGAAATGTTTCTTTAATTTGATTTTTTTAACGAAACGTATATTAATGTTTCATTTTTTTATTTTTTAGGTTCAACGGTCCTTGAACGTATGGAATTTAACATTTCGAAGGTACTATATACTTCGAAATGTTTCTTTATTTTGATTTTTTCAATGAAACGTATATTAATGTTTTGTTTTTTTATTTTTTAGGTTCAACGGTCCTTGAACGTATAGAATTTAACATTTTGAAGATATATACTTTGAAATGTTTCTTTATTTTGATTTTTTTAACGAAACGTTTATTAACGCTTCATTTTTTTCTTTTTTTTTTAGGTTTACACCAGCTTTTACTTTGGCACTGGACATTTGATACATGAATGAATTAGAGGTGCAGATTATCCATAGATTATCGTTAAATAATAATAATTGTACATTTATTAATAAATAAAATTATAATAAATTATGTGAAATTATTAAAACAGTGTTTTAAATTGTCATGGCGTTTACACTAAATTGTTTAAAATTATTACTAAATTTCACTCAATTGTCCAAAATTTCACTAAATTGTCTCTGAAAATGTTGCATTTATATCGTTTACACTCAATTGTCCAAAATCAGTAAAACATTTTCACTCAATTGTCCGAAATTATCCTAAATTTCACTAAATTATCAAAAGTTTAGCTAACATTTACCGAAAAAATGCAAAATTTACCACAATTTGTATTACGTTTGCACAACATTGCTGAAAAATTCACCTAAATTTTCAACAATTTATATAACATTACTAAAAATACATTACAATTTACCACAATTTGCATTACTTTTGCATGAAATTACTAAAAATTCACTATAATTTACCACAATTTGCATTACATTTGCATAACATTACTAAAAATTTAACTAAATTCACCACAATTTGCACTTCGTTTACATAACATTACTAAAAATTTGACTAAATTCACCACAATTTGCACTTCGTTTACATTACATTACTAAAAATTTGACTAAATTTACCACAATTTGCATTACGTTTACATAAAATTACTAAAAATTTAACTAAATTCACCACAATTTGCATTACGTTTACATAAAATTACTAAAATTTTAACAAAATTCACCACAATTTGCACATTCGTTTGCATAGCATTACTAAAAATTTGCCTAAAATTCACCACAATTTACATTACGTTTGCATAAAATTACTAAAAATTTAACTAAATTCACCACAATTTGCACTTCGTTTGCATATCATTACTAAAGATTTGCCTAAAATTTCCCACAATTTAATGATAATTTACTGAAAAATTTCTCAACATTTGAATTAGGAATTCTGTAGGAATTCCGCGATTTTGACAAAATTTGCCAAATTGTAAGTCCTCCATTATCCCAAAATTGTAACACAATTTACCCCAATTTACCGGGATAATTCTTAATTTGCCAGAAAAATTCCAGGCAAATTTTGCGACAATGACATCTGTTCGACCTGTGTGGAATTCGAGTAACAGGATTTTGAATTCCCACAATATTAACATTAACGTTGTTATTATTATGAAAAATTCTCTGCCTTCTTTGCTGAATTGATTGAAGAAAATTAAGAACTTCATTATAAGTTTCTTCATCACCATCCTCGATTACATCTGATATTATTTTCCTTCCTAAGCCAAAAAGTTCACCAAATTTACGTTTTTTTAAGATAACTTTTGAAACTTCGATATCTCCTATTTGAGATAATTCCATTTGGATAGCATCTATAGAATCAGAGCTCAGAAATTATAATGGAAGTATATGGTTCTCTCTTGGTGGTAAATTTGAAATGACGACAAATTCATAACTTGATATATTTTTTCCTTGTAATAACTCTTTGTACCAACAGTTATTAATAAGACTGATATGAAATTTTGCAATAGGTGTTAAAGTCATCACACGATAAAAATGACAGCAGGGGTATCCAAGTGTCTTAAAAGCCATACACGTACAAAGAAATGTACCATTATCTAAAAGGCATATGAAATGAGATGTATTTAGGTTAACCAAATGGTTAACCTCCCAAATTTCAAGAACTTGGAAAATATCTACAAGAAATGAACTCAATTGTGCTTGTGAACAGTCAAACAAATTATCAATGCAAATTATGCAATGCTCTAACTCAACAAACTCCTATGAAAAGAAATTTGGTAACTGAAGATTTTTTTTGATGTTAACCTTTAGTGATATTTATAACTTTGAATATTATTTACCTTTTCTCTAGGAAGTGCATTTTTCAATACAATTTGTACAGCATGATAACAAAGACTTAAGTCCATTTGTTCTTCCTGTTTTTTTATAATATTTGGGAAGACGAATTCGGTTAGTTGTTTTACAACAGGTCTGAAAATGGATTTAAACACATTTTTTGAACCGATTTGTGGTACAGACTTCTTCCAACTAACGAAATCACAATAATTATTCTCCTCTTGATACCTCTCTTCTAATGCATCAAACAATTCACATAACGAAAGACTTGAATTTTTAAAAAGCCGTTTTAATGTTGAATTTTCACCTTCACTACGAGAAGTAGATTGCACACCAGCAGTAAAATATTTATTAGTGAATGCACGAGCTTATGATTGTGGATTCTGTCCTAAAGATCTGTTTAAGTAATCTTTAGATTCTGGATAATTTTGTGATAATGTATCCCACCTTTATCGAATAAATGTATAATTACAATATATAATAAAAAGACAAAACAAAGTGATCAATACCTTTCATAAATCAATACCTTTCATAAAACTGTCCTTCCGTTAGACTATTCCTTGCTTTATAAAAATCTTTTATGAAATCATTATAAGTTGAACCTAACTTTGCTTTGGCAAATTTTGGCTAATATGCCAAATACAATGCATATGAAAAGTATCGGGATATTGTATTATCACAGCGGTATTTACAGCCGGATCGCCATCTGTTACAAAAACTGTTGGTGCAACACCTGTTGCTTCTTTTACACATTGAAAAACCCATTCATACAAAAATTGTGATCCATCATCCACAATCGCTTGCGCTACAATTCGTGTTTTTAGATTATTATCTGGAGTAACAAAAAGAGACAATGGACGGTTATAACAATTGGTTTACACGTATTATTATGCATTATTACGTCATGATAATGCAGCCATAAGATCTGCTGCTCAGGAGTTATCCAAAAAAGATGAGTTAATGAACCTATAGCCAAATCAAGTTTCATTGTAATTGCCCATCGTGGGTCTTCATCCTTTTTATCATAAAGTCTTTTTAGCAATGTTCCTGTGTCTTCTTCACCTGGCATTGCTTCACGACGAAACTTATCAATAGCATTATAAAGGTCCGTTTGAAATATTCTTGTTTTAAACTTTTTCCTGATTATTCTATATTGTACAGTTGCATTAACCTTAGCTACTACTGTTAAAAAACGTATTTCTTGAAGAATTTCCTCTGATAATTTTTGTAATGTTGGAACAAACTGACTTGCTAATGGACTAAGCTTATGTCCAACATGCTGATCTTTAAAAGTCGTTACTTCAAGATAATTTTTATCTTTTTTAGCCCATATATTGAGCTTCCATGAACAACTTACCTTACAAAAAGTTGATGCTTTTGACTCGTCAGCATGCTGGCAAAGATAAGTTCTTTTTAATATTTGACAGGTTTTTTTGTCCACTCTTCCACCGCCACCAATTCTAACTCCATGTCCTTTAACAGAAGCGTATCTTTGCATGAATTTTTCAACATATTCCCAACTTTGAAAAGTTTTACTGACATATATAGTAATTTCTGAAGAATTGGTTCCTGAACCTAAAGTTTCTGAAGTTTCTGATTCAGAAACTTCACAACTTTTATTAGATTTATTACTAGTGCCTTTACTAATAGCATATAATAATAGCAGTATTATAGTATTATTAGGTTTACTGATAGTAAAGATAAGTTATTTTTGACTAATTAAAGTCTATAAGCATATACCTATCACTGTCAAAAAATTCTTCTGCACTATTGTATTCCATTAACGCTTTCAATTCAAAATTTTGTTCTTCCATATTATAGCTTTTTTTTCTCGTTAGAGTTTTTTCTCTGAGTTTTTTTTTCAAGGTGAAACACATATACAGTTCTCAAAAAAAGTAATCGGAATTGCAAAAAATGCAAAAAAATAAAAACCAGTGATTAAAATAACTTCAAATTTCGAATATTTGTTGCTAAATGTGTAAAGGTTATAAATATAAAATTTCAGCCTTTTATCTTATTTCTTTGTCTCACAATCGATTTTTTAATTTGAAAAAAATATCGCTAAAAATTTAAGCAGGATGTAAATTTTATAAAGATTTGATATTGTTCTCAGACACTTAATAATCAGCATGTATATTTGTAATAAAATATTATAAACATAAAAGAATATCTTTTATTAATTTATTAAAATATTTTTTTTGCCATTTAATTAATCAGTTTTTCAGCAAATTTGGATTAAAGTTGACTCAAAAATCATTAATAAAACTCAATTTTAAAAGCATTAAGCTTATTTGGATTGATATTTTTTCAAATAAATTAAATGTTATTTATCTAATATTAATTAGATTTTATTATAATCCTTTATAATTATATATTTTAAATCCAATTTTGCCTTTCAACTAATATTAAGGGTTAGGGACGGTTGCCGATCAATACGGAAAATAAACTTTGATTTCAAATTTTTCAACAGCCAACAAATGATAAAGTGTGAAATTTTTTTATTAGAATCAACATTATGTAAGCTTTATTTTATAATCATCCAATCCTTAATAAACTACTATTTGAATGCTATACCAGAATTTTTAGGATTTTATAGTTTAAATTTTTAATGACTTTTTTTTTCTCAATTAAAAATTGATTGAGAGACGAGGAAATGAGATAAAGGGCTGAAATTTTATATGCATAATATTTACACATTTAACAATAAATTTGGAAATTTTAAAGCGATTTTAATCATTGGATTTTTATTTTTTGCACTTTTTGTAATTCCGATTACTTTTTTCGAGAACTGTATGTGATACATAATATACAGATAAACTAATACGCGTAATAGCGTAATATACGTGTACACATAAACATGTGACCAATGTGACCAAATAAACTAATTCTGATTGGTCGATCTTAAAGGGTCGCCATGGCAACAGGGTCGCCAAATACATTTTGCCTATTATTATTATTTGAAATGATTGAGTACATTATTGTTATTATATTCGATTAGCATTTTGAAATACTCTAGCTAGAATACTTACTAATAACAAAAAAAGGTCTAAACTAATAAATAAAAAGCAAATTATAAGAACAATTTTAAATATATAAAACCTGTAATTTTAAACATGTCTGCTTATCAAATATGTATAAATAAGAGTAAATAGTTTTTGATTTATATGTAATTTTTTGTAATTTGTTTATTAAAAATTTTTCAAGTACAAATGAACTTTACTTTATATATTATGGTAAAAAAAAGATTCTTTTGTATTTTAATTTTCATAACTAAAGTGGGTAGTGAAATAGTAATAAATACTGCAAGTGTTGGTAAAATGAATAAGAGTGTCAGTAAAATAAGTGTTGGTAAAATGTACCTGTCGGTAAAATGTGTGTCGGTAATGTGAACCAGACCCCCTGCGCATATGCGCACCCCACGTGACTTATTAAAATTAATTAAATTCGATTGGCTATGTGTCGATCTTTTTAATTTTATTTTTTTATTTTTTTTTTCTTTAGAAACGTTTTAACGAAATGGACGAAAATAAGTGTTTCTTCATTATTTTTCATTTGCTTTGTTTAAAAACGTTTCTTATTAATTTTTTTTTTGTAAAAAAACCTTTTGGAAGCGAAATGGGTGAAAGGCAACTAGGTAAGTCAATTTTTGTTTGCTTTGTTTAAGAACGTTTTCTAATGTCTATTAAAATTTTTTGTAGGAACATCTCCTGGAGGCGGAATGGACCCCTGGAGATGAAAGGTAAGGGAGGAAGTCTTTTTTTCCTTTTTTTTGCTTGTTTTAGTTTAAGAACGTTTTTAACGTTCTTTTGTTAATTTTTTTCTTAGAAAAACCCTTGAAGGTGTCCCCTGAAGGTGAAATGGATTCCTGAACATAAAAGGTAAGGGAAGGAAGTCTTTTTTATTTTCCATTTGTTTTGTTTAGGAACGTTTTTTAACATTCGTTTATTAATCTTTTTTTGTAGGAACACCCCCTGGAGGTAAAATGGACTTCTGAAGACGAAAGGTAAGGGAAGAGAATCTTGTTTTTCACTCTTTTCATTAGTTTCATTTTAGGAACGTTTTTTAACATTCTTCTAATAATTTATTTTTGTAGGAACACTCCTAGGACTAAATAGAAGAAGGGTGAGTGCTTCTTCCATTTTTTTCATTTTTTTTTGTTTAGAAACGTTCTTCCATTAATTTTTTTTAGGGGTACCTCTTTGAGACGAAACAGACTCCTAGAGAAATGCAATGTAACAAAAAAAAAGATCAAAAACTAGCTTAAAACATTCCAAGGAAAGTCATTTTCAAATTGTTAAATAAAGAAACTTAATTTTTATTTTATTATATTTTTATTATGAAATAAAGTTATACGCGTTATAAAACAAATAAATGATTGCTCTGATTAGCCAATCAAACTTTACTGAAACCCCCGATTTAGCAGCTTTGGTGCCACTTGCATGTGACTATCACATGACTCTATGGTCACATGCAAGTGGCAATTTTTTAAATAGTTTCTACCTTATTTCTTCACGTCAACTATATAGAGGCGATAAGAAGTGCAATATAGTCAGACCCCCATATAGTCACCTAATTGATTCCCATAAAATCAGTGATTGTATAGGGGTGTGCTTATATACAGGTACTATATCTTAATTTTGGCCGAAATTAGTAAATTATAATTTATAAAATTATGTAATCACTACGGATATTTCCTTTTTTGGTGATAGCCATTCCACAAAAATTTTTTTGCCAATTTTGTGTTGGAATGTCATGTAATATTAATTCCTAAAAAGGAAAGAAAAAATTATATGTTTCGTAATTCTGGGCGAAATTGTTTTTGGCCGAAATTATGATGTGATTAATAAAGATCTAATCACTAATAGAAATGATATATCTGTTTGGGATTATGCGGTGATAGTAATTATAGTTGAATTGTAATTATAGAAGGGTAATTTGATAGTATTTAAAACCGTTTCTCAAAATCGAGTTCTTATAAAGAGGTGTAACTGTTTAGGGTGTGATTGTATGGGGGTCTGACTGTATATTAAATTTTTTTTTAAACAAAATATTTAATTAGACTTGTTTTCAAAAATTTTGTTTAGTTTATATCTTACTACTTCACGTTGACTGTATAGATGCGATAAAGGATCCATTTTTTAAAGTAAATTATGCATTTTTTTTCTTATTAATTAATAGATAGTGAAATTGATAATCTTGATTACCTAATACGATGTTATGATATTTGAAAATTGCTTTAAGATATTTTTTTTAAAAAAAAAATCGGAAGAAATGACAATTATAATTAAAAAAAATGTATAAAATGTAATTTTTGAAGAATATAATATAATGTAATATTTTTTTTTTTTTTTTTGCAAGGTAGTGCAATTTGTGAGTTTATTAATTATATAAAAAACAGAAAGTTCTGTTACATGTATAATTAATTTGTTTAAAACTCCAAACTGGTCCCCCATCTATAAGATTGCTCCCGTGCCCTACCATCACCTTATGAAATTCACCTATATCCTCCCATAGTAGCTATCAGATTATATAGGATCATCATCATCATATGGCTTTAGTAAATGCTTTCACTACCCTCTAAACAAAAAGAAGAACTATATTTGTATTTATATAATTTGAGATTGTTATATGCCTTCCAAATTACCCTATTTCCATTTTTAATAAATTGATTTATATATTGTCTTGTTTTTTCTAAAGTAACTGACAACTGTTCACCACATTTAAAAATTTTTCTTCCCTTCAGGTCATATGTACCATCTTCCACTTGCTGGGTTGGAATTCTTTCATATACGATACGTTGTTGTGCTGATATTTTTTTCCTTAAATCTTGCTTTTTAATTCCTTTTGTACGTTCTCAATCTGCAACTATGTCACAACGTGGTTGCCAAATAACCTTATAAAATTCAGTAATAAACATTTCTAAAAAAAGGGAAGCAATTGTTAGTGTAGCTTTTTCTGATTTGACAATAGACCTGAGTTCTCTATATCTTCCTTTTGGGAAAAGATTCCTTAACATTAGATGTACAAATGGGATAGGCAACTCTTGGTTAAAACCTGTTGTATGAACAAAAGAAGTTTCTATTCCATAGATGTAGTTGTTGTATATCCTCTTGATTTAGTTGAATATATTCTTTTTTTGAGAGAAAGTCTTTAAGCATTTGTTCACATTTGTTTATAGTATTGTTGGCCATTATTAACCATTTATCTCTGAGTTGCTGGCAATAAATTATATGATCATCATCTTCATTTTCTACAAGACATAACCTGCACTTTACATCTCCATATAAATCATATCTTCTTTCTTTCATAATTTCCAAAGTTGGTAATAGATTGTTTGTAAGCTTCAAGTGTTTGATGAAATTGTTATTTACTGTTGTTGTTGTGCAGTTAAATCCTGTGTTTTTTTTAAATATTGCCCAAGTAACTTTCTCTTCTATCATGTGAGTTGTATCTTGGAAAATTGTTCTGTGTGTACGATTAAAGGACCATGATGCCTCTAGTGCAGACCCACATAAATTATCTATAAATTTCCTGATGTGTCTGTCAACCCTCTTACCATCCCAGTATAAATCATATTTTAAGTCTTTCTGTTGTGAATCATTAATTGTAATGCACGTTGATTTTCCTGTGTCATTCTTAGCCACTCTGTCTGCTTCTTCATTACCTTTGACTCCTGAGTGACCTTTAACTTTTATTAGCTTTATCTCCAAATGTTTGCTGTCAATTAGATTAATTATACTACTAATTATGCTGTAATTGTTGCTTTTACACCATATTCGAATTTTGTTTTTTCCATTTGTTAAATTTATTCTTGTGTGGTTGATGCTATCTATCGCGGCTTGAGAATCTGTAAAGATATTCGCCTCTCTGTCCTGTTTGTAAAACCAATATAGCTGATAGAATAGCTCCCAACTCTGCACGTGTAGATGAAGGCCAGTCTGTAATTGAGCTGCTGCATTCCAATATTACCTCGTTTTTATCATTTATTATTACCCAACCTGTGCCCATATGTTTTGTAAAGTCGTTTAAATTTGTATTAAAGCGATCTGTTAGCGAGCCATCTGTATATATGTCAATTGTATTAGATGGATTGAATATTGATCTTAATTGGTGCAGCAGTGTTATATGTTGTGTCCTTGCTTCCTCATTTGATACTGTGTTTCGGATGAGGGCCGTATCATAATCCTGAATTTGTATACGGTCGGATATCTGTTCTGAAATACATTGTCTCCTGGGCACTTTCTAGTCTCTATAATATCTTTAATAACTTTGGTATCTGAGTTATTTTGGCAACTAAAGATTCTGTTAATGCAAGCCAAGTCCGAATAGTCCCTGTTGAAGTGGCAGTTATAGCTTTCTTTGTTGACTCTTCTATCATTTAGTCTACAGCCACTACAACGTTGAATGACTTTTTGCATCATACCGCTATCCTCACTCTGGTTATTACTATTCCTGACCCAATGTTGTATTGTAAACTTCCCTGTCTTATTGTTTTTTTTAATAATTTGTCCCCATACTAGTGTGCCATCCTGGTGTGTGTACACAAACTCCTTTTTCCTACTATCTTTAGACGGCATTTTCTTTGTCATCTTAAAAGCTTGCATGTTAATTAGGGCTTCTCTGTCAATTTCTGTTTCTCTTTCTGAATTTGAGGGCTCTATGTTAGTCTTGCAGAGGTCTTTTAGTTGGGTCGACTGTTGTATGAGGCCTGATAGCGTAGTGAACCACTTCGGAGTCCTACCTCTTGCTTGTCTCTTGTTAATGTCGCAAATTTGTTGCCATGTAATCGTGTTTGACGTGTCGTGGTTTAGTAACTGTAGCGCCCCATGTATTGAGAGGGCTGCTGCTTTCCTTATAATAAATTCTTTGTCCTTTTTTTGCAACTCTGACGCCTGTTGGTATACGAAATTCCTCACGTCTGGGCCAATTATTGGTATATTCCATTCTTCACTTTCCACTAACGGGTGAATTTTGAAAAGATAGTCATGTGCTTTCCTTATTACGTTGTACGCATGATTGTTCAACATCTTGTTAGGAACTGTAACGTCAGGGTCAGTCATTAATATGCATGATGTAATGTTTAGCGTTAGTTGCGCTTTTTTTAGTCTCATTTTGAGCATATCTGCCTGCTTCGATTGAGAGTTTAGAGCTACTAAAAATTCTGTTATTTGCGCGGCTGTTTGATTTCTCCAAAGGTTTTTCAGATTCCCTTGTGCTGAGTGTAAGAGGATGTTGTTATGACAATTAATTGGAAGTCGCGTTTTGTGCTTGACTACCTTCATAATTGGTTTATAGATTTCTTCGTATTTCTTGTCTTCCCAAATGGTAGTCTTCAGCCTGTATTCGAGTCTTAGGAGTAGCACTGTGTTGATGATATATATTGCTTGCATGTGAGTTATATGTTTGCGTCTGATGGCTCCTAACACTGTCGAAATTTCCTTTTTCACTATTCCTTCTGTGTGCTTGTCACCTTTGTCCGCCTTAAACCATACTCCTAGTATTCGTATTGGGACTGAACCTTTGTTGGCTGTTACTTTATCTCTATTTTTCCCTATCTCGATAAACCTTTCCTCTTCATTATTATCTTCCGGATTAACAACTATAATTTCGGATTTTTCTCCATTTATCTTAATGTCATTAATATCAAAAAACTCATCAGCAATTAACGTTATTTTCCTTGCTTCATTTTTACTTTTAGCAATCCATTGTGTATCATCTGCGTATGCTGATGCGGCGGTTTGTATTCTTACATTCCGTTTCTCATTACAAATTGTGTTATACGGCCATTTCAGCTCCATAGAGTAACCTAATGATTCGTCCTCCTGTATTCTGTGGAGTAAAGGGTCATAAAAAATCCTCCATATTAGGGGCGATATCACCTCCCCTTGATCGATACCATCGCGCGCAGTGAAAGCATCCGTTAAGCCATAAGCCGTAATAATTCTTATCTTTCGATCCTTATATATGTTTATGATAAAATTGATGATAGTAGTTGGAATTTTAATTCTTTCTAGGGCTTTTTGTAGGGGAAACATCCCAACGCTGTCAAATGCCTTCGCCATATCTTGAGATACAATCCATACTGTTTTGTTTTCTTCGCGGGCGTCTTCCAAGATACTATTTATCATTGTGAGTGGAGTTGATGTCAATTCCCCAGGTAGGCCTGCGTAATTTGGTCCTTTCAAGATTTCATGCCTACTGAGTATACTTCCGAGGCGTTTTGTGATGATTTTTACCGCGCATTTACGTAGACATTCAATCAAAAGGATCGGACGCGTTCTCGCTAGGTTATAATCCCAATCGTATGTCTTGGGGATCGGATAAAGTTGGGATATTTTCCACTTTATTGGTATGTTCTGTAGGTAGTAACACAAACCTGTGTATTGCCTAAATAATTTATTAACTTCGATACCCGCTTTTTTTATTAGTTTGTAACTTATGTTTGATATACCCGGCGCTGAACTGTCATTCATGGTGTTGAGCATCTCATTCCATTCTTGTTCTGTCGGTGTGTCACCCAGGTGATCATATATTTGTGGGTTGATGTCAGTTCGTGGCTCATATATGGTTTTCCATTGTTCTGGAAGGTTCTCAAATTTGTGATTCTCGCACGGAATAATGATGAAAATGCGTTAATTGCTTCTGCTTGGACTTCCTCTTTAGTGTTTAAGAGAATTTCTTCCTGTGTGTCCGTGACTATGCGGATTCTGTCCAGGTTAATTTTTGAGTATGTCTTGTCTAATATGTTATTGATCATTTTCCGTTGGTCTGTAGTGATCATGTTGTTCCTTTCTTCTATCCTTCTCTTTATTGTTGCCTTCTTTACACTCTTTGTCTTTCATTTTGATTACTCTTCTGACTATCTACAGCCAATTTCTAGTCTCGCATTTCCATGTGTGCCAATCTGTGTCTTCTGTTAAGCTCAGATATATTTGTTCCGTATCATTCATTGAAAGTTTTGATCCCTTTTGATGCCTTGAGCAACTCCGCTCCTTTCAACTCATTCTTATATAATTTTCTCATTATACTTCTCATGTATAGGAGATCCTTACGTTCTTTTGAGGAGTCTTCAATTTCTTTATAGTTTCTGTTGAGGTTTGTTTTGGTACCTCCTACCTTTTTGTGTGGGATGTGTTTAAGTGATGCCTGCTGTATACATTTGCATATAATGTCCCATAGTTTATTTAAGGTGTCTTCACTTCGTCCATGAGTTTCTATGTATCTGAAGGCCTTATGCTTCTCCAAGAGGCTTTTGAGGTAGTTTTCATATTCATTCCATTGTTCATTTGTGGTGTTTTCATAATCGTATACAATACGTTTTGTATTTTTCTCTGCTCTTCTACCCCCTTTATTATTGGTAACTATTATATCTGTGAATGAGATCTTTGCGAACGTAATGTTGTGATCGCTATCTGTAATATCTGCTGATTGGTATATGTGACTCTTCATTATTCTAGTTTCAAGTTTAGGATCCGCCCAGATGTAATCGATTCTGGTTGATGTAATTTTATTTGACCACGTAAAGCTTCTGTTTGGGATTTAATTTCCTAAATGTATCCACAAAGAAAGTATTATCTAACCATATGATGATGTTAGAGGGTTTTTTTCCAAGCTTAGAAGGGCCGCTGTAATCCAACGATTTATCAATATACATATTCAAGTCACCTATTAAAATATAATATCTATTCTTTTGCTATGGTTAATAAATTCGTTTTTTATGTGATTGGTTAATTCGTTTTTCATTTCCGTGTCAGATGGTGGCATGTATACGACGCCTATTATAAGTGTGCAATTCTTGAGTAGTAGCCGGGCTTCTATGTAGTAGGCACTAATTCTATTAATTTTTCCTAAATGTTTTTCCCATTTCTTGTTGATTATAATACACACTCCGGATCTCTTGATCTTGTTGTCTTTGTTAGTCCAGAATGAGATATATTCCGGATTTTGTTTATTCCAGAATTTGCCGTATTTTCTGTCTTTGTTAGTTTCAACTATTCCCACAATATCTGCTCTTTTATTCACGCAATAATCCATTAACATGTTGAGTTTAAAGTCATCAGGTCCAATTCCGTTAATGTTGTGTCCCATGAGTACTAAGTTAAAAGTGTTAATGTCGCTAATGTTACTATTAGAATTGTGTACGTCTTGTTCTTGTTGTGGGGACCTAATGTTCACGTCTTTTGTGTAGGTCGCGTTATTGCTTTGAATGTTCGTGTCTTGTGTATAGGTCGCGTTGCTGTTTTGAATATTCTTGGGGGACGTGTTATGAATTTGGTAGGACTTTTCCCTTTCTGTCCTTGTTTTTGGAGTAACTCTAGTGTTATTATTTGTCATTTCGGCTAGTTCAATTGTTTTTCTTATTTCGTTGTTATTTTGTTTTCCGTTTAGACCAGCTAAGGAATATTTCATATAATGTAATATTGAAAAGCTCGTAAAGAATATATAAATAATAAAATTTAAAATATTTTTTGTCTTTCTGATTTTTTCAATATTTTTCTTTATTCTAACAAAAGTCTCGAAGCAATATTTTTACCAGATCTATTTGGCACTTTGCATTCCATCGTAATCATATCAAGATCCTTGATAGTTTTAACATCATATTTAACATAATGTACCTTAAACGCTTTCACAACAAATAATACGAGTCGTTCCATAATACCACATTTTTTAAGTTTAGCTTTGTTAGTAGCCGCTAAATATCTGAATAACAACTACTCAACAACCTCTTGAAACATAAATTCTTCAATTTCTGTGGTTGTTAGCGTGGTCCTTTGTCCTGCTCTTAGTCAGCTTTCTTTAAATTCATGGACTTTTATATCAATTTTTTTATTTACTTTGCTACGGAAGTCCGTTAAAACGCGTTTAGAGTGGCCAATGACTTCTTCTGCATTGTTACTGTACAAGTCATAATTAAAGATATTCTTGACAAGTCTCTCAATAGCTACATCTGGTGGCGCTCTGCATCTGAGAAAAAGACACTTTATTTCTTCGTGCCAAAGCTGAGCAAGCGTCTTTTCATCTTCGTGTACAACTGTCGCAGATTTCAGCATTAGGATAATAGACATATTTACATAAGATGAATCTAGCGATGTATTCATAGCATTGTACATCTGATTTGCTATCATTAATATATCCGTCCTTTCCGTTATTAGCTATTGGCAAACTTCAAAAACACTTTTCATTCCATTTAACGCCTCAGACTTGTCTATAGATGTATGATATAGTTATTAAATAATGGTATTAGTAATAAACAACGCTTAATTACATTTACTTTTTTTTGCACTATGTGATGTAAAGACTTGCTCAGTTTTATCTTCATTATCATCCTCATCTGAGCTTTTGAGATGTTCATAGCTATCATCTGTAATATATCATAAATAAAATAATAGTCAAAATTGTAGACAAAAAAAAATAAAGGAAAAAGTCTACAATTACATTTTTCCTCTTCACTTTCTGATAGTTGAAGTAAATTAGTGATACTGTCTTGACATTTTTGATGTTTACTTTCAGGTAAATTGGTGGATATGATCCGTCTTTTATTTGTAACTTTATTCGACTGACTTTTAGATGCAGATTCTATTTTGTTGTTTCCTCTGTGTATTTTGTTAGACTTGTCAATAGTCACACTACAATCCAATTTGAAGGGTAGGAATTGCAACCTTTCTGGGAGTACTGAAGTGTTAAAGCCATCAGGAGTATCTTCTGAAGCGTTAAAGTCATTAGGAGCATCGTCATGTATTGTTGTTGCTTCATCGTCAAGAATAGTAATGACATTAGGAATTGATTCAAAAGATTTTGTTTCAGTATAATCAGCTTCAACTTCATCTTCTTGACTTAGAGTGCATGTTTCAATTGGCTCCTTTTCCTTACCCTGACCACGGTCGTCTAGTTATTAAAATAAATCATAATACAAAGGAAAATTAGGAAAATATAATGAATTTTAAAAACCAGTAATTAATAAAAATCATATGTGCCGATTTTTGGAATTAGTTTAAATTAAGATTTTTATAAAAATTTAATATTTTAGTAAGATTAACATTACACAAATCTAAATTAAATATGTGTTACATATTTACGTAACTCAGATTTAATAAAAAATAAAAAAAATTTTTTTAATCAATATTCAAAAATAACGGTAATAACCACTTCTTTTTTCCCATCACTGCCCATCACTTTTCCATCA
Source organism: Rhizophagus irregularis (assembly GCF_026210795.1). Taxonomy (NCBI): domain Eukaryota; kingdom Fungi; phylum Glomeromycota; class Glomeromycetes; order Glomerales; family Glomeraceae; genus Rhizophagus; species Rhizophagus irregularis. The sequence goes on from NC_089433.1 coordinate 5,674,017, forward strand.
TTTTTCTATTCACTTTTATTAAATATGACAAAAAAGTTTATAAGCAAATATAGCAGTTATTTTTAAGTGGTAAGTAAAAGAAAAAACTTAATATTTTATATACATAGATAAGACATATTTTTTCATAATTTTTAGCTTTAATTTATTGTTTTTTCTTTGTAAAAAATACATGCAAATAAAAAATAATTATGATGTAAAATAGTTGTAAAATGAATAATAAGATATTCTTTTTTTTCAAAATAACTAATTATATATTTGTTTTTTATCTTTTAAAATTATTTTATTAGATTTATTCTACTAAAATCCTTAAATGGCAAATAAAATCTTTTAAATAAAGTAAAAGAATTTGGGATTCTCTTATGAAAGCATTTTTTGGTAAGAAATAAAATTTTCAGATCGGACTTTATGCAGGTGACAAAATCGTGCATTATTATTCCTGGAGATATGCTAACGTCATCATTTTACATTCATTTGAAAGCTGAGAATTTGCTCTATCGTAAGAATCAAAGATCAGGAAAATTGGATCACTGGATGAGGCGTAATTAACGATCAAAGTCAAATCAAATTTAAAAATTAAAAATAAATATATTAGACGTAATTATTCACAATCCAGTGATTCAATTTATTCGATTTTAGGCTTATTAGATAGACCTCGATTTTCTCTTTCAAATGAATATAATTTCATTCGTGTAGCTTGCATCTACAGGTATTTAATAAATTTTTTTATATCAGATTTTATCAAACTTATAAAATTTTATATTAATAATATAATTGATGATTCCTAAACATCTACATATATTAAACGAATTATTTTAAATTTATTTTAAAGATAAAAGTTGGCATCACCTTAGGGAGCAAAGTTCATTCAAATTGAATCACTACATGTGAAGTAATTAATGATCAAATTTAGATAAAATTCAATAAATATACTGAACGTGATTACTGAACAACTAGTGATTCAATTCACTTGATTTTAGATTCATTAGATAGATCTCGATTTTCTCTTTCAAATGAATGTAAATTTATTTGTATAGCTTATTTCTACGAAGAATTATCAATGATTTTGTCATGAGAGTTATATTTGATCTTTTAAATTTTAAAGATATCTTATATTAAAAAAAAATTAAAAATTATATAATTAATTAGTTTTTTTTGCATTATCTAGTATAAATTTATTATTCTTATATAAATGATAATTTATATTTGCTTTAATAAAATTATTTTTGTGTAAAAAAATTAGATTCCAAGGATCAGCCCATATGTATTTAAAATTATACTCGTTTTAGCTTTTTTCTTTTTGATAGTATTTACAGAAGGTTCGACTGAGCCAACTGGCTGATTCGTTCTACCACGACCATGACCACGACCACAGCTATTACCACAACTTCGCCCACCACTATTTTTTCCACGATCTTACAATTAAAATAAAAAAATTAAAAAGTAAATAAAAATTTTGCGACAACATTGTAATTGTATATTAAAAAAAAATAAAATTTGCATCAATATTGCAATTTTATATAAAATAATTACTTGCGATTTCTGTTATTTCATTTGATGCTGTAACTTTTCGCACTTTTTGTACTCTTGTCATTATAAATAACTATTACTGTAGACACGAAATTTGAAATAAATTATTTTTCGTTACTAATTTTATTATTGTGTATGGTAGGTATGGTAGGTAAGAAACAAAGTTTATCGTTATATAAGGGAAAATTTAAAAGACTATTTAATATTTATTTAAGCTTAATATAAGAAAAGTCTATATCTATTTAGGAAATAATTTAAATAAGCTTCTATATATATTTCAATAAATAAACTTTCTACATCAATGTCGATAAATAAAATTTTATATCGAAAATGAAAATAAATTTTATGTTAAAAATGAAAATATTGTCTAAGAAAAAGAGTTTTTTACAATTTTTATTTTTGAATTTTTTTTTTGAATTTTTCACTAGTAATAACAATATCAACTCATTGATTAAAAAGCCTTCGCCCTTAAGCAATTATTCATACTGTTGTCCTTAAACTAAGGATGACGCCGCAAATAGGCAATTGCGGAATAATTGCGATTTGCGGTATTGTGGAACATTGCGGATTTTGAAGTCTAAATATCTGCAAATCCGCAATTCGCAATTATTCGCAAATCCGCAAATATTCCGCAATTCCGCAAATGATCTAAAGTACCGTAATTCAATTGCGGTACAATTGCAGTACTTTACGAAATTGCAGAACATTTGCGGATTTGCGGATTTGCAGATTTGCCAATTATAGTCCGCCAGTCCGACACAGATTATCAGATGAATTGCGTAGTACAAATCATCTGATGATCTCTTTTTCTTTTTTATTGAAGTTTCCGGATAAAAATTATGACTGAACTTTTTAAAATGGAGTCTGTAGATAAGGAGAAACTGGACAGCAAGTTGTTTTTTTTAATAAATTTATTTTTTTTTTTTGATTTTGTAGAGTTGCCGGACGAAAAGTATGGCCGGACTTTTGAAATTGAGGTAAGAGAAGGACCGGGAAGGATTTTCGTTATTTTTTTTAAAATTTATTTTTTTTCATTTTTGTAGTGTTGCCAGATGAAAAGCTCAAGATAAGGGAAAACCAGAAAGGGTTTTCATTATTTTTTTTAATAACTAATTTATTTTTTTTTGTTTTTGTTGAGTTGCCAGAAGAAAAGCATGACCAGACTTTTGAAATTAAGGTAAGGAAAAATCGGGAAGGGTTTTTGTTGCTTTTTTTTAATATTTTCAAACTAATTTATTTTTTTTTTCATTTTTGTAGAGTTGCCAAACGAAAAGCATGACCAAACTTCTGGAATTGAGGTAAGAGAGGACCGGGAAGGGATTTTGTTACTTTTTTTTAATAATTTTCACTAATTTATTTTTTTTTTCATTTTTGTAAAGTTGCCAGGACGAAAAGTATGACCAGAATTCTGGATTGAGGTAAGGGAGGACCGGAAAATTTTTGTTATTTTTTTTTGATAAATTTAATTAATTTATTTTTTTTTTCTTTTTGTAGGGTTTTAATAATTAAAAACACGACCAGAATTTTGAAATTGAGGTAAGGGAGAACCGAAGGAAAAGATGTTTTTTGCTAATTTTCTTTAAAAAGAAACGTCACTAACATTTCTTTTCTTTTTATAGGGTTGCTGGATGAAAATATATATAGCGGGGAGACTTATTTTAAAAATGGACAAAATTGTCCAGAATTTTTTTCTAAGAAACGGCACAGTTATGCAATTTATAAAAATATCGGTCTATGCTTAAGACGAATGATAAACAAATAAATAAATAAATAAATAAATTTATTATATTGATTTAAAAAACATTTTTATTTATTTATCGTTATAAACGTTTAAAAAATAATTTATTATTTAAAAATATTAGCCAATCAGAATTGTGGAATTGCGGATTACTAACCGCAATTTGACTCCAAAATCCGCAATATTGCGGATTTGAAAAATCATTTGAGGGCCCATCCTTACCTTAAACAATTGTAATAATCATACTATTTCATTATTTCACTGATTGATTAAATAACGCCTTCGCCCTTAAACTACTGTTTCACTGATAACGTCTTAATTATAATAAGTCCTTCTCCTACCGTAATACTAATTTAAAACAAAGTCTTGCTCCTATCGTAACACTGATTAAAATAAATCCTTTGTTCTTACATTCCTACTTTAACACTGATCGATTAAAAATAAAACCTTCACCCTTACACAATTTTGAATTTAAAATATCATCAAAAATAACAGAAGTTTTTTTACGACATATATATTATAAAAATAGTTAACTATAAAGTTGTATATATTAGCGAAACTTCATAAAATAAACTTTGTAAACTTGAAAATGTGAAAAAGCCGTCTTTCGTTAACTAGACCATTCTCTTTGCGAAAAGGTACAAAATTTTCTGGACGTAATATTCTTCCAAGGCATAAGAAGTTAAGTTCGTATAAGTAAAAATAAATTGGTATATAAATAGACTTGAATAACCATCGGGAAATTTTTTGGGGTGCAGATCTGCGCAGATCTGCAGGTGACATTTTTGCGCAGATCTGCGACCCTGTCGGCAGTCTTTGGAAAAAAAAATTCATCAAAAACTGCGCAGAATTTCAAGAAACAAAATTCTGCGAAAATTTTTAAAAAATAAATAATGAAATTCTGCGAAGATTATAAAAAAACAAATAACGAAATTCTGCAAAGATTTTTAAAAAATAAATATTTGAAATAATTCAAATATATTTAATTTCACTGATCATCACAATTATTACAAACAATTTTATATATAGTAATTTATTTAATATGTAATTTATTTAATAAAATATATTCAAAAAAAATTGAAGAATTTCAAATACAAATTTCCGAATTCTGAAAATTAATGTAATACGAAGAAATTTGACGAATGTTAAGAGAATTTTGAATCTAAACTCTTGAGCTGTAAATTTTTTTGATTTAGATTATTAGTAAAATAAATTAACGCAGTGTAAAAATCATTATATACCAGATAATAACTTTGACTTACTAATTCTTCGTAACTACTACTATTACCATCATCAGCATCGCTCGATTCTTCGATAATAGACGAAATCTCTGGACTTTGTTCTGAATCTTCTTTCGCCGCTAACTCCTGCAACAAACGCGGAGTTACAGTAACTTTATTTTTGATCGATTGCTGATAATTGATTATACATTAATATTTGCGAAATATTTTAAAATTTTTAACTTCAAAGTACTAATAAACGTTATTATTACCATAAGAAAATCAACTCTCTTTAAAACTAACTTGTCATTGCATTTAATCCCAGGGCTACTGGGATTTAAGACAATATCGCAGATGGCGAGTACATAAACCCAGTGTTCTGGAGGAAGCTCACTGCCTTCGTATGATTTGAAAACAGAAGAAATTATTTTCGTGAGAATACCTTGATTTTCGAAAAGTTCTCGATATGCTTCTCGCGTTTTTGCACTTTTTTTCCATTCAGCAATCTTTTTAGAGGACGCACTGCTATCCACACGTTCTAATTTCTGCTCACCGAAGTTAGAAAACATAGTATTTTGAATATTTGCCGCTAAATCATTTCACTTACTTCGGCATTTGTTTTTTATCTTAATAATCAAATAATTTTGGATTATTATTATTATTATTATTATTGATTATTATTAATGATTTCACGTACTTCTAGTAATAACTTTGATTCGAATAGGGAAACCCACGTATTTCTTCTGAGATTTTCAATATAATGACTGGCATGTTCAGCGAGGTATTTCTCTAAAGCTTCTAAGGTTGCTTGTCTAAACCTCTTCAAAATCCTACGATTAGTTTCATCAAAATTTTACTATAGATTTATTATAGTTTCGGCAGAGTTTTGGCAGTTTCGGCATTTATAATAAGTTTCAGCAGTTTCGTCTTTCTCCAAAGTTTCGCCAGTTTTTTAATATAACTTTAATATAGTTTTGGCAGAATTTCGCTTTTCGGCGAAACGCCATCTTGCCTAAACCCCTAGGTTTCGGCAAGCAACCTTAAAAGCTTCACGGTACTCCGTATCTGAGGAAAATAGGATCTTCGGAATAAGTTCTTTGGACACCTTTTTATATGCGCGCTGTAAAGACAATCAGTTATTTTTAAATATCTTGAGATCAAATAAAGTTGCTAAATCTATTAAAGTAACTTATGTTCCAAAATTCATCCGAAAGCTCATCAACTACCACAAGTCTCTGTATCATTTTAGAATCTAATCATTGTTGCTCACTAATACGTCAGCACAATCAATATATTGAAGTGATTTTTTCGTCTAATAATTTCATAGTATAGTTGAATTTCTCAATTGTAAGGTAACGTTCGTCACGTTCTTCGAAGTTACAATATTCGTCATCAATTTGCATAGGTGTGATAGGTGTAGAAGCTCTGATAGGTGTGGGTGCTTTGATAGGTGTGGAAGTTCTTCGGTTTGAATCATCATCGGGTTTAGTTGGAGAATTTTCAAGATTTCTTGTTGAATTATTACCAACAATGGGCGTTAATGATCTACCCTGATTTTTTTTTGGCTTGCCACTTTTGATACTTTTTGTAGGATTATTGGATGTTGAAGACTTGAGAATTTCATCTGAAACAACCAACACAAACGGTCCTTCAGTATGGGGTGTTGAAGTTAAAATATTATCGTAATCAGGGCCAGTACGAGTTTTAGTATAAGATGTTGAAGCTGAAGCATTATCATCAACATTTCCTGTATCTTGTGATGATACATCATCAGCTGTTGGTATCGATTGAACAAGCGAAGATTAATTATAATATTAAATTAATGTAAGAAATGCAATTCCTTGACGGACTGTACCTGATAAAATTTGAGATAATATATTTCCAGTTTTTTGAGAAGCTTCATCTTTTTTTTCCGGACTATTATGGGAAACTTTCATTTTTTTCTTTGCATTTTTTCCAGTTTTTTTCTTAGTATTTTTCATTGACATTATTAACAACTAATTTAGAAAATTGTATAGGAAAAAATATACTTGAAATTTACGAAACAATTTAAATAAAAAATTGATTACCGAAATCGATAAAAAAATCCAAAATCTATAAATTAAATAATTTAATTATCAGTAAAAATATTAATTAAAATGATTAAAATCTGTAAATTAAAATGATTAAAATTTAAAAATAGAAATAGTTAAAAATCTGTAAATTAAAATGATTAAAATTTGAAAATAGAAATAGTTAAAAATCTGTAAATTAAAATGATTAAAATTAAATAAAATAATTAAGAAATCTGCAAATTAAAATGATTAAAATTTAAAAATAAAATGATTAAAAATCTGTAAATTAAAATGATTGAACCCCTGCGCCAAAAATGTAAAAAAATCAAAAAAAAAAAAAAAAAATTGAGAATTCACACAAACGAAAGAAATATCAAATTCTTCATTAAAATTCGCAAATTCACAAAATTCATAATTTCGCATTAATTAAAATAATCATTAATAAAATCACTAAAATTCGCTTAAAATTAGCAAAGAACAAATAAAAACAAATATTTACTATACCGCAAATAAATCCTCATAAATTGTTCTTCAAATAAAAATGGTTAGATATCAATGCCAAATTTGTAAAAGAGAATTTTCAACTTACGGCGGTTTAAAACAACATGCCAATGCTAAACATCACGGGAAAATGAGATCTTCCCAACTAAATGAGTCACCAGTATAGCAAAGATCTTTGTTGCAGCCATTAAGAGAAATGATAAAATCAGAACATGATGCAGAACTTTGGAGCACGTCAATTATTATGCCAAACCCAACTACTTCACAAGAAAAGCTTACATCACAGGATGATGATGATGAGATGAAGCAATTTGAACCTTCATCTCAAGATGAAGACTTAGTAAATATTGCAAATGAGTTAGAAGATGAACCACGTTATCATTTGCGAAAAAGGTTATGGTCAGAAGAGAGGGTCGAAGCAAATTTTGAAGAATCAGAAGCAGAATTAGAATTAGTAAACTTTGAAAATACTGAATTCATTGATCCTGAAGACCTTCAGGGTGCGTCATTAGATGATGCCATAGATGTAGTTGATGGAAAACCCATACCAGAGCGCGTAGTAAAATAGCCGAATGATGCATATCGTGACTTTTTGGAGTTGATAGTAGAGGGTAATATCTCTAATAAGATAGGTGATAAAATAATAAAGTTTTTCAACAAACATAGTAATTTAGACAAATCACCATTGCCAAGTTTAACGAAAAATGGCAAGGATTATCTTAATCAAATAAATTCACCTTTGATAGACTTTAAAGAAAAGGTTGTTGCGACCTATAATAAAATTAATTTTACCCTCTACTATCGCCCACTTTTTCGTGCTATTCAAGCTCTTCTGCAACGACCAGAAGTAGCCAATAACTTTGTCCATAAAGGAATCCAAAATAAAATGAAGGTCTGTATAATAATTTGATTTCCGTCTGCAATAATAAATTACATTATTTATGCTTATTTAGTTGTTTATATTCTCAGGATGATAGAGGTGAAACAAGAATATTTGGCGAACCTTTCGAAGGTAACTGGTGGTTAGAAACTGAAAAGAACCTTCCATCATTAAATCGACTATTGTCCATCATTTTATACTCAGACGCAACAACTTTCGATGGACTTGGGAAATCATCAGGCCATCCAGTTTTTGTAACTCTTGGTAACATTCCAAATCGTGTTCAAAATTTGCCGGAGGCTAAAATTCTTTTAGGATTTCTCCCTAAAGTCCAAGATACAGGAATCAAAACAACTTTTCAAAGCTTACAGCACGATGTATATCATAAATGCTTCAAAATTATGCTCCAACCTTTATTAGAAAAATCTGAAGCGCTATATTTTGGAATTAATGGACAAGTGATTACTTTCGCTGCACGGATATCTTTTTTTCTTGCAGATATGCTTGAAGCTGATGATATAACTGCGACATATAAAGGAGCGCGGTGCAAAATGCCATGCCATACTTGCATGGTTTTGCAAAGTGATCTGAACAATATGAGTCTTAAACTAGAGAACGTACCTCATAGAACTCATGAAAATATGAAGCAAGTAATCAACGATGGCCAAGGAAAGGAGTATTCTGTGCATTCTGTTGAAAATTCCTTCTGGAAATTTCCGTAAATATCTTTATATTTCTGTAATGAATTTCAAAAATGTAAATTTTTATGCACATATAATTTGTTTCAGAAATTTGAATATATACGAAGCCTGCGTTCCTGACCGTATGTATACTTGCCGCCCATTTAAAATCCCCTCCCCTCCCATCACATATTCCATCCCATCCCAAATCCCAATCCCAAATCCCATCCCATCCCAAATCCCAAATCATCCTAAATACTTGTGTAACATTTCTCCCATTGGCCAATTATCACGTGACGTTACACAAACTTCCAAAAAAGGAAATTTTGCCTCCCGCAAAAAATGGGCGGATTTGGTTTCACAAGTATTCCAAAAAAGGAAATTTCTATGCCGATCACATAATTCCGGCCGTAATATTTTAGTCTAATGTTAATTCAGGTCAGAATTTAGTTTAAATCCTTATCCTACATACACCAATTTTTAAGAGATTTACCGATCAGATTTTAATGAAATTTATATCATTGGATTTGTCTTGATGCAAGGAATTTAATGGCAGTGAAATTATATTCCTAACATTAATATTGACTAAGTTATTATAAAAAATGTATTTTATAATATATATTATTAAATAACATGTATAAAGCAAGCAATAATTGGTTACTTTTAATATAAAAAGTTTTTAAAATATATTTATTCAATTTATTATTTTATATTTTTTATTACAATTTAACTTTGAATTAACTTAAACCTATCTATTAATTCATCAAAAAAAGTTTGATTATTTATTTCTAATATATATAATTTGATAGATATTATTATTATTGCATAAATATTTAATAAAATAATATTTACAAACCAGGAATTAATTTACTGTTAATCTAAAAAAACAATATCAGCAGATATCATCAAAATTATTAATTCAAATAAAATAATCAATATATTACTGAATACTAACTGCTAACATGTTACTTTCAAATAATATATAGTATAAAAATACATTTTTTATAATAAATCAGTCAATATCAATCATTGGTCATGTCACGGATCGGCATAGGGACTTTTTATTATAAAATGATTGATATATTTTGTGTAACAGTAAATTCCAGTAAATTTTTGCTCTGTACGAAATATTTTACATAACAATACACTTTGAAATTTTAAAAATATCTTTACAATATCTTGAAATTATCCCACATTAATTTTTATTAAAATTAAACTATTATTGAATTACTTTTATTAATAACAACTTTTATAAGTCTTTTATCTAATAAAAAAAATTATTAAATTAAAAAAAAATATAATTGTTATTGATTATAAGATGTAATTTGCACCAAATATTCTTTTTATGCTATTAAAATAGAACTTATTTATGTAATTTTTACAAGTTTAATATAAGCTAATTGGATAAAAAAGTAAAAAACTTGAATTTTCTATAAAAATCAATAATTAACCTGCCTTTTATGCAATATGTTTTTTGATTCTACATAAAATAATACATATATCTGCATTATTAAACTGATGTTTAGTTTTCATACAAACTTGCATCTCTGGATTAAAGTCAAAAAAAATAGGAGAAGTTAACCTAAATATAAGTTTTTTATACAAGTATTGTACTGTCAAAATAAACGTCAAAATAAGCAGAAAAAAGCCTAAAGAACAAAAGTTTTCTAAGGTCCATATAAAGGTTATTTGAGAGAAAACTATGTTATATTAGAAGCGTTTGTGCAGATCATTTTTTATTACGCAAATTTTAATTAGTAATCAACACTTCCCGTGACATGACCGAGGATTGATATTAATTTTAGAAATATGATTTCACTACCATTTAATTCCTTGCATCAAGACGAATCCAAAGATATAAATTTCATTAAAATCTGATCAGTAAATCTCTTAAAAATTGGGTTTGTAGGATAAGGATTTAAACCTTTATAATTTGTAATTCCGGCCGGAGTTAAAATATAAACTTCGTAAATCTGTTCGGGATCTTAATTTTGCTCATATTCTGGTAATGGATGCAATGCTGGCCAGAATTATATGATCGGCGCAAAAATTTCCTTTTTTGGAATACTTGTGAAACCAAAATCTCAATTTTTGCGGGAAGCAAAATTTCCTTTTTTTGGAAATTTGTGTAACGTCACGTGATAATTGACCAATGAGATTATTTGGGATAAGGGATGGGATAAGGGATATGGGATATGGGTGGGATTTGGATTTGGGATTGGGATGGGATTTTGGCAAATGGGAGGGGATTTTGGCAAAAGGGATGGGATATGGGATGGGATGGGATAGGGGATTCTCCCATCCCATTTAATATGGGTGGCAAGTATAACCGTATGCACCATATCGATCTTACTTTAAATACCAATTGGAATTTACACAAGATATTTTGAAGGCAGTCGGAGGAACAGAACTACAAAAAAAATTTGATGATTGACTTTGTCAGATTTCTCGCTTCCCGGGTCTTAAACTCTTACATAAATTAGGACATTTAAACGTACTTACTGCGTCAGACTATCGTAACATAATGAAAATTGCCCTTTTTGTCTTAAATGAAATTTTTGAAGGGAACGAAATAACCTGTAAAGAACTTTGCAAACTTTACGCAAAGTTTAGTAAGATGTACATAATGAGCAGAAAAGAAATGTACACTGAAGAAGATCTGAAAATTTTTGAAGTAAGTCAAAGTTCATAAAGTCACATTGGAAATCATCAACACACTAAAGATTATCAATTATAGTCAGCAATTATTGATTGGTGCATTGATTTCAAAAAGATCTTCTCTCCATTATCCACTACTGACTGCAATTTTCCGAAGTTACACAGTTGGCGGTATCATGCAGGTAGGACACTAGTAAACATACAGTATATGATTTTATCCTAATTTATTTTGATTGTTTTCAGTGCCTGCTATTAGAAAATATGGTGCATTGAATGGGTTGTCAACAGAAACGTACGAAACCCTCCACAAATCATATGTCAAAACCCCATATCGGTTATCAAACAGAAAAGACGTAATGAGACAATTGGTGATCGCTGTTAGTTGAATCCGACATGACTGAAATCAATTTCTTTGAAATATACATACATTTAATAATATTTTTTATAGGTAAAACATAAAGAATTGACATCTTCTGCTAAAAAAGTTATTCATCGTAAAGCCAAAGGATTTGAAAAAGTACTTTGGGAACTAACATTAGATAATATCGACCAAAAAATAAAATCGTTGAAAAAATCTGAAAATCCGCCACATTCAAACTTCATTGAAGGGTTATCACAATTAATTTCAACTTTAGATACCTTTCTGGATATATCTTCGCAGGAGTCTGAAAGTGACGAATTTTACATTAAAATTTATGATTCAGTACACCTGGAAGATAGACATATTTTAAGAACGACAGGAGAATTCCAAGGTAAAGAATGGTTCAGTAATATTGCGGTAACTCCTGCAGAAGATCAAGAGCAATACAATTCAGATGAGGGAGCTTGGTATGGAAAAGTAAGTGAATGATTAAGATTGATAAAGTGTTGTATGTCATTAATCAATTTTCTTTATAAGGTGTTGTTATTATTTAAATTCTTCGAGTTAGCTTCTTTCGAGTATAGACTTGCTCGTTCGTTGGTTTGATATTATTACAGAGAAACCTGAACAGTACGAGTGTCCGCAGTTGTATTACACCAAAGAATACAACACAATACCAATCGGTTCAATTAACCAAGAAGTTCATATAGTTCCAAGGTTTGGCAAAGTAAATCGTTATTTGTTAAATAAATACATGTTTTAAAAATTACTGGAAAACTTTAACGAAAGTAAAGTCAGAAAGTTTAAAAAATAAAATTTGTAAATTTGTTGAAAAACTTTAACGAAAGTATTAAAAAAAACTATTAAAAAACTTTAACGAAAATAAATTGTCAACGGAAATGATCGAAAAGCTTAATTAAGTTTAATTACTAATTGAAATCGAAAAGTTTAATTAGTTAGTTACTCAAAGTTTAAACGCAATTATAAACCTGCAATTTTGAGTTAAAGAATTCGCAGAGTTTCACAAAAAAAAAGGACAAAAAGCGAAGATCTACTATTTCGCAGAACTTCGCAAAACTGGCATGTTTTAAATTTTCTGTTAAATGAAATTCTGCAAAATTGCAGAATTTTGCTGATTTTATAGATAAAAATATTCAATTATCTGCGAAGTTGCAAAGTTTGCAGAACTTCGCAGAAATACACAAAAAATGACAAAAAAAAAGCGGAGATCTGCTAATTTTACAGATCTCTGCAGTTCTGCATCCCAAAAAATTTCCCGATGACTATTACATCTAAATCATATGTTTCCAAGTATCCAGATTTTTTATTATTCTTTAAAGTCAATATTCAAACAATATATATTAAAATTAAATGATTTTTTAACTGTTTCAAACTTTCGGTAGTACTTATTAGTATAGATAATAATGAAGGTAATGAAATGGAATTACAAGATGAAATGAACGATAACTAAGGTTGCTTGTCTAAACCTCTTCAAAATCCTACGATTAGTTTCGTCAAAATTTTACTATAGATTTATTATAGTTTCGGCAGAGTTTCAGCAGTTTCGGCATTTATAATAAGTTTCGGCAGTTTCGCCTTTCTCCAAAGTTTCGCCAGTTTTTTAATATAACTTTAATATAGTTTCGGCAGAATTTCGCTTTTCGGCGAAACGCCATCTTGCCTAAACCCCTAGGTTTCGGCAAGCAACTTTAACGATAACGTCGATAATAGTGAAGAAAATGAAGAAAATGTTGATAACTACGATGAAGAAACTGATTATAACTCTCACGACGGAAATGAAGAAGAAAATAACTATGGAGAAGAAACCGATTATAACCATCATGACGGAAATAAAGAAGAAAATGATGATAACTACAGAGAAGAAACTGATTATAACTACCATGAAGAAAGTAACTACAGTGAAGAAAATGTTTATTATGATGATAGTAGCAATATAGAAGACAAGGACAAACTGAAAGATGATTATAATATGGAAGAGAATAATATTATTGATGAAAGTGATAATGTAACTTTTAATTTATTTGTTTGCTCCAAAATAAACTAGATTTGGAGTTGCAGTCACAATCAGACTGGTTCTTACGATCTGAATCAGAATTGATCAATGAACCCATCCCTAATGCTGATGGCATATTTTTTAATGACAATTTTTCCATTTTAAAAGCATGAAGACACTATAGTTGATTCGTCAATAGGTTGTGACCATATGTTGAATATAGATGGAAGGTTTGCACCTTACTTTGAAAATTTGACCTCTGCATTATTATTTTGTTGGATACAGAAACACAACATATGTAAGTCTAATTTTGCTATAACGAACCTATTTGACAATTTATTTAAAAGATTTACACCGATATATAGCAACGCATGCATATAACAACTTGGTAGAAGTACTACACCATCAAAATTTTAAAGTTAAAGACGTTGTAAAGAATATACGAAGGCTTCGGCAATGAAGAAATCGGTTACTATTGATGCCAATACAGACGCACCCTGTTAGAATAAATCCAAAGAAGACGCCATCTACGTCTAAAGGAACAAAGTCTTATTATTATTTGTCAATTTGTGATATTATTCAGAATATATTAAATAATCCGTCACTCTACAATACATTATACTTCAGACCGGAAATAGAATCTGAAGAAAAAAAGGAATATTGGCATGGGGATCTTTGGGCTGAATCACCATTGTTTGGCCAAGAAAAAATAGCCATCAATAGAGGTACTTTCGATTTATTATTATTGTAAATGAAATAAATGTATGTAACTTATCTTATACTTCTTTGGTATTTAGAAATTTATTGACCAAGTGAATTTGTTTTATATATAGAAAATGGTAATCGAAGATTTGGACGAATACGATCAATAATATTGGTCAATGATAAACTTCGGGTAAAATACAACGTACGAAGGAATCGCAATTGTGAATAGTAGATCAATATTTAAAAGAAGGTAGTATTATTGCAAATACTTATGAGATCATTAGAAAAGTTAATATTATGATTATTCATGAAACAAATACTACTGACGGAATTTTTATTAAAGAAATTTTATACAAAAGTAATGGTTATTAGAAAATGCGAAATGTGACGCTAGATTACAAGCATCCAGTTGAATATTTTGTTCTAAGTTTACCACCACTACAATATAAAAATCTACGAGTTTTGAAGATATTTATTGATATCTACTATGATGACTTCAGTACCTATCGAAATGTTTACCATTCCTTAGGCAGAGTTTATGTTCAATTGGAAAATATGCCATTCGATATAAGAAAACTTGTTCACAACCATTTTGTCTTAGGTTTTGTTCCCTTTGGTGGTTGTTTTGAGGATTTCATTTGTCCTTTCATTAAAGATATGAAGCGGTTGGAAAAAGGAATATTGATGAACATCCAAGGAATAGATTGCTGGATCATAGCTAGCCTTGGATGCGTTACTGCAGACCTACCCCAAAGAAACGATTTAGCAGGTGTAAAACGCCATGGTGCGATAAGGGGGTGTAGAATATGTCTGGTCACTAAGGAAAACTCGACAGATCTTATATTAGATATTGCCAGTGTATCCCGTTGTCACCATATTACTGACTCCCAATTCAAAATAATCTTCACAGCTTCAACTCTTAGGCAACAAAACAATATTGCAAAGGAATACAGTTTACAAACTAGATTGCCAATTCTTGATCAACTTCAATGTGAACGACACTTGCAGTCACCACAAGATATTTATCACATAATAGCCAGTAAAACATTAAAACTACTAAAAGTAACAATTTTCATGTTATCTCCAGAAGGTGAAAGAAATTTTATTAGTGTCTGGAAATTATTCAAATACTCTCATCAATGGTCAAAGCTTCCAAATCCCATTAGTCATATCGAAACTTTTATGATGTGACTTCGATTGGGAATGGTAATGCCATTTATTTTAAATAGATCGCTGACCATTAATTGTTTAAAGCCACAAGAAATAGAAAAACTACAAGAGCGAACAAACATGAATTGCAATCAAGTAATTTCTAATATTATTAAGTGCTGGGCAACTGTAGCTAAATGTTCCCAGTTGGCATTTAAGATTTCGTTAACAAAGAATGACTATATAGAGCTTGAAAATTATTTGAATAAAGAACAAAAAGCATTGATTGAGGTAAAATTTATAGTTGTTACGAAAAAAAAATATTATAAATTTCAATTTTATTAGGCCTTTGAAACTGAAAAAGAATAAATTCCTTACATTTGGGTAATTTGGATTCAGTTCTACTAACTATGACTATGTTATACTTATTTATACTTATTACAGTTAATGTTCTGAAAAAAATCTGATCCGATTCGTATCCGCAGATCTGATCTGAGACAGATCGGATCGAATCATAGATTTTATGATCCGTGATCTGATTCGGATCAAATCAAATCAGATCAACAATTCATTCAAATTGGATCAGATCGGATTTGATTCAAGCGGATTCAGATCAGATCCAGATCAGATTAGATCAAAGTGCCCTGTTACGTTGTGAAATGTTAAGTTAAAACGTTTTGCAACATTTTTATTAAAATGATTAAAAACCGTTGCGAAACGGTTTTTTTATTCGTTAAAATGAAATAATACGAAAAGATGCCATTTCGGCATCTTTTTTGATAAAAAAAATGAAAAAGATACTGAAACGGCATCTTTTTTATAAAATAATACGAAAGATGCCATTTTGGCATCTTTTTCTCATAAAATAATACGAAAGATGCCATTTTGGCATCTTTTTTCTCATAAAATAATATGAAAAGATGCCAAAGCAGCATCTTTTTTGATAAAAAATGAGTAAGATGCTGAAACGGCATTTTTTCGATAAAATAATACAAAAGATACTATTTCGGCATCTTTTTTGATAAAAAAGTGAAAAAGATTCTGAACAGCATCTTTTTTTTATAAAATAATATTAAAAGATGCCGTTTTGGCATCTTTTTTGATAAAAAAATGAAAAAGATGCTGAAGCATCTTTTTTGATAAAATAATATTAAAAGATGCGTTTTGGCATCTTTTTTTTCATAAAATAATACGAAAGATGCTGTTTCGGCATCTTTTTTAATAAAAAAAAATGAAAAAGATGCCAAAACATCTTTTTTGATAAAATAATATTAAAAGATGCGTTTCGGCATCTTTTTTTTATAAAATAATACAAAAAGATGCCATTTCGGCATCTTTTTTGATAAAAAAAATGAAAAAATGCCAAAACAGCATTTTTTTTATAAAATAATACGAAAGATGCTATTTTGGCATCTTTTTTGATAAAATAATACGAAAAGATGCCATTTTGGCATCTTTTTTATAAAATAATACGAAAAATGCCGTTTCGGCATCTTTTTCTTATAAAATAATATGAAAAGATGCCGAAATGGCATCTTTTTGATAAAAAAATGAAAAAGATGCCGAACAGCATCTTTTTTTCATAAAATAATATTAAAAGATGTTGTTTCGGCATCTTTTTTGATAAAAAAAATGAAAAAGATGCTGAAGCATCTTTTTTGATAAAATAATATTAAAAGATGCGTTTCGGCATTTTTTTTCATAAAATAATACGAAAAAATGCCATTTCGGCATTTTTTTATAAAATAATACGAAAGATGCCATTTCAGCATCTTTTTCTCATAAAATAATACGAAAAGATGCCGAAACAACATCTTTTTTGATAAAAAAATGAGTAAGATGCCGAAATAGCATCTTTTTTCATAAAATAATACAAAAGATGCCGTTTCAGCATCTTTTTTGATAAAAAAATGAAAAAGATGCTGAACAGCATCTTTTTTTATAAAAAAATGAAAAAGATGCTGAACAGCATCTTTTTTTATAAAATAATATTAAAAGATGCCATTTCGGCATCTTTTTTGATAAAAAAAAATGAAAAGATGCTGAAGCATTTTTTTGATAAAATAATATTAAAAGATGCGTTTTGGCATCTTTTTTTCATAAATAATACGAAAAAATGCCGTTTCAGCATCTTTTTTGATAAAAAAAATGAAAAAGATGCCAAAACAGCATTTTTTTGCATAAAATATTACGAAAAGATGCCGTTTTGGTATCTTTTTTGATAAAATAATACGAAAGATGCCGTTTCAGCATCTTTTTTGATAAAAAAATGAAAAAGATGCCGAAACAGCATTTTTTTTCATAAAATAATGCTGTTTAACATTTCTATTTATGCATTTAACAAAAAAACGTCTTTCGCAATATTTTTAATTGTTTTTATCAAAAAAGATGCTGAAACGGCATCTTTTTGCATAAAATATTATGAAAAGATGCCGTTTTGGTATCTTTTTTGATAAAATAATACGAAAGATGTCGTTTCAGCACCTTTTTTGATAAAAAAATGAAAAAGATGCTGAAACAGCATCTTTTTTCATAAAATAACGCTGTTTAACATTTCTATTTATGCATTTAACAAAAAAAATGTCTTTCGCAACATTTTTTAATTGTATTAATGAGAAACATTGTGAAACATTTTTTATTTAATAATTTAACGAAATAAAAACGTTTTTTGCAGCGGGTTTTAACTATATAAATAAAAAACGTTGCAAAAACGTTTTTTATTTAATAATTTTACTGATAAAAAATCGTTTTCGCAATTGTTTAATAAAAACATTGCGAAATGTTTTTTTGTTTGATAATTTGCTATAAAAAGTCTTTTCGCAACGTCTTTTAACAATATTAATAAAAAAAGTTGTAAAAAACGTTTTTAATTATGAAAACCAATTTGGATTCGGATCAGATCCGGATCAGATTAGATCAAATCAGTTGGGATTCAGATCAGATCGGATCAGATCTAATTTGGATCTGAATCAGATCGGATCAAATCTGATTTAATTTGATTCAAATTCAGATCAGATCAGATTTAACTCAAATCCGGTCTGATCTGATCCGTTCAGAACACTACTTACAGTTATCTGATGAATTTGTGGGTCTCCCTAACCTTTACGCTAATTACCATTTATTGCGACATGCAAGAACATTCGGTACTTTTACAAATACGGCAGTCAGAATAAAAGAAATGGTCTATCGTATCTTTAAAAACATAGTTCCGCATACAAATTTCAAGAACATTGAATTAGACTTATTAAAATGGTATACAACCTTACAATCTATTCGGTATCTTGTAAATGGTGGAATTGATCCTCAAAATTTACGATCTAGTGTTGAATTTATGAACTTATCTCAAAATTCTGATAGCTTATTTAAAGATTGGTTTATTATGGAAAATTCAGAAATGGATAATGAAAAACTAGAACACTAGTCAAAAACCAATATATCGGGTACCCGATATGTGTAGTATTAATGCAGAAAATCGGGTACCCGATATGTGTAAGATATGTGTAAATATATATATCGTCTACATATCATTTACATATCATATACATATCAGTACCCGATATGTATATGATATATATATTTACACATATCTTACACATATCGGGTACCCGATTTTCTGCATTAATACTACACATATCGGGTACATATCTGATACATATCTGCTACCCGATATATTGGTTTTTGACCAGTGGAAGGTAATATTAATTTCTTTATATAGTTAAAGTATATATATTCTAACATTTTTTATTAGTATGTTCACAATCTAGTGAGTTTCAGAATATAGTATTAAGAAAGCCAGCATCAATTCGCAACACGAATATTGGAATTAATACAATTTCGTTTCATTCTGATTTGGCTCTTGCGTATAAAAGTTTTGGATATCACGCATCATTGATTAATAAGGCTTGTAATTTTTACGAATATGTATCTTACATCCAAGTTGTGCAAAATGTCAAAATCCAATGTCATTTGAATAAGGGCGATATAGTGACGATTAAAGAGGTTGATTATGGAGAAAGTTATGCGGTTATCAAAGGTATTTTTAAACACCAGAACAATAATGGATATTATTATCCATTTATTTATGTCAATTGGTTTGAAGATACCTATAAGAAACACAACAAATTGGATTGTCCAATCTTCGTCCTTCGTCATGATAATCATTATCGCAAGATATTTCCATTGACGGTCATAGATAAAGTTCGGAAGGCGTATTTTGTACATGATTGTAACGCGAGATGCAAGGAATCTGATCATTTTCTGGAAAATAATCATTATTTAAAAAATGAATTTTTTTCGCAGCTGTTTAATTAATACAGGTAATAGTATAATAATAAATAATGAGATAATTTTTTGTTTATTTCGTACCATGATCAAATTAACACTTAAGTTCGTTCATTTTTTATATTTTAAATTTGTTATACTTTCGGAGAACATTAATTATTTAATATTACTTATAGAATATATATTTACAATGTGAAGAATACATGAATTTACTTTACATTTAACGTATATTTATTACAACTTTATTACATAGCACCTTTGTATTATCTATATGTTTACCTTAAATTAGCAATATATTTACTTTTACATTTCCTATATAGTTGCTTCATAACTACTGTATCACTTCTATACATTTGTCTATATTAAATATTTAATATTGCGTTGAAAATAACATAAAGTAGCTGTACGCTTACTATGTAAGTGGTGGCAATATGAATACTACAAAGCCCCGATTTATTATTTTTATTTATTATTATTATTTTATGTGAAGCTGGACAGACTATTAAACAGGACATATACCACACGTGAGTTATTTTACTTTTAGCTATCATCCATCACCAGGACGGATCCAAACTTCTTTAAAAACGTTGGAACCAGCCTGATCCCCTCCACTACCGAAAGAAGAACAGGAACGAGAATAAAATTCAATTAAATGACGAGCACTAATCCGTATTTTTCTTTCAACCCATAGGGCTGCCACCTGTAAATACTGTAAGAGGTGGAATGGTTTACACTATTTTAAGTTGTTAAAAGTCTAACATAAAAAATGAACTAAAATGCTAATAAGCATGTACAAATAGAAACTAATATAATCATAAATCTATATATAAAATTGACTAACGAGTACTAGATAGTATGAGCAGACGAACTATTTTCTAAATCCTTCGAGGCGGATAATATACAAATCTTTTTATCTAGATGATAACCATAATGAGTATCTAAATTACCATTATCATTGGCACGTCATTTAAGCGGTCTGTCGTCCATAATGGCACAAGGCTGAAAAGCCAAACCGATTTCATCCCTATAGTAGTTGACGATAAAAGCATCTTCATAAATGTTAACCCAAGAGCGTAACTCTTCTAAAATTTTAGTATCTTCACTTTTTTTCTGTTCAATTTCTTGTAATTTTTGTAATCGTCATTTTTCGCGTTTTTTGCGTTCACTTTGTTTGAGTGATCCAGATACGGTTGGTAATTCGGGTATTACTTCAGATAAGATTTCAAGTAATTTCGTCTCGTAATTGTACTGAGCGTCGGTGACTTCTATTACAAGATTGCATAGATTCTTTCGGTATTCGCCTTGGTCGGGGTAGTATCCCATTGTATTTTAGCAATTATTCTTTCTTGTTCATATTTTGTCATCGTTCCATGATGATCATAGATTTCTTTCATGTGAGCTAACCAACCATCACTGCCAACTGCAAGTGGTTGTAAATTCTTTTTCCAGATTTTCATACGAGAAGGTTGATTCAATCGACCACCTTCGTAAATTGCAGATTGAGGAATTAACGGAATATAATGTTCAGGTATGTTCTCCCAATTGTCGGTATTAACTGAGGATATAGGATTACCATTCGATATAGATGCGACAGAGCTAACGTTACAAATTGTCTCCGCTATAGCAGGTGCAGGTACGGTCTTAGTTTCAGGAAATGAGATCGGAAAGGTATAGTAACCTTTTGAAGGTTCAATAAATTTTTTCTTATATCGAAGATGTTTGATAGGAGCGGTGAATTGTTGATTTTCTTGAAATAATAATTTGTGACGTCATGCAGCTCAAAGTTTATCATCCATCAGCGCATTATCATCCAGCTTGGCATTGTGGAAAGTATGCCTAACCGAAGCATTAAAACGTGCTTCTTGTCTTTTTTTGACTTTTGGAGACAAACTGGGAGTAAATTGAAGATTCCCATATTTTTTGCTGTAAATAAAATCAAGTTTTTTTGTAGCGACAACATTAGTGTTATACGCATGGTATGATGTGGTGAAAGAAATTCCTAATCGGTTCGAGAAATTCTGATATTTCTTCTTCTTAGCCCATCTGTTGTGGAGGCGGGATGCGTGAAAATTTTTAAATGTTTTGCAATGACTGACATCAGGAATTTTGTTATCCTTCGAGATGAAATATAGGACTAGATTCTTGTGGTGAATAATACAGGCATGACGGTGATATGACATTGTGAAAGGAACTGGAATGGAACAGGTCACAACAGTATTTGTCAACAGACCCACTGTACGAGCATGATTACATGGGAGGTAAATTCCAAAATAAAATCTATATTTTTTGTACGAAAAATTAAAAAAAGTTTTAGTCATGTGATTGTTTTTGTCCTTTTTTTGGGCACGTAATGTTATAAAATCCAAACGCTTCAATAGTTTTTTACGAATATATGTAAAAAATTTTTCTTGCAATCTTCGAGGGATAACTTTTTGTGTTGAAAAAAAGTGCGTGAGCTGTTTTGATATTTGAAATTTAAAATTCGGGAGTTGGCTCGTGGAGTTGTGATTAATCGGGATAGAGGACATATGATAATCATTTGTGTAAATCTTCAATTGAAGTTGATTGGTGTTTGGTAATTGATCAACCAGCTCAAAAAAGAAACTTTTTGAGCGCCTAAAATTGTAAATCTTGTTATAACCGGCTCTATGATGTGGAGTCACGTGAAACTTTTCGTATTTTGTAGAAAAAATATAATTTTTGTTAGGCGAAGAAAAGGGCCTAATATCCTCAAAATCGTTATGAAATGAAGGTGTATCCGATAAACTGTCTTCAGTAGGAGGTACTGTTCGTGTAGTATCGTGGTTGAATATGAAGTCGTCAGGACCAGCAGGTGTATGGTCGTATCCGGGTGCAGGAGCAAAATCATCGGCTCTTGGAAAATAAGACATAACCAACCCTTTGAGTATGGGTGTAATAAGAACAATAAAACCTCGTCTTATGCCCGAGGCGCCTTTAGGGCCTCTTCCCTTTAGGCGTTTCAAATAGAAACTAAAAAATAAAATTTGCGCAAAATTACTGCGGAAAACTAACAAAATGGAGAAAAAGGGGAAAGAGTTTTTTTTTTTCCAAAGCCCCGATTTCATGGGTTTCAGTAAAGAATTTAACTAATTTTAATAAGTCACGTGGGGTGCGCACATGCGCACAAATTTTAAACCCATAATAATAATAATAATAATAATAATATATAATATATAATATATAATATATAATATATATGAATGAATATGAATATGAATTATGATATGGTTAGAATGATCGGAGTGAAATCATGATAGACCTGGCGCAGATGCATTATGCATTGCACAATTTAAAATTATCAGTTATTTATACGGGCTAATCTAAACGTCTCGAATTTTTGAAGAGAGATACTGTATAAAGCCAAATGTAATTAGACTAATTCGATAGAAAAAGAAGAAACAGTCCATGTGTTTATTGACAATACAAATAATTAGATATTGAAAACAGTTTGAAGAACTATTATTCTGGTTTATGCTAATCATATAGTTTCTATACCAAGTTTGTAAGTCTTTATTAAAGACAATAAAGAAATAAAATAAAATAAAAATTCCGTGTATATTAAATTGCATTAAATTAACTGCGCCTCAAAATTCTCCATGAACAAATTATAAAAGTTAAAATCAGTTAAGCAAGCTTGTTACATATAGAATAAGCATAAACATGAATAAAGATATACTATAGATGCAGAATAAATGATGTATAGATGCGGAATTAAATGATATATAGATGCAGAATAAAAAATATACAGATGCGGAATAAAAATATATAGATAGTTACAGAATGAAAAAATTAAAATTAACATAAATAATATTTAATTCATTTAGCCCTCTTCTCGAAAATGATTCCATTATTACTTGGGAGTGCTACAGGACCTAACCTGAATTTATCCTCAATTTTACCACTTTCTGTACGGATATTATAATTTAAAATAGCATTATGCATAAAAAATTTAATTTCATTTATAGCAAGAAATCTTCCAGGGCACCTAAATAATTTATGATATTTAATTAGATTGATATTTTATATTTGTTTCAAAAATAATTAAGTTGAATATTATTCTTACATATGTTTACCACCTCCAAATGTCAGGAAATTTCTACCAACTTTTGATGCTGGAACGTTATGTCTATGTGGTTCAAATGATGTTGGATTTGGACCTTGTAGTGATTCATCATGATAAGTATCGTAAGAATAAATATCAACTACATGACCTTTTGGTACTTGCAATCCATTAGAAAATGTGTGATCTTTTAATACCCAATGTGGAAGTGCAGCTACATCTCCGGTAAATCTTAATGATTCTCTAATAAAACTATCTAAATTTTTCATTTCTTTAAGTGATTCAAATGGAAGTATACCATTTTCATCAGTCTTTTTATGAATTTCCAATTGTTCTTCATACAATTCTTGCATATACTCAGGTCGAGATGCTAAATCCACAACAACATTTGCACAAGCTCTTGATGTTGAATGAATTGAAGCAAAAATAAATATGCTTAAATTACTTGCCAATGCAGTATAATTAATATTATTGGGGTCAAAACTTTTTTGTTCCATAAAATCTTGAAGTAAATCAGTAGGTCGCTTCCATGAATCACCATATTTTTGTTTCTCTCTTAAACGCTTATCAACTTGATGTTTAACATGTTTAATAAGCGTATTTACATGTCTAGTTACCGGATTATACAACCCTAATCTTATTGGAATACGTTTAACAAAATCTTGAAGACCTGGAAAAATTAAATCAAAAATTGGAGGAATTAAAAAAAATACTGCTATATCTTTTGTAAATTCCGCGAAAGTGCTTATAACATCATCATATTCTGATTCCTCCTAAGAAATAAAAAATCAGAAAGAAAATTTTAAAATTTTAACATATTTTTTTAAACAAAATCTCACAATATTACTTACTTCACCAATAAAAACATTTGCGATAGAAGCTGAAATAATTTTTGTTATCGCAGAATAAATATTATAAATTACTTTTTGATCATTACAATCACCAATGTGTTTTTGAGTGGCCAAATAAAGTGATTTTTGTATGCGTTCAGTATATAAATTCAATTTATTTGAAATAGATGATCCTCTAATCATTTTTCCATAAGATCTTAGATCGCCAAAATTATCAATACTCGTATACATGACATCACCAGGTATCATTTTTCTAAACAGTACCCCAAAATCAAACACGTCACTTCTTGAGAGTACTTCATGCGTATATTCTTTTCCTATAAGTATGGTATAATATTAATTCCGCATCACTGAAATGTTAAATCAAAAAATACGGATAACTACTTTACCAACAAACGTAATTGTTCGACCCCATATATATAAACTAAACATTTCACCATACTAATACAGTAATTTAAAAAAAAGTTTATATTAATGAAGTAAATAAATTTAATGCGCTATTTTACCAACCTCTTTTCTGCATTGACCAAGGAATTTTTCACAATTAAACGTATATCTAAACGTATGTCCAATAATTGGAATTTTATAACGAACGAGTGGTGGCATATTCTAATGAAAAGAAAATTTTTTTTAAGAAAAGGAGCGTTTCCAGTAAAATTTTATTTATAGTAATATTAGTATTAGTTAATATATTACCAATTTTGGATTACGCGGATGCTTTAAAATATAGAGCGTTGTCAATAAAATAAATCCTAAAACAATGGTTTGAAACATTTGAAAAAAAGATTGATTAAAAGCTTGTTTTAAAAAAAAAACAAAAGGTAAAAAAGCCAAAATTTAAATTTATAATTTTTGGATACTTTCCATGATATATATTGTATAAAGATCGATGCAATATGATTTCAATTTTGCAGTCTATCATTCGGCACAATTAGGCCTTGCCAATTTAAAAGTTCGTTTAACATGATCCTCCAAATTTTATGATGTAAACGAATTATTAAATTGATGGAAATATTATATTCTGGATACGGAATATTTCATGGTGCAGCCGTGAAAATCATGTGAATAATCATAGTAATTTATTTGAATTATTTAAACGGGACCGAACATGGGTTTAAAAGTAAAGATCATATATTTAATATTGTACTGAGAAAAAAAAATTAATATTTTAATACATTCACATATGTATTTAGTTATATAAGAAAAAAAAAAGAATTTTCGTTAAGTGTTATGGCAAGTAGTGCTTCGATTCGTTTACGGATTGATCCCGGATTGTCAGATTTCGGATAACTTAAAATATATCCGAAACCAGTGATCTGAATTTAACAATTAAAGGCTTGTTCCGATAGTAGCATTGCGCATATAATGGTAGGACCGAAATGATTTTCATTAAATATAATTGTTTTGATAACTCAAGCGATAAAAATGATGATACTATACATTTTGTCCCAATGGAAAAATAAATCATTTCGGAATCTCCGTATTGAGAGGATCATTCTGATACCAAATTTTACGATGATTATCTCCTTGATATTTAAAACATATCAAATAATTCGATAGATTTTTTTGTGCCGAAATGATGATCATATCCTGGAATGCATTAGATCATTAACAATCATATCTTAAAATGAAAAATTATGAAAATTTGTGAAAATTTGTGCGTTTTTATGGGTTAGTTAGTGCATTTTTATGGTTTAGATTTTGCATTTTAATCTAACCATAATCCAAATTGGGAAAATTCAAAAAAATAATTTATAAAAATAAAAAAGGAAATGGCCTTCCTTTTTTGATTTATCTTTTTCTCTATTTTTTCATAAAAAACGCTTTTTTCGTTGAAAAAATAAAAAAATTAAAATATTTATAAAAATAAAAAAGGAAATGGACTTC
Source organism: Rhizophagus irregularis (assembly GCF_026210795.1). Lineage (NCBI taxonomy): Eukaryota > Fungi > Glomeromycota > Glomeromycetes > Glomerales > Glomeraceae > Rhizophagus > Rhizophagus irregularis. The sequence goes on from NC_089433.1 coordinate 5,700,604, forward strand.
CTTTTTTGATTTATTTTTTCTCTTTTCTAAAAATTTTGAAATAAAAATTCAAAAAAGTATTTATGATTTATTTAATCAAAAAAAATATAATTAATAATTTTTTAAATTTTTTATTAATAATTATTTGAACTTTTTTTTAAATGATGTATGCGATGTCTGCAGATCACTATTTACAACATGTATGCAAATTTTTTTTTAAAAAAAATGATGTCTACGAATTTGCAGATCACTATTTACAACAATTTGATTTGTCATTCTTAAAAAGTGATTTATCTTAAAAAGGATATCATTTTCTTATTTTAACTTAGTAAAAAAGTTTTGAATTGAAGATTGTGATAAAAATACTTAACTAATCTAAAAAAGGAATCGTTTTTTTTTTCAAATAAAACTTTTGCAAAAAGAACTTTTAATAAAAAAAATGTAAATATGAATATTTTTTTGTTTAATAGATACAATGGGTAATATCTTCAACATTACCAACTTTCTAACTCAACAAATTCCCCAATCCAAATAATTTAACTATTATACCATATTCACAACTTATTTAATTAATTTTTTTTACATATAATGACCATTTTTTTTATTTCTTTTTTTATTTTTAGTTTAAAATATATACCTTTTTATTGTCAAATTAATAAAAATTTCTAATAAATTTTTGAGAATGTCGAATAAAATAAATCTAACTAAAAATGATAAACAATGTAGATTATTTCTAAAATCTCTTTGAATTTATGTAAATAAAACGTAAAAATAATGTTTAGAATAATATTATACAACTATATTATAGTTAATAAGAAATTAATTATACACTACTAATTATAACTAAAACAATTTTACTAAATCACATTAAGGTGATTAAACTAATACAACTAATATTATCACATAAGCTTCCTATGTGTTTAATTGTTATTTATAAATTCATTCATATTGTATTATACTTTTATTAATAATAAAATTACAAAAAAATATTGGTTAATAATAATATTAAGCAATAATTTAGTATATCAGTTGCATTATATCAATTTCAAAAATACAATCTATTTTTTTAACAATTATTTATATAATCAATCGTAAAAATAGATAAAAGAAAGGTAAAAAAATTGTAAAATTGACTCTTTTCTAACTTTCGATTTTATCATAAAATTACACTTTTTTTAAAAAAATATTTCACATATAAGATCTCAATATTTTAATATAAATTAATACATACAGACATGCCTGCCACCTTCATCAATATAACGGTAGACCATATTATGAACATCAGGTCTATTGTAGATGAAAAAAATGATTGGAATTTTCTAACAGGAACTACAACTAAATTAAATCCACCAACAAGAGTTGTAGCAGAAAATGTTGAAGGAAAACCAGTTCATTCAACCTTAAAAATTAAAGATGTTTGGCAGTCATTAGTTATGCATCAAAATCTACATCAGGAACATAAAAAAATAAAAGCTATAATTATAGATGAAGTTTCTATGTTCTCAGCAGATACTGCATATTTTGTGGTAAATGGAGGTCCTTTACAAGACGCATTTACCCTTACTGTTCATAAAACACAGGGCCTAACATTATCCCATTCTACAATTTCTTTGGATACTTCTATGTTTGAATATGGTCAATCATATCTTGCCATGAACAGAGCGAGGGTTGATGTAGAAACATTCCAAGAATTTGCACAAGAAGAGAATAGGACTAGATTGTGAATTATCTTATTGATATTTAGAATACCTAATCACGAAAATTTTACATGAATTTATAAGTTAATAAAACTTACTTGATTCCCTCTTTAAATAGTCCTTATTGTTTTATAATGCAATGAAATAAATCAAATAGCAGCTCCCCTGCTAATAAATCAATTTCTTGATTTAATATACTAATAAAATTCCTGTCGATCGGTAACGTTTAGTTTACCCCGTATAAATAATTTTTGATAATTAGATCGGACAATTTGATCGGCAGATTTTAAAAATTAGATTTTCAATTAAATTTTCTTTTAAAAAATTAAAAAATTTATACTGTATGATGCATTTCTTTTTCCGGTTTTTATTTTTTGAAACGTGTGTAATACCGTATTAAGTGATGTACCACGCATGAGTTGCACATTACAAATTTATACTGATATCCCCCGATTTTTTAATATAAATAGCTCTGGTTCTCATATGAATCACGAATTAACTATAAGAACAAAAAATGTTTGCTTTAATATTTTTCGCTATTACATTTGGTTTTATTATTAATTTCATTCGTAAATTTAATAAAAAACCTGAAGGTCTTGAGAATATTCCATATATTTCATTTATTTCTTTATTAAAAATATTGTGGGCTTATTTCCAACAAAAAAATTACGATGAAGTTGAAGATTTAGTTCAAGAACTTATAGGAGGTCATCATGATATTTATTTGGTAATGTCACATGATACGCTAATTTTTCTCTTATTTACAATTATATAATTATATTTACTTTTATTAGAGTCAGTTCGGCATTGTTCTCAACAATCCTGAATACGCTAAAATTTTATTAACTGAATCAGGTGATTTGTTTTTTTTAATGTTGAAACATAACAAAAACTTTCCTTTAAATAATTAAATTACTTTTTAGAGGATGTTGCTATCAAGTACTATTCAAAAACTGATAATGTTTTTTTTGATAAATTTTTCGGATGTGGTTTATCATTAACTAATGGAGACGTGCGTAATCTCGACTTCGATTTTTATAACTTAATTTTGTTGATTCCTAAGTAAAATCGTTAATACTTAAGTAAAATTAACAGAAATGGAGATCTACTAGAAAATTAGCGGATTCTGCATTAAATCTTGCTTCACATCAATATCCAGAGGTTGTTGGTGAAATTACAATGGATCTTTTTACTTTCATGAACCCAAATTTAAATCGACCAATTAATATAATCGAACCTATGCGACGTATTTCAATTGAAGCATTGGGAAAATTTGCCTTTGGATATAAGTTTGGGGTAAGGGTTGGAAAATATTTTTGTATATTTTTTTTATAATTATTATTTAACTTATTAAAAAAAAATTATTTTAGTGTTTAGAGTCTCAAGAAGTTCCTCGTCTCATAAGTGTTTATGAATATATTGTTTCAGTTCTTGGATCTCCTTTCCGTCGTGTATTTCCATGGATAAGTGAATTACCTTTAGAATCTAACAAAAAATACTTGGATGCTATTAAAGAATTTGATGGATTCATTAATGATATTATAGAGACGAAAAGAAATGAGATGAAGAAAGATTCTTATAATGGTCATGATTTATTAACGAGCATGATAAAACAAGGAGAAATTAATATTGATAAACATCAATTGAGAGATGAGATAGCGACCTTTTTTACTGCAGGACATGACAGTAAGTAATTTAAAACTGCGCGTTATCTGTTATAGTGCGTATTAGGACATAAAGTTTTTCGGGAACAGAAAATTATATCCATGAATTACGAAGATCTTTATTTAAAACTTTTTAAAAAATTTTTTTAGCCACTACAACGGCATTGAGTGTTTCGCTTTATTTTCTTGCAAAATATCCAGTAAGTAGTAGAATTTGCGGTTGATTTTTCAAAATTTACATCTTTTTATTAATCTTTTTGTAATTCAAAATGAATAGGAAATGCAAGAAAAAGCACGAGCAGAAGTAATCCGTATTCTTGGTAACGAACCAATTATACCAAGTTTAGATCAATTAAAGGTACTATTAAATCATTACAATCATTTATTTGTTCCCACATTTCACGATTTTATTGTATTTCATCCAAAATCATATATATTAATTATATACTGTATGTCTGTATATAACTATATATATATTAGGAATTGAAATATGTCAATGCAATTATTAAAGAAACTTTACGAACCCATCCACCGACACCAATATTAACTGTTAGAAGATTAAAGAAGCCAATTAAGGTTGGCTCCTACATTTTACCAATAAACTCTACATGTATGATAAATACTTGGAAAATTCATCGTGATCCAAAATATTGGGAAAATCCTAATCAATACAACCCTGAAAGATTCTTATCAAGTGACGAAAAAAGAGACAAATTTGCTTGGATTCCTTTTTCTGCTGGTCCAAGAAATTGGTATATATAGCAAATACTTTTTTTTTTACAAATATAAAATAATTTTATCATATTTTAAATTTTAAATTTTTCTTAAAACATTTTTATAGTGTCGGACAAAATCTCACTTTATTACAACAAAGAGTTGTTCTTTCAATGTTCCGTAAGTAAAGTATATTTGTATTGTTTTATTTTGTTCATAGTTAAGTTATTTAATATCATTTCTATTAAAGTGCTCAGATATAAATGGGTCCTTCCTGAAAATAACGTTAACAAGGACAAAATATTATTAAAGTCTCATTTTTTACTAACTCCCATTGATATAAAACTTGTGTTTACTGAAAGAATTAATGAATAAGTTATTAGGATTATTCTCAGAGATGATAATTATGTATAATTTTGTAAAAATGAATCTAGTTATCCACTTGCCTCAACATACTCAAGTATCTTTGTTGAACCTTGATGCAATAACAATACTACTTTAAAGAGTCGAATTTGAAGAGCAATAATTTCATTTATTATTTATTTATTTTATTTATTTTAAATTTTCTTGTAATACTATCTATATTCGATTTACATAAATTTTATTATTATAATTGACTCTTTAAGAGTGAAAGGTCATTTTAACTTGAGTCTTCTATAAAAACTTAATTATAAGACAAATTTTGGGCAGTAGTTTACATTATGGCTTTGTTTACCTGAAGGCCAATTGAAATTAATTTAGTAGGACGTCTTTGACCCTTGAAACAATGTAAAAATTATTAAAATTATTAAAATAAATTTGGCTCAATTCTTCTTTTCAATAATCAAGGCCAATACTAATCGAAAAAAAATATGATAAGCCTTTTCGGTCATTAAACCATACATATTCTATTAATTTTTAGATATCTGATAAATGTTCCTTTGCTGAAAAAATGTCATTTTTAATGAATTACAACAATATTGGAAACAGTAATTAATATGTATTTTTATTAAGTCAACAAAAATTTATCTTCAATTTTCTCGAATTTTCTAAAGTATTATAATAATCGTGTTGTAACGGGCTTTAATTTTCTCAAAAAGTGGAGAATTTTTTTTGATTAGCGGGTTAGGTATTAGAGTCTAAAAAAAAAGATCTGCAAATATCCAATCATGTGATTAATGAAATTTAATTATTGTACAGTACAGGGAGGCGATGTATTCAATTCCGTAATCCGCATTTTTATGGATATACACAGTATGATCTCATTTAAATTAAATTATTATTATAGATTTACATGGTGCTTTTGTAGACCATACAGTTGGATTAACAGCAGAAAAAATATTTGATATGTAGACCAAATCAAACCATATCCCATTGGCCTAAATTAGATGTTCATCGTTGATATAGCCTTAAGGCATTATTAGAATGGGTCGATAATTTAGATGGTTTGGAGTTTGGTCTACAACAGTTGCAATTTCTTCGATTTTAATATGAAAAAAAGGCAAAAATACCACTTTCACCTTTACAAATAAACTGATATTATTATCAACTGTAACGCCGATCAGAATTAAAGATATAATGTGAAAATTACGCACAATCCTAATGAGCGTGTAATAATATCCCATGTTTACTAATGGGCGCCCGTGATTTTTCATAGAAATATCAGGTGTATTTCATTTTACAAAAGATCACTTACTCTAATGAAAACAGATATCATAATGTGCTTTTGAGACATTTTATAACTTTTAGTTACTGAAAAATCTGTTTTAAACTTGGATAAAGGAAAAATAATAAGACATAAGAAAAAATAGTAATAATTAAAATAACTATAAAATAGTCTACTTTTTTATCACGGGCGTTAGTTCAAAACGTGTCGCATGAATATCATGATTTTTACGGCGCAGCCGTGAAAATCATTGATTGACTATGATAAATTATAATTAACAAAATGGAGACAAATTTAGATTGTAACACTAAAAATTTTAGCAAAATACCAAATCTATTTATTTTATAATATGACGAATTTAGAATGTCATCAATAAATAATAAATTTATGATAAACTATCTCTATTATATCTCCGATAAATTAAAATTACAATAATAATCAAATGGAGACAAATTTAGTTTGTAACACTAAAAATTTTACAAATCTATTTATTTTATAATATGACGATAATCTCTATTATATTAAAATTACAATAATAATCAAATGGAGACAAATTTAGTTTGTAACACTAAAAATTTTACAAATCTATTTATTTTATAATATGACGATAAACTATCTCTATTATATCTCCGATAAATTATAATTAACAAAATGGAGACAAATTTAGTTTGTAACACTAAAAATTTTAGCAAAATACCAAATCTATTTTATTTTATAATATGACGAATTTAGAATGTCATCAATAAATAATAAATTTATGATAAACTAGCTGTAGCCCGTCACGCTGCGCCGGACGGATGAATAAGCCAATCAGCATTTAGATTTTGAGGAGTTGACATCTTTGTTCTCTCAGTGCTGCAGCGAAGGCGTGTTTTAGGTTTTTAATTTCTTCTTTACTATTTATTTTATGTTATTTCTATTTCATCTTTTTGCTTTACCTTCAACTTTGTAATTCTGGCCGGAATTATGTGATCGTTGGAAAATATTCCCTCTACTGTGTATCAACTAGCTCTAGATAATTTAATATAAATGAGATCATACTGTGTATCAACTAGCTCTAGATAATTTAATTTAAATGATGAAAATCTCTATCTATAAAAAGATAAAAAGTCAACAGCAATTAAAATAACCACAATTCTTAAACTTTGAATATACGAAATTGTTTTTTTTTTCTCTTAAAAATGTATCAAGCGATCATTTTGGGATCCCTTCTGTTTATAACGCTTTACATTTTAAAGCGTAAGCGTGAACCAGAATTGGTAAGATAATTGATTTAAACAGAATTTTATCGCTTTTTCTCCTTTTACTCAATTTTATTTTATTTTATTTTCTTAGACCATGCCGCCACTTGTTTCTTACAAATTCCCAATTATTGGCCATACTTTTGATTTTTTTTTAAATCCCGAAAAATTTCTTAAACAATGTAGAGAAGAAGTTCGTATATCAACGAATTTTTTTTTTTTGGCGTAAAAATTCAATTAACGTTAATTATTAATTATATATAATAGTATGGTGATATCTTTTGTCTATATATATGGGGTCAAGTGAGAGTATTTGTTGGTATAGAGATTGCTCGTATTTTTTTTTGCATAAATATAAAATATTTTATATATTCTAATTTATAAATTCTTTTTAATTACTGCACAAACTTGTAGGAAAAGAACATTTTGGTGAAGTATATTCAAGAGATGATGTGTTTGATGTTTTAAAAGCATTCAACAAACGATTTCCGATAGATGTATTATGTCCAGATTTGCTGAAAGTTTCACCAGTTGCACCAAAAACACTTAAAGACACGATCTTTAGCAAATTAAAACTTTATTCTGATCGTATGCAAAAAAGGGTTTATTTATCAACTCAAAAACATTTTGGAGATTGTGATGAATCAAAAATTTTTTATAATCTATTTGAAATTGTAACAAAAATTATTTCTGATCCTATTGCAAATATTATTATTGGTGAAGTAAGTATAGATACTTTTTTTTTATGATACTAGTTAATTTTGAAAGAAAAAAAGTTTTAAAAGAAAATTACTTCTTTTTATAGGAGGAATCACAACATGAAGAAGTTTTAAATTCATTTGCAAACTTTATAATAGATAGCATGATATTTTTAACTATTCCACCATTTCTTGATATAATTTATCCAGGACTTCAAGAATATGTTAATCGTATTCAGATAAGATTAGGATTATATAATCCAGCAGTTAAACATCGAAAACCACTCCTTAAACATATAGAAAAGCAAGTATGTAAACGTTTACAAGAGAAAGAAAAATATGGTGACTCTTGGAAACGTCCTGATGATCATCTTCAAGATCTAATGGAAGAACATGATCCTAATAATATTAGTTGTCCGTATCTTTTAGACAGAATATATCTAATCATTTTTGCATCAATTCATACAACGGCAATAGCCATTACAAATGTTATTTTAAGTTTAGCATCAAGACCCGAGTACATGCAAGAATTATATGAAGAACAATTAAAAGTTCATAAAGAAACGAATGTAAATGGCATAATTCCATTTGAAGCTCTTAGTGATATGAAAAAATTAGATAGTTTTATTAGAGAAACATTAAGATTAAGTGTAAATGTTGCGGGAATTGACCATCTCGTAAAGAAAGATTATACGTTCTCTAATGGATTGCAAATACCAAAAAATTGTATAACTAGTATTTATATTGATGATGTTTATCGAGATGAACCAAAATCATTTGAACCATTCAGACATTTAGATATAAATGTAGCATCAAAAGTCACTAAAAATTTTTTGACATTTGGAAATGGTAAACACACGTGAGTATATTTATGTATATATGTATTGTAGTACAGTAAGTCAACAACTCAGTTATTATTAAATTATTTAGATGCCCTGGAAGACAACTTGCTGTAAATAATATTAAATTTTTTATGCATAACGTTATCTTAAAATATAATTTTCGTACAGTAAGTAGTAAAATTGAAGAAAGCAGAGGAACGGGTTTTACGGCATTACCAGTTGAAACAAGTACTGCTGGTGTGATTTTTGAAAAGAGGGTTTAAGTTAAATTTTATGCAAACTAAAATCCATTTTATTTTGCAAATTCTACTATGATACTTAACAAATTATCAATAATTTTAATTTATATATAAATTAATATATAAACTTCTTAATAAATTTTTAAAATTTTAGTTTTATGCACCAGAAAATTTCTGTAAAGCTCAAATTATTGCTTAATTTGAGATAAACTAAAATCCATTTTATTTTCTATTATACTCAACAATAATTTTGTAAATAACAGATAATATTACTTGAGATTTATGTTATCACGTGATCATAAATGATCGACAAATTTACTATTTTCAGTTTTACTATCTACATGAAACTCTAGTTTAGATACCCTATATGTTAATTATGACTTTAGTTAAAACTTGTTGTATTTATATTCTTAATCAATGATTATTTTTATTTTTTTGTGATTTGATTTTTTCTATTTTTTTCTTAAAGGTTGATTTTGAGTTTTGGACGAAACTTCAAGCCATTCCAATGAATCTTGATGATCTTTATAACAACTTTTGCAAAGCTTATGATTGTGCATTTGTGCTTGTTTTTACTTTTACAACCATAAATGTTGCAATATGAATTATAATCCAAAGAAGTGCAAGTAACGTGTTCACATCAAAATACAATCCGAATTTAAATAGCAATTACTACTTCAATTAATGCTTACTTTAAGTTGCTTTAGAAGTATTGTATATGTGATATAAATAGCGACTTTAATAAGAATATATCAATATCTTATATGGGAATCTCTTTTATTTGCATCAATAATATTTTGAACAAAATAAAATTATTTGCATTTTGTAAAAAATATTGTATTATAAGTATTATTAAATAGTAATTAATAAGTCAATACTATTAAATAATCTGATGCTCTCTTAAAATTTATTTATTGATACGTATTACTATTGCTTTATAATAAGTATCAAGTGTTTTAATTATTAATATCTTATTTGTCTAATTTATAAATTTATTATTATTGTCCAAGCGTTTATTTCTTTTTTTTTTGAGACGCGGATAAGTAAATGGTAATGATCTTTTATCGAATTTGTTGATGTAATCATTTAATTTCAAAAAATTTTTATGATTAACGAGAAATTCATTTTCTAATTTCAAGTATTCATTTTTTAAATCTGGCCTCACTTCTAGGTCAAGTTTGCTAAAACTAATTGTAGTTTTCAGATTATCAAAAAATCTTTCCAAAGATTTAATGGTATTATAGAATTCAAATCTAAAATCAGATTCCATATGAAGTTCACAATTTTTGTCAATAATGTGTTTCTCAAGATTATCTTTATCAATTGATAATTTGTCATAACAAAATATACAAAAGTCATGAAAGTGTTGCGAGTATCGGCATATAATTAACCGCAACACCTGTGACCATAACTATAATAAATCCAGTAAAATTGATTTTATATCTGTGATTTTTTAGCTATACGATATAACAAATAAATATGTATAAAGTCTAATTACTATTTACTAGTAAGAAGTGAATTTATTAATTAATATGGTTTTTTACAGATTATGATGCTATTAATTGTTCAAAGAGACTAATGTCGATGATCAAATTTAAAAAATTCAAGAAGGATTTTGATAAAAGCGGCAATTTTATTAATAACAAAATAATTAATATATTAATAGTGAAAGCAAGCATAATAATCAAAATATAAAAAATAAGCATTGATTAAATTTTCATAATAATAAAAAGTTGTCAAATGTGCATATGTTATCAATTGTCGAAATTTTCACGCTTGGTATTTTTATTTCATGTTGTTCATTTAATTTTAATCCTGTAAACCTTTAAAGTTTTATATTGAATTAATTTTTATAAAAATTAAATTGTCTCAAACTAGATAAAGTAATTTAACATATTATTTTATGGATCATTTTTTTTAATAGCATTTTTTTCTTAAGCTTCATAATCGCAATAAAAAAAGATCAAATAGGCATAACTCGTAGACGCCACCAACAAAATTTCAACCTTAAAATTCAGTACCGGCATCACATTATTTCTATTATACTTTACATAATTTAATAATAATATATAATCTGATAATTACAATTATTACAAATTTTTAAAGTTCAAAAAATTGTACTATACGAACAAATAAGCTAACATTTAGGTGCTCAAAAATTTGTCTAATACGAAATAACAAGATTTTCTTTAAATTATACACAAATAACATTATCGCAAGCTACTCTGAATAAAGTGATAATGCTTTGTAAATCAAGGTTTATTGTTTTATTTTTTCTAACTGTATATGTGAAATGATTAATTTAATTTTAATTTACAAAATACATTATATATATTATATATTGGCTTCAATTTTTAATAATTAATACTTTAAATTGTAAAATAATTTTATTTTAGATTTTATTACTTAACCTTTTACGACTCATTGATAAATTACACAACTCCTTAATGATTCACTAATGCTTCGCGCTTTTGTCTGACACCATCCTGATACGCAGCTGCTTCACGTTTTTGTCCACCTCCTCCACGATACGGTAATGCTTCACGTTTTTGTCCGCCACCTCCCCGATACGCGGCTGCTTCACGTTTTTGTCTACCACCTCCACGATAGCATAGCAAACATGCTTTATATCACTTTGACGATCATTTGCCGATCACAAGTTTCATTTTATTAAAAAATGATTAAATTATGAAAAAGTGCAAGGCAAAGTAAATGCCTAAATAAGAAAAAAATAAAATATGCCACCTTTTATTGTTGTATAACTTTAAATTAAATAATTTATATAATTTTTAATTTTTATATGCAAAATTATTAATATGTGATAATTTGAAGTTTCGGGATAAAAATTAAAGGCCGAAGCCAAATACGCAAAGCCGAAACTTGAAATTTTGCATGAACATTCCTTTTATTATATATAATCTGTAAAAAAAATAATGCAAGGTTTTGACCCATAATGCAGGTTTTTTGCTTATAGAGAAATTAGCCAATTATTTGTTATTAATATATTTCTAATAAAAAAGATTATTTACATCATTAAAAATAATGAAAAACTTTTAGTTGAAGATGAAGATGATAATAGTTTAAGTGAAGATAATAATGATGAGAATATTGAAAATAATTTAGAAATAATAGAAAGAAATATAGATAATCTGTTTGAAATATTATACTAAACATGGTTAAATTATTAATATAATTATTAGTATTTGTATTAATTTTTATGTTTTATATAAATTTTTAATTAAAATTAAAATTCTGTGAAGTTATTTGTAAATTTTAAACACTTATTATATTTATTATTGTGTAAAATTGATCTGTCACGACATATGTATTATGTAATAAGATCAAATAAATGATCGGCAAATGATCGGCAAATTTGTGATAAAATAGAGATGTTCGCTATGCTCTTCACGATACGGTAATGCTTCGCGTTTTTGTCCGCTACATTCCCAATACGCGGCTGCTTCACATTTTTGTCCACCACCTCCGCGATATGGTAATGTCTTGCGTTTTTGCCTGCCACCTCCCCAATACGCAGCTGCTTCACGTTTTTGTCTACCACCTCCTCGATACGGTAAAGCGTCACGTTTTAGCCCACTCGATACTCTTAAATTATCTGGACTTTTTTCTATATATGACGAAGTATTTTGTAAATTTGAGTATTTAATTTGACTAGCATGACGTCTAACAAGATGGTTGTTAGTATTTGGGTAATTGTTTAAAGTTGCACTTTGAACAATTGTGATAATTATTAAAAAAAAAGTAACAAAAATAAGTTTCATATTAAATTATGAGCTTTTTGTACAGAAATTTTGCATACTTATATAAAGTAATTTATGTAATTGTTGTATTATTTGTTGCATTTAACGTAAATTATGTAAGTGTATTATACATAGTATTTACAAAGTACAGTCAACTCCCTCTATAGTCACTCCCGTTATAGTCACAATCTATCTATAGTCACTATCACACCTATCCTCAAAAATCTTATATTAAAAAGAACCGTTTATAATCACAGTTATATAAAGAATATATTAAATAACTTGGCATCTAATAATCGTACAAAGATGTATCATAGCTTGTTAGAATCGTCTCACTGAGACGAATCGAATGGTGGTAGTTTTATCCTTTTCCTTTTGCTATTGTTTACGGCCAGACCACCCATTGCCTCTTATGAGACTAATCTCGGGTCTGTGTCCTATCATCTTCAATAGGCAACCATTAAACCGAGTACTTAATTCCTCAGGTAACAGCACCATGTAGAAGACATCCCCCATCAAGCCATTTTAGGCTGATCTGAAGCTAGGTACACGCCGCCTACTCATCCTTAATCCATTGCATGATACTGGTACTCAATTTATTTTACGACCTTTAGAGAGCACCTACTTTTATGGAGGACTTTTGACAGGTAACATCAACCATCTAGTACCCTTCCATACCACCATTTTAGGGAGTTTTATCCTTTTCCAATCACTGGCTGACGAGTTATTCAACAAAATGTTAAACATCGGCATTATAATATTTCTTGATTTACGTTTACTGCGCCATTTAACATTTTGCTAGATTTCTCGGTACCTAGTGATTGTAAAAACACGATTTATAGCTCGTTGGAATCGCCTCATCGAGACGAATCGAATGGTGGTAAGCTCATCTCTCTGTGATCAATATTGACGGAGTTATTACTTAAAAACCATTTAATATTTTTTAATTTCGGAAATTGATCTAGTGATTGGATTTCGATGTATCTTATACCATTAGATTCGTCTCATCAAGACGAATCGAATAGTAGTAAGATCGTCTTTCTAGGATCAATATTGACAGAGTTATTACACAAAAACCATTAATATTTTTTTAATTTCGGAAATTAATCTAGTGATTGGATTTCGACGTATTTTATACCATTAGAACCGTCTCATCAAGACGAATCGAATGGCGGTAAGATCGTCTTTCTAGGATCAATATTGACAGAGTTATTACACAAAAACCATTAATATTTTTTTAATTTCGGAAATTAATCTAGTGATTGGATTTCGACGTATTTTATACCATTAGAACCGTCTCATCAAGACGAATCGAATGGCGGTAAGATCATCTCTCTACGATTAATATTGGCGAAGTTACGGTACAATAAAGTTTTAAGTATAATTCTGGCTAAAATTATGTTAATTTTTGGCCAGAATTATGATATACAAATACAAGAAATTTTTTATATAGTCACATCTCTTTATAATCACCAAATATGGACTGTCCCAAATGTGTGACTATAAAGAGAGTTGACTGTATATAACTTATTGTTAAAAAATTATTTGTTTATTAATGCAATGAATGTTTATGGATATTTCATTATAAATTATTTGTCGTAATTAAAATACAATGTCTAATTATATTACTAAAAAGTCATTCCATAAAATTTATTTTAAGTTTACATGTTATTGTGAAAATTTGAAATTTTAATTGAAAACTACACGTAATGTTAAAAATGATTTAAACTGCAAATGCAGTTTTATTTAATTCATTAATAAGCCAACAATACATGAAAGTTTAAATATTTGTACTGTTTATCAATAATACGTAAATAATTATAAATTTATTTAATTTTTCTTTTGTAACGTAAATAAAATTTATTGCAATTAATGGTTTTGAACTATCAAATAATAATAAAATTAATTCATCTCAATTTGCTGGATATATTACAAGATATTCAGATGTTTGCATAAAATACAAAAATAATCATAATATATGCTCAGAAATGGTTTCAAGTCAACAAGTTAATAATGAATTAATTTCAATTTTTAAAACTTTTAATAAACAAGAAGAATCAAATTATTTAGATAATTATAGATTAAAAATTGAAACCCCAAATAGTTACATCAAACAATTAGGAAAAGAATTAATTGCTGATTACAACTATAAATACTTCCCCTCATTACGTAATAAAAGCGAAAAAATAATTTTAACAACAAATAATGACAATTATGTTAATGACTATTCAATTTATTTTGATACACTGAAAATGAGCTTAATTCGTTTAGAACAGCTTTTTATTCTCAACGATTTACCACCATTTTATATTTATGAATTTTTAAAACCTACAAAAAATAAATTTGGTCAAAATATATCAAGTTGGATTAAAAATATAACAGTGATTGATGTAAAGAAAATTAAGCAATTAAAAATATATCTCGATGAGTATTTTCAGTTTATATTTGATCGGCCGAAAAATATCTATAAAATTAATAAATTAGCAGTGCCAATTGATTTTTCAGACCAAATTAAACTTGACGAGTTTGCAGAATATTTAAGTAGAAATTCAATTGTCGTTTTAGATTTTTTTGATGAAAATCTTCGGTTAGTAAGTAGTGAAGAAGCAAATAACAGTTTTATTACTTGGTTTAAAGCAATTTATGAAACAAACAGCTATGAAATGCAAAAAATTACAGAATACAGATCAAATATTGAAAATCTTATAAAAAGAATAAATGAAATTCATTCAAAATATAAAAAAATAAATTGTAACATAAATAAATTAGGAATAGAAGCAAAAATCGCAAAGTTGGCGTTAAAATTGATTCCTGATTATTGTGATAATAACGTTAATACTGAAAATAAGCAATGTTTAATTGATTTAGAACAATTAATTATCTGACATGGAATCTCTACGAGTATTGTTTTTGAATATACAAAAAAAAATGCTAATCCAATAAATAATGATATTATTAATTGGATAAAAATAATAACTAAATTAGATAAAGAAAAAATTGTTTTTTTGAAAGAATACTTGGATCTATATTTAGAATACATTATTTATAGAATAAAAGATGATAAAAATATTAATGAGGTCTGGGATAAAAAATCTAAGTAAAATTATTAAATGGTTGTTTGCATTTAATAAATATGATATACATTCTAATTTATAAGTAGAGTTAGGTAATATATCAATTTAATTATTTGATTAAAGAATATTTTGATGTAATTTTACTTTCATTGTAATAGTATTAAATTGTTATTATCAACATTCTGAATGACGAATTAAAAGTTCATAATAATAATTAATAAGATCCAATTACTTATCATTGCTATATCTAATAACCATTTAACACCATAACTTTTGATGCACGTTTAATGAAAATTAAATTTAGCTTATTTTAATGTGACGCATTATGATAATTATAATAACAAATAGTATCTAAATATTTTCATAATTTAATATATTAATTTTTACAAATGTAAATTTAAATTTAAAAATTTTCAATAATTACAAGATAATTTTTTTTTACCCCATTTATCAAATTCTTTTATTATTATTATAACTACAAATAAATTCATTACACAGGAATTCATGGATTTAAGATGGATTTAAGCGTGAAATGTTGATCTTTACACTATTAAGTTACATTAACAAAGTATAGATTTTCCATGGATTTTAAACAATTATATTTTTGAATAAAGCATGGAAATGTTGATCTTTACGCTATAAAGTTACTAAGAATTAAATTAAAATTTGCGCAATGTAAAATTTCAAAAATTTACAAGATAACTATATACAGTATATCATAAATAAAAGTCTGATTTACCCTAAATTAAGTTTGTGTTGGCATTAAGAGTTTATTTCAATTTTATATTTATTATTTAATTATTTTAGCTTTACTGTCTTTAATAATTAAGTGGAGACCTATTGCAATACTCAAAAATATACATAATTGATTAGTGATTGTACCAAATTGCAATTGTTACAAATCACTTTTCTATTAATTGCAGTTTTCTTTCTACAGTTAAGTTTCTACATTCCATGCAAAATTAATAGAACAATTTATTTTAAAATTCATAAATAGTATGTTTTTTTTTGCTGCAAAAAGACGTTTACTGATTTTCCGAAAATAAAAGGGATATATACAAATATGCTTAAAACATTCTCTTTTAATAAAATTTAAAGTACTAAAAATTTACAATCTGACCAAAATATATTTATGTTTGATGTTTATGTCGTGTAAATTATCTCCTCCCTCTCTATCAAACTTTTGGCCGAAAAGTACGCTAAACTAATTATTAATTTAGAACGGGCCTTACCAACGGGTAATAAAATTTTTCCGAATTAAAAAATTCCACAACTAACAAAAATCATTGATAAGTTTTCTAGTTTAACTGATACAATAATTAGTCTGTAAATAAAATTAGTTAAGAAGTTGTCTCATTTCAGTAAAAAACTACATTGATCATAAATTATTAAAGAAATAAACAAGATAAAATTTTTTATTACCTTTGATAGCAAATCTATGAACTAAGTAATTATAACGAATTCTTTTATTCAGATTAGAGTTCTTGACTACTACCAAATTCAAAATTGATTTTAATTTCAAATAAAATTTTAAAGTGTAAAAAATTAAACTTAATATCAAAATTAGATATTAACACATATATAAATTTCAAAATCATTTTATTAAGTTATTGCTTTTATATTGACGCACTTTATAGTTTTCCATGTATTATTTATTGTATTATTCTTATTAATGCAAGCATTATCAGAATTGTATCGATTAATTGCTTGAAAATTTTATATTAACATTAGTAATCTAATCATATAATGTTTATATTTAATAATGTCAGCATAAATTATCTTAAAGTATTACCAAATTGGAATATTTTTATCATAAGTACACAAGTGTAAAAGTTTTTATTTTTTGAAACAATTATTGAAAACAATTTTATTGGAAGCAGCAGTATTGAGCTGCATAAAACTCATTGATAAAGTAAATAAATCAAGTTTCCTTTGTATAGTGATTATTGTAATGGTATTGATATTAAGGTTAACAAATCTGTAAATTTATTGTAGATATGTTCTTATAAAAATCATAAATTATTAATAAATATATTGAAAACTTTTATATGACATAATAAGTTGAATATTATAAAATATTAATAATACAATAACCAAAATATAATATTAATTTTTTCATGTTTATTTAACTTTGAACTGGGTATTAATTATTTTAAACTAATTCAATTAAAAATTAGATAAATAATCTATAACATTCGGTTAACGCAAATGACATAAAGACCTTTTAACTGATCGGAAAGATTATAAAACTGTATTTGGATATAAGGGTTTTTATCTACGCTCAAATACTTTACTTTACAAATTTCAAGTTACGTAAATATTTAAAATTTGAATTATACAAATTTAGTAATATAATTTATAAACATAATACAAATAAAGTATGTCAAAAATATGGTAATAATAATGATAATACTTAACATGACGTAAGACTTTTTTTAAAATTAATAATGTTGCTAATAACTACAAATTAAAATTAAATTGATAATTTATTGTATTTCTAAAAACAAACAACGTCATATGTTTTGTTTTTAATCAAAATAATATTTGTTATTGTGCCATATGCCCATATATAATATATAATTTTAATGATCAGGTATTGTTTTTATTTACATAAAAACTAGCAATTGTGTCAAAGTATTTCAGAGATAACATATTCATGTATAACCAAATTTTTATTTATAAACAAACAATTTATAAATTAGAAACTTACAAATCTAACTATGGATTGAGGAAATTTGTTTTACTTAAAAACCTAATGAATTATACATTTAATGTTAACGTTAACAAAACATTGAGTGTATTTTAAAATAGATAATAATAATTATAACTCGATTCAATTTTTCTTGTTCTAACACTTAAACACTTATGTAAAATTTATTTATAAATTACATTAGTCACAATCAGCTTAGGTCTTAATAAATAAAAATTAAATAAAAATAAATATGAATCACATCATTAGGCATAGTTATTTAATTATAAATAATGTATTTATATTTCCGATCTAAAGCGTTTAATTTTAAATCGCAAACCAAAATTATATTTGAAAATATTCGTTTTTATTAATATAATATATTATAAAATATGTTATTAATAAATGATATAATAGTAATGAAATAGAACATTGAGACAACATAATTTATAATAGTAATGAAAAAAATCTTAATTTCGTGAAATAATAATTAGTAAATTAATTGTATTGATAGTTCTAAATTTAAAATTGATTATATTTTTATAATATCAGTGTCATTCAAAACATGTAATTTTATAAAATTTTACTTTAAACAAGTTATTATGAGTAAACTATTTAAGAGGATTTGTTCAAGAAAATTACAACCAACAATGCATTAAATGTATTAAGAGCATGTAAAATATATTAGTATTATAATTATATAATGCATTATATTTAATATTATTTGGGCAAATGGATAGTCATAGACTATTTGAACTAACAAATAAGTTGCGATTATTAAATTTAACAATACTTTCTATTATTATAAATATCTCCAACTTAACACATTTTTATTATTATGGATTACGCTATATTAAAACCATTTTTTGATCTATTTTCAAGAACACAAATTCAATCAGTTCTTATAGCTTGGCTGCCTACGAAAATAATGCCATACTTAACAGGGATAATAACAGTAGACATGTTTGCAATTACTGTTATAGTTTCCAGTCTTTCAACATTAACTTACCTATTTCATTCTTTAATATATGATTATTTAATAAGCCACTCAAACGACAAAAATTTAATAACAATTCAGATAGATTATTACAATTTAGGAACATACAATGAAATGAATAAAAATATAATTTATGAATCATTGTCATGGCTAATTTCTGAGCAAACTAAAAAATTAGAAAAGGGCAAATTTATACTTCATTTAAAATAATAAATACAAACATAAGATACCGAACACGACAATTTCTCCAAAAAACAATAATGAAATTACTGTTAAGTTCAAAGAAACACATTTTAACTTAATGTACAAAATTTCAGAAAAAAGTAATAGCCATAATGATAAAAACAAAGGAAGTTATTATAACGTCCCATTTGTATCAATAGTTAACGACGATAAACCATCGATATATTTTTCCACCTTAAATAATAAAAAAACATGTGTTGGAGAAATTTTGTTGTTATTTAATAATATTACTGAAAATTATTTAGAATTTCAAAGAAAAAATTATGGTCGTTTTAGATATGAAAACAATCAATCACAATGGAAACAAATACAAAAATTGACTTCTTGCAGAGGATTTGATAGCATCGCGTTATAAAGAGAGGATCAAGAAAAATTATTAAAAAAAGAATTACACGCTTTTATAAACAATAAACATTTTTATGAAAAAAATGGGTTACCTTACAAGCGGGGTATACTTTTGTATGGAAAGCCTGGAACTGGAAAAACAAGCTTAGTAAATGCAATTTCAGCATATCTATCTCGTGATATTTATTATTTAAACCTTAAAATGATTAAAAACGATAGCGAACTGAGTGCAACATTTAGCGCCATACCTTCTAATCAATTAATTGTTATTGAAGACGTGGATGCACAATCTACGGTTCTTCATAATAGAAAATTTGAAATAAACAGTATCGATAAATTTGTAAATGCAAAGTATATTGATAATAATGTCCAAAATTTTACAAGTTCTGATTTCAGTTTATCTGTGTTTTTGGCATGCTTAGATGGTCATTTAATTTCTGAGGGTAATATAATTATAATGACAACTAATCATATTGATTTTCTTGATCCTGCTTGCATTCGGCCAGGTCAAATAGACGTTCATTTTAAACTTGGTTATTGCACTCATTATCAATTGAATAAAATGTTCAAAAACAATATTAACGAATCAGGAATTCCTGTCAATGTGTTAAAAAATATTAATGAAAATGTATTGCCACCATGTGAAGTTATGGCATTAATGTCATTGTATCAAAATGAACAAGAACAGGTTGTTATTGAAAATCTCATTAAAATAGCAAACCAATATAACAATAATCATAAAAATATTTGTAAAATAGAAAATATTACCATTAAAGATAAGAAAAGAAAATGTTCAATATAATATTTATTAGATAGATAATATACAGAAAATTTGTTAAAGCATGCACAATAAAAAACGTAAAATACGTTCCCTTACATTTCTAGGTAATACACTATTACACTGATTATGAATTGTTGTATATTATAATTGTATTTAATTTTTTTTATTAATATTGTATTGTACGTAATTGTATATAAACATCAATAAAATTATGAAGATTATTTATTATTTCATTCCAATAAACTACTATGCATAAAACTAAACGTGATTTTGATAAATGTCATAAATTAAATTCATGCAATGCTTGTAGTATGAAATTAAAAAGTCAACCAAAAAATTATGATGAATATCTTACACTTCTTTCAAATTGGAAAAAAAAATTAGATGATAATAAAAAAAAAATTAATAATAACAAAAAGTAATTTGTTTCAGTCAACTAGAATAATTAAAGTATGTCATGTTAAATGTAAATTTATGAATATTCAATCCATTGAACTCTATGCAAAATGTATGTGATAAATAAAAATACATTAGTATTGACTTTTTGGCATATCACTATATCCAATAATGTATAAATAATAATGAAACATTAATGAAGATGTAATAAGCAATAGTATTTAAAAAAAATGATAGATTTTATAGAAAATGATAATAAAAGTTTTAATAATTTCGATTTAATGTTATAAAAAAATTCGATTATGATGTAGTAGGTCTTTTAATAACGAAAACTTTGTCTCTGGTAAAAGTTTGTTGATAATTAAATGATGCAATTAAAACAAAATAAAATAAAAACAAAATATCAATAAATAATATGCTAAAAAAAGTTAAATATATTAATATAAATAATAAATTGACATACGTCAAATACACTTGTAATTAATTATAGGCTATTCATTATAACAAAAAAGGGTCTACTTTTTTTATTTGAATTTCCAATGATCCTTTATAGACATAAGTGAGTCATGTTACACGTTTGCTTATTTACAATCATTCAGGCGTTTCAAGGTCAGAATTGTAAAAGCTTATTACTTAATAAAAGTAAACCTGACAAATTTTTTTAATCTAAAATAAGCGTTTCTAATTGTTAGTATCGCATTTTTTCACCCATAAACTACCAATAAAAATTATAGAAATTTTATTAAAATGAATTAATATTTTTTAAAAAAAAACAGTACGGATTATATTGTTTTACAAAAACTTAATTAGTAATAAATATTTTAGGATTGTAAATTAAACTAGTTCAACTACCAGCAATGTTTAATTTGTACATTATGTAATATTTCTGAATATTATGTTAATTGCAGCTACTGTCAATATTAAAATCCAAGGTATAATAAGGCAGAAAATCGTCTACGAAAGAAAATGATGTGTTTATTAATGACGGATCTATTAAGTATGGATCTGTATATAATGAACTAATATAAGTTTGATCCATAAATAAAGACGTATTTCTATCTATTTCCATAAAATCGCATTGTGATGTCATGTCGACATCGATTTCCGGAATATTGAAACTTGTATTCGGCATGTTATTGTTTTTACCAATATTGTTTGATTTAATTTCTAACGAATGAGTCGTCACCGAATCATCCAAAACATTATTTAGCAAATTTCTTTTATTTGTATTATTTGCAATTTTATTTCGGTAAAGAGATCTAACTGGGGAATATTTATAATTAGGATATTCTATTAAATGAATTTTCTTTGTAATTTGAAACAATCTAGTCCAAAATTGCGATTCACGCTTTGTAACTTTTTCCCATAAACAAGAAGCAATTGCGGAAGTGTCACCAACAGACATTTTTAATCCAATTAAACCTTTTGAAATATTTTTACGATACAAAACCCAAGGATTTTGAGGTCTTGGAATAGTTTTTGATCTTGTAGTATTTGAGGGAGATAATAATTCTTGCAAATTCAGAATTGTTTTAATGTCACTATAATCATTAATTAATTCGATAATCAACGGTTTTATATTGGTATCTAATTCATTTAAATTTATTGAATTGGTTTGATCTCGCACTAAGGATTGTAGTTTTTTGATTTTATCTATTCCCAAATTTTTTTTTGTTTTTGTTAACATAATTAATAAAAAAATGTCCGTGTAAATTTCTTTATATACTTAATTATTGGCGTTAAATAAAACTCAAATACACATATTTAGTTAATATTAATGCATACTTAATATGCGTATTATTTATTGTACTAACAATACATAAAATAAAAAAAATTTATTTTATCACATCAATTATATCAAATTAAGTTTGTTTTTATATGAACTAACATTAAATGATTAAAAAAATAAAATAATGTTATCTGTTATATGAAAACGCCCAAAATCGAAGTTATTAAATAACCTGTAAATAGGATATTGTAAAGATACAATAATATCTATATTAAAAATATTGATGGATTTAAGGAAAATATATTTCTAAAGGACCTTCAATGCACATTAATTTCATTCGATTTGCTCCATAAACTAAATTAAAATGTTGACGTCAACTTTTATTACGAGAATCTATTTATTGCATTTAAATTCAATTATTATTCTTACCTTCAAACTTAGTATCAAAAATCAAGGTTGTATTTGTTGGATCCTTAATGCCAGATGGCAAAATTTTTAATGCCGTATCATTGAAATTTTTCACTGCAAAAGGACAACTGAATTCGCTACAAAAATCTAAATTTTCAATAAAACTGTTACCATTGTAGGAATATGAAAAGAGAATTGTCGCCCCTTGCTGTATTTCAATATAATTAAATCCTGCATATTTTGCAAAAAACCATTTTCCAATTATAATTGGATACGGAACGAAACTCAACTCGGCTAATTTTACCGGATAGTCAAAATCAGAACAATTTCTATATCCACTCAATTTATCAATAACCTGGCGATCATATAATACCATTGCATATGTTAAATTTATAAATAAAAATAATAAAATTAAATTCATTTTTTTTATCGTTCACTATGCATTTGTTTTTAAGTATTTATATAAATTAAGTTTTTTACGCCTTAAAAAATTTATAAAAAACACGCGTATTACTACCATCATATAATATTTTAAATTTAATTATAATTTTTGTACAACCATTTGTAAATGTAATGCTAAGATTTTTGCACGTAGTAAATTTTAATAATCGCACAACAGTCTAGTTCTAATAGATTAATTATTTTGATTTGTACTATTGACTTTACCCAAGTTAATATCACATTACGTCAATTACTCACGCTTTAATCGTTATATAGTATAAATTATAAATAACAATACTAAATTTATAAAATCAATGGCGGAATTAATTATTGTTCATTTTATAAGCGTTTGTGTTAATTAAATAAAAAATAAATCAGCCCATAATTTCTTTTACGAAAATGTAACCTAAGTTGCGCTTGGATGACAAATTTCTAAGGGGAAGGCACACAAATAAATGTATACAAATAAATAATAAAATGAACTGAGTTAAGTTATAATTTAAGTACAATCTAAGATTACGTGTTTCTTATTAAAATTTTTATATAAAATTGCATTTTAATTTTTAGAAAAATAGTATTGCAATAATACGCGTAACAAAAAACATTTAATAATCCATAATTAATACGTAGAATTAATTTTATTCTTTTACTTTAAATTTTTGACTTTTATAATTATTTTTGGGTCCTAAATATTTCATGTAACAATTATGCTTAAATATGAATTTCAGATTTAAACAGAATATAATTAAAACCAACATTGAATTATTATTATCCCAAAAATTTATACTAATTTTGCCCAAACTCAAAGTACCAGCGAAATTATATGAAATTCAATCCAGATGAAAATCCGCTAAGGATCGAAGCACTAATTATAACAAGGAGTAATAATTCAATACTTATATAATAATACTGAAAAAATTAATTTATTTACGCAAATAATATTTCTGGTTGCAAAAATAAATTCATTGTTTGATCGTTACCTTTTTTTATAATATTCCAATCAACAAACGCAAACTAATAAACAAAAAAAATAACGAAATTATTATTATTAATGTATTTCAATAGAACACAATTTAAAAAACGTCAATAAGAAGTAAATATATTGTTGCATTACATTTTCTTAATACTTTAAATATAAATTATATTAATAATTTCGTATAATCGAAATCAACTTAAAATTCTATGAATTATATATTTTATTACTAATATTAAATAATTCATCCTTTTAATTAAATACTACCTCGCTGCAAGTAACATTGTAAAAACATGGGAAAAAATTTATTGACAACCATATGGATATTCGTTAAATTTTCTGTGTTATGTTTCACATGATTAATATGCCGGTAGTTGGGTATATATGGTCTCATATATGGTGCATTGGTACCCAGACTAAAGTACTATCATTATTTTTGTTTGTCTGGGTCCCATACTTCCATTTGTAGCCTACATAGTTATTTTTTATAATCAAAATAACAATACCAACAAACCGTGATTAATATTGTTTAATAAAACAACTTAAAATGAATTGCTATTAATAACAAATCTTTTTATAAATAGAAACCACATAATCTAATAAAATGATATGTAATCTTTATCATGAATAAAATTAATAAATAAAATTCATTTATCAACGTTACTGCAATTGTTGAAGCTTCATATACATATTAATTTTACACCGTGAAAAAAAATTTTGTAAATAACACAAAACCAAGTTAGTATTAAGATAGAATTATTTGATTTTATTAAAATTACCACCATTTATAGCGTATGACATTTTATGTCAATATAAATTTATACAATTTAATATGAGAATAAGTCTTACTAATATTAGTTGCTACAGCAAAATTTTTTTATTTACACCATTGATAAAAACTAATAATTGTTTAATTATAAAAGTATGGTTTAATTAAATTAAATTGATGATTTTTTTTGGTAAATTGCAACTATAATCAAAAATAACTTAAGATGGGCGTGGTTGACAATTATATTTATAACTTCTTTTTCTAACATTAAATTCTCATAATCGTATAAAGTCACATGCCGGGTACCCGGGTATACTTTTCCAAAATATGTATACGGGGTAGGGTACACAGATGCGTCACGATCATCGTTAATTGCACCCCGGTTTTGTGGGCGCGGTTTTATATGATCACGTGAAGATTATTTATACAGTTTACAGTAGGATCGGCATCATGCATAAAGTAGAAACCGCGCCCACAAAACCGAAATGCTCGTTAATTTGTTTGAAAGCTAGCGCATTTATTATCTATCTATAACCACATTGTAAAATTGTTAAAAAATATTAAAAATGGTATACTAGAAGAATTTTTTTTATTTTGCACTGATCATATGTATGCTGGTGTTTTTGTGGCAGGACATTATATAAATAAATCTCCGCAACATAAATATTATAGATATACTTCTGGAGTTTTGAACCAGTCTAAAAAATCGAAATTATTGTTTCTAGTCTGTGTTATTTGCTCAAATAATCACACAAATTATTTATATTATAAAAATATAACAAATTTATTCATAATTACCTTCAAACTTTTATATAAACCTTTAAAAATTTTATGTAATTATTTTCGTAAACTAATTCATTATCCTAATAATGAAATATTGATAATAATAAATGATTCAAATTATAATATAAATTTATTATGTAAATCATGAAGTTATTATGAATGTTAATTTGATTTATTTACCGTACACTGTGAATAATTTAATAATTCGAAATATTTAATTTTGTGTCAAATTTAAAACTGTAAGTACAAACGGTTTGTTTATTTAAAAGTTTAAACATAAATTTGATACCTTACACAAAATTTGAATCTATTTATGTTATGTCCACGTAAATTTCGGATTTCCAGTACTCAGATATTTAAATCTTTGGGGACCCAGACAAAACTACATGCATAATTCTTTTTATCTAGTTTAACTGCTGTAATCCCATAAAAAATATATCTTTTATATTACAAGAATATTTACTTATTAATTAAACTTTCAATTTTACAATAATTATAATAATTTTTTAACAACATTTGAATTAGAATTCATGGTTTGACTATTACAATAAGTTAATTGTAAAATTTAAATTATTTGAAAACGACGTTATTCATTACTCAAAAAATCAGCAGTTATTAATAGCAAAAAAATGGTATTAATATAAAACTTATTTGGTAATTTAAACAAGGTTATTATTTAATGTACATTAATTATTTGTTGTTATTTTGAAAACTTAAATTTATTAATTGTAGTAGGTATTTTTTTCATCAATAGATTTAAGTATTTTAAATATTAAAATTATAAATTAAAACTTTTTACAATCGTAGAATTTTATTAAATTGATATTACATTACCAAGAACTACCTTTATTTTTAATTAACACGAATTTATGAACTGCTATGTAAATAAATAAAATGACTAATTGTTTATTAAAGTAGGATCGATGTAAGAAAAAGTAGGGTCTATTTCCATGATGTCCAAAAATGCTTGATCATTTAATAATGAATCATACAAATTTTGATCGTTAATTTTATTATCACATCCGTCTATCGGATCAAAAAGGATTGAATCCGTCTGAAATAGATTTTCATCCAACATTTCGATATCAAATTCATAATTATAATCAGTTTTTGTATCGGTTATGTCATTGAACATAAGTGAATCTTGACAAAAATTTTCTTCCCCTTTTTTTATATTCAAATCAGAAACATCCATATCAAAACTGCTTGTATCCATAGGAATGTTTGTTAAATTCGGTTTTAGATTAGGAATTGTGTTTTTGGTTTTTGTATTTTTTAATTTTTTCCTTTTATCAGTAAAAGGATGGTATTTGTAATTAGGGTACTCTATTGCGTGTATTTCTTTTGTGACTAAACACAAATCACTCCAAAATTGTTTTTCTTCTTCAGATCTGATGCTCCATAAATAAGAAGCGATCCCTGACGTTTCACCAACAGTCATGTGTAAGCCTTTTGATACATTTTTACGAAACAAGTCCCATTTATTTTGAGCTCTTGGAATAGATTTTGTTCTAGTTACGTTAGACGATGAAAATAACTCTTGTAAATTTAATATTGTTTTAAAGTTTTCATATTTATTAATAAAATCGAAGATCAATCGTTTTATTTTAGGTTCTTTTATATTTAAATCTAATAATTTTATTTGATCTTTCACAGGAGTACCGATACCTTGTATTTTTTTAATATATTCTTCAGTATTTTTAACAACCATTAAGCAAAAAAATAGAGACAATATCTTCTTATATACAAAATATAAAACACTACAAAAACCTGTAGTATTATTTAAATATTTTGACGTACTTTAACTTTATTCAAAATTATTGTATGTACGCATTATTTAACAATTAATGTTTACAAGAATACAATTAATATTAGAATAAAATAATAATCATAATTGTTAACTAGTGGATTGGCGTATCTAAGTATAAACGATAACAAACTGTAAAAGATTTGTTATTTATAAAGTCTCGTTTATTATGTATTGTTATTGAGTATAATTCGTATTGTAAATAAGTGATATACATTGTTATATGTTTATTAGCCAGACGGATTTATTAATTGTTTTAAATCTATTAGGTATTTGGTTTTTTCACAATTTAATTTAAAATTTTTTTCGTATTGTTTAATTGAATAGGTTATATTTTTCAATTTTATATCTATATACAGTACAACAATTTTAATCGTTTTTTATTGTTTTTACAAAATTTAGCTTTTACCCATGGTTTGATGCTACATAAATCACTAAATATTTATTTATGATATCTATTCTAAATTACGTACAATGATTTAACAAGATATGCTGCGTACTAATCAATTATAATAATAAACAAGATTTTCTTATTTCGATTTTTTTTTAATTTGTTTGCATCTGATTATGTAAAAATATTATTTTTTTAAAAATATCATCATTGTTATTATTATTTGGTTTGATATATTTAAGAATGAATTACGAGGGTAAATTGTTTAAATAAAATGGTTCTCTGAACGGACAAAAAATATATTTAGCGCATTAAAATATAATATATGTTTGGCTAAAGAATTCATTGTTTAAGTTAATTTGTTTGACTTATAGAAAATATTTAAAATTGTAATTTTCTATTAGCTTTTCAAATACATTTAATGAAGTCGCTAGGGTTTTTTACTTAGTGTTTGTATTCTTTAATTGACTTTGAGTAACTTGAAATTATTTGAATGAACTTAATATTTGCAATAAATTTAGTAATTTTATTTTTGCATTTATTTTTATGCTTCTCTAATTATCATTTTCGATCTTAACTAGATTACAATTAAGATCAATAACATTTTATGTTTTTATAAATAATATTGTATTATGTACAGTATTATTATATGTTATGTATTATTTAAGTTTAAATGTATTGTTAAAATTTAATTTATATAATAAGAAAAATACTGAGTAATTGGATTTTAAAAATGAACTCGAAAAAAACTGCATTAAGACAAAATTTGTTAAATCTTTCCAATGAATTTTATAATATTAAAATTCCTGATTATACTACAATATTTCACGAGAAAATTCATAATGAAAATCTCGAACACTTAATTCATGTAGAATATAATAAAGAACAAAAAAACTATTGTCCATATTTATCATTTGACAACAATTCGTTGAAAGAGGCAGCTTATTTACTTAGTGAATATTTTTATTGTTTAGAAAAAACGTTAGATAAATTAATTTACTCTATTATTAAACCTAAATATAAGCAAGAAAGTGAAAACTTACTTAATTTCTTATTGTGGAAAAAAAATGTTGTAACAATTAGATATTATATGGTTCATAACCTCTTTTACGAATTGAATAATATGCAATGGGATTTTAATATTAACATGATCGAAAAATTGTATGACAGTAAATTTAAAGAAACACATTTTCAATTTAATTAACTTTATTTTTTAAAAATATAATTATTTTTATTTTGCATTTAAAATTAAATTTTATTTGACAAATTATAATAGTTTAAAATCATCTAAAAAATAAATTATTTTAAAGTCAATTTGTATTCATTTATCGGCTTTCCTAATTTAAAAAAATGTTTTTTTATAGGTCAAAAAATATACAAATTGCAAAATAATATTTGGCGTATTTTAAATGCTAATGTTATAACAATCTAAATTAAATATAAAATAACCTAATCATTATTTATTTTAGGTTAATTCCAGCAATTAAAATATTGTATTGTTAATATTGTTAATCGATCATTACTACTATTTGTTAGTTAACCAATATTTATCTAATTATGAAACAATAAGGTTTAAATGGATTGGCATTATTTATAATCTAAAGTTAACAAATTCACTAGGAAACGGGAACCGTTGTAAGTCTGAGTGAGGTATAATAAATAAAGTTTGTATCGGTATTTTACTAATTAGCAGCATATCGCTTGGAATTTCGGTAATTTGCTGCTGATTAGCAGCATAACGCCTTGGAATTCCTGTACAGTGAAACTCACGTGATTGAAAATTTACACGTTATTTTCATAGATCATGTTAGTGCGTAGACATAAATAGTCATTCGCTTCTCTAGTCTCTACTGACAATTATTGTAAATGGAGTTATTTATTATTTTATTGTCATATTCGATAACGCATTTTTTGCATAAATCGTGTTTATGATAATTGATTTTATTGCAATGAATGAAAAAACATTTTTTAATTGGCATATCTTTTGCCGAAGTGTATGAAAAATTTTTGCAAGCAGAGCAAAAATTCATTGTAATTATAATTTTGAAATAAATGCTAATTCATTTTATGCTTTTTTATTTAATACATAATATCATTAATGAATTTAATACTAATAAAATCAATGTTCAACAAATTGTATTATTGCTTAATATTGTCATAAATGTATTGAGGTACTATTAACAATCTTTACATAAACTAAAATATACTTTGCGTCATTAATTCTGTGCATATTCGTTTGTTCTGAAACTAATTTACAATTACAATAAATAAAACAGTAGTATTAATTAAAATTTATGTATTCTACTTAAAATTATAAATATTAAAAAAATAACTTGATGTTAAAATAATAACCATGTCTAAATTAATCGATAATTGCGATGAATTATTTTATGATAATAATTTAATAAGCAATTCAAAAAGTAAAATTTATAACAAAAATACATATACTGTTAATAAGAAATTGTTAGGTCTTTACATTACTCCTGATGGCATTTCAAGTACAAAAAAATCTCGATATATTTATGGTAATATTAATAGTTTTAAGAATTTAGTTAGTACTAATGAAAAAGAAAAAATATTATGTGAAGGTTACGATATTATTCATAATCAATTCAGTGTAAGTTCACAAAATGTTTTAATTCACAAATATTTTGATAAACTACTTAATGGCCCAGTAGTAATTATAAAAAATGATAAATCTGATATTGATGTCGATATTCATAAAAATTTATCAAAATTAAGTAAAACACAAAACAGAAAAATATTTCGATGCGATTCTTGTGATGATATAGTTATTAGATCGAATGAAATTAAATTTTCTCAAAAATGTTATTTCATAAATTGTTCAAATGAGTGCAATCATTTACATAAAATATGTATATATTGTCATGATTTTAAATTGCATAGTAATAGAAATAATAATAATAGAAAAAATAACATTAAATTTCTTTAAATTATGCAAATATTTCGATTTAATTTAAACACGTAAATAATTTAGTTACTTAAATAAATTAACAATTTTTAATTTAATAATAAATTTAATAAAAACAAAATGTGATTTATAATTTTGTCTTACATTATTAATTTTCAAAACTTGATTAACATATTATGGTAATCTTTGTTAAAAATGGTCTTTGATTTTATTTCTTTAATAATTGTAATTAAAACCATACTAAAGTTAACAAAATCCATTATTTTTAAAAATTGTTTGATACATAATACAATGTATTGTTATAAGATCAGCATGTAGTAACATCGAATATGGAAAACATAGAAAACTTGTTTCGCTATACAGCTAATTTTAAAAATAAAGTTAATACTGTTATTATTATAAATTTTATGATGAAAAAAATAAAGAAAATAAAACAAGTAAAATTAAATTTTTTTAAACAATTAATTCTATAGTAAAAAATAGTTTAATTTATATATTTATCGAAACGTAATAGTAAAATTTAGTATCAATACATAATATAACTTGTATTGTTAATTTTCTTTATAAGTAAATTGCATCAGCTTGTAGTAACTGCAATTATGGATAACATTGAAGTAATCCAAAATTTATTACACTATGCAGCTAATTTTGAAAATAAAGTTAAAGAAAAAAATGAAATCATGTAACAATTTTAATTGCCGATCTGCATGTGATCGATAGAATTTATATAATAAAATGCGGCGCAACATTTATATATAAGCCATGTCGATCATGTTTTTATATCAAATAAAATGCAACCATATTGTTATACAATTACGTAATTTAACACCTGCAATATACGTTTAAGATCTTAGAAAAAAAAATTTTTTTATAAAAAGTTTTTTTTCTTTGCAGTTTATAAAGTTTTATATGTGGGAAACGGAGATTTCATAGTATTTACTACTATTTTACTTCTATGGTATAAATGATTTCTAGCTCTTTAACTTTTCTTTGACGCTTATAAAACTTTTTTTGATTATTATTTCTGTCAACTATTACATTTTTAATAACACTACGCACTTTTATATCTCTTTTTCTTTCACAAATATGTCCAGTTTGTAAAAAATATGAATATAATGAAATATATGGATAATAAAAGGACTTTTATTAAGTTTTAGCGTAATCTCAAAATAGGAATAGTTATCTTGAATTTTTTTTAAAAAAATAATAAACAAGTCATATAAATATGGACATAATAATGAAGTTCTGATATAATAGCGCCAGTT
The DNA here is from genome assembly GCF_026210795.1 of Rhizophagus irregularis. Lineage (NCBI taxonomy): Eukaryota > Fungi > Glomeromycota > Glomeromycetes > Glomerales > Glomeraceae > Rhizophagus > Rhizophagus irregularis. The sequence continues at coordinate 5,733,104 of NC_089433.1, forward strand.
GCAACAAGTTTTTTAGGAGTTATGTATGTATTTGACGTTGTTGTTTCTTGGGGAAACAGAGATTTCAAACGGCATTTTTTTTATTAATTAACATAACGCCACATTTTACTATGTAAATTCTATCGATCACATGCGGATCGGCAATTAAATATGATATATATTATTTTCAATATCAAAATATTTATATTAACATATTTCTTTTTTTAGCAAATATTTAGATCTAGAAATTTTAGTACTCAAAGACTCGATAACAAATAATAGAAATAAATATTTTGCAGTAATTATATATAGAAGTTTAAATTTATACGCGTGTAAATGGCAAAGCACTCTTATAATATAACAAATATAAATAAAATCAAAATAGAGGTTGGAACTGGTTTTAATGGCAAATTAACCAATTAAAACTTAATTCTAGTTAGTATTGAATAAACAAACATAATTTAATTCACTGTTTTAGCCGTTTTCAAACTCTAAGTAAAAACACTACTCCAAACCTTTTTTATTTTTAAGTAATGTTGTAAAGCTTAAAATAATTGGCTCATTACGTGGCTTTACAAAGTTAATACTATATCAAAAAATTATAAAATACTTGTATGTCACATAATAAAAAACCTACTTATTACTACAAAAACGTGATAATTTGCGAAAAAATGTTGTTAAAAGTTCACAGTTTGAAATTAAAATAAATTTTTATTATTAGTTTGGCCAAGAATTTGACAAAATGAAAATGGATTATGATATCTTATTAAAAAATTATTTTCATCTTGAAAAAAATTTCGTTAATTTAGGAATAGAAAACAAGGTATGTGTCTTAAATTTTTTATTTATATTGATGTTTTAATAATTACTTTAATTATTTTAGCATTTAAATCAAAGAAACGAAAATTTGATTCTGGAATTAAAATTAAATAAAGAAGAATTATTAAAAATTGCAAATGATAAAAAAAACAAAACGAAAATAGTAAATGATTTTATTATAAATTTAGAATTTATAAATGACTTCAATGAAAAACTATTAAAAAGAAAACTAAAAAAATATGAAGAAAGTATTGATAAATTAACTGATGAATATTCAGAATTGCATTATTTATATAATCGATTATTGGATGATGTAAAAAATGATAAAAGTCGAAGCAAATCTTACTATAGCGATAATAAACAAATTTAAAAATTTATTGAACGTAAGTCTATAACTAAGTTGATCAATAAATTTTGATTTTTTTGCAATGATATTAAAATATATCGACGGAAATATATTTTATGAAGTTCACGTAGTTATTTTTAAAACAGTTTTGGTTTCTTACACATTTCGCACTTAACGCTTTTTATAATTCAATTTGTTATTTAATTTTAATTTTTTTATTTTTTACTAATCAACTATTTTATTTGGTTCTATAGGCAACTTAATAACATTTAATCAGTTTTATTAAATATTAATTTTTATACAACGATTAACCAGTTTTTCTTATTAGGTTTTTATTGTGTTTTTTTAAATATTATGCTTGTATTTTTTTTTATTGTATTTATCTAAGTTTTTTCTCAAGATTTTTATTAGTTTGTTTCAATTTTTTGTTATACTTGTATTCATGTTTGGATTATTTAAAGATTATATGTTTTGATTCAACATATATCTTTTTATCTATTTTATTTCATTATATCAATAATTTTTTTTAAATTTAATTTTATTTTCAATTGAGTTTACGCACGATACTTTTTTATTTTATTTTTTTATTTTATTGTTAAATTGTAATTAGAAATATTCTAAAAATAAAAATTACATTATTGTTTAATTAAAATGTATTAATTATAGCTACTGTGATGATTAAATTATTATTATTTTTTTTTTCCAAAGCCAATATGCAAACAAGTGCGATTTTATTGATTTTACAGATATAAGGTCCATATAATTAAGTACATGACAACAAATCTTGCAAAAAAGTTAAGTAATGAATTAAACACGTAAAACACTACTACCTACACTGCTTGGAGTTACGAATAAAAAAACAAAAAAGACTAAACTCCATCACTATTAAGATGGATTGGGCAAGAAAAAAAATAATATAAAAATAATTTCTAAAACCTAAATTAATTTAAAAAAAACTAAACTAATTTACGCAGCAAGTCTAAAATTTCTGCTAAGACCTTAGATCTTGACCCACCACGGGACTTGTCCTTCTTTTTCTTCTTTTGCTCTTCAGGCTTCTTGGACTTCGTCTCTTCTGGTTTCTTCTTAGAATTCTTAGAATTTGGTTGAGTTTCCTTAGTTTTCTGACTTCTTGAAGTTCGTTGATTCTTATCGGTATTACTACCACGTGATCTTGTTGGTTGCTTCAAAGGAGTATGCCGATTCCCTGATAGGATATGTTCTCCCCAAGTTAATCATTTATCTAATGCTTCACGCATATCAACCTACTTTTCAAAATAACCAATTAACTTATGCTCCCCTCTCGCTGTTTGTATAATTTTAAAACTTTTCAATCCTTTTATCGCAGAAAGGAAAAAATGTGGGCGCTAGTCGGTCCATAAGGTTGCTATCTTCATAGAATCTGGTATCTTATGAATTGTAGCTTGAAACTTCTCACGTTGTTTTCTTTCTTTGAGAGTCCACCTTGCTGGAAACCATCAGACAGGTATCCTCCCTAAATCCGTAGTCCAAACAGGATTTTCATTAATTTCGAACTGAGCTAACCGAAAGGTAATTAATTCTATCTTCAAACAAAGCGTCTGATATTTTCTTTGTGGCTTCATCTGTAAAGAGATAGTTTTCCCACATAGAGTTAGTTGTTTCAGAATATCTTCTGGTGTCCAGAATTAGGGATGGCAACAGTCGGTCACGGTCAGTTATCGGTCGGTCATAACTGGTTAAGGGTCTTTGACCGACTGACCATTTTGGCTGACCGTTTTTCTGACCGTTTAACCGACCGTTTAACCGATCACTTTTTTCTTTTTAACAAATTTTAATCAAGAAAAAACGTTAAAAAGTGTAATTTAATCAAAAAAAAAAACGTTATTTAACTTTTTTTATTGATTACAGCAAATTTCAAAATATACGGGACACTTGAGAAATTTGATTGTCAGGTTGTCGGGTAGCCGGATTACTCAGCAGTAGGTTGTTTATTAGAAAAGTATAAATAACACGTGATGAGTATAATGAATAGTAGTATATCAGATTATATAATAACCTACTGCTGAGTAACCCGACTACCTAACAATCCGACAATCAAATTTCTCAAGTGTCCCGTATATTTTGAAATTTGCTGTAAATTCGTAAAAAAAGTGTTAAGTGAATAAATATGGCTAAAATAATTGGTTAAATGGTCGGTTAAACGGTCGGTCAAACGGTCAGTCAAACCGGTCGGTTAAACAGTCGGTCAGAAGCCTTTGACTGACCAATATCGGTCACGGTCATAACCGGTCATGACCGGTTAATAACCGTGACCGTTGCCATCCCTATCCAGAATACCAGAACGTTATAAACTAAAATGTCTCTGACTCGCGATGTATCATCATCGGTAGGTGTATGACCAGTTATTACATTTTTAACCAAATTTTTATTTGACTTCTTTTTTTGCTTCGAAGACTTTGTCAAATCCACACTAATATTTTCTTGTTGTATTACATGTTGCGGCTGTGTAATATCAACTATTAATGGCGTGGCTGTGTTCAAATTATAATCCAAAAGTAAACAATCGACATTAGGTTGTGTACCAGATGATTCCGCGATCTACCGATCTTGATCATTATTTGACTTATTGATCAGCCGATTTATATTGAAATCTCGATCATCATCCATTAGATTATCATCATCAGCTTCTAAATTCGGTTGAAAAGGTATTGCATCATAATTAAGGTTGCTTGCCGAAACCTAGGGGTTTAGACAAGATGGCGTTTCGCCGAAAAGTGAAATTCTGCTAAAACTACAGTCAGATCTCTATATAATCACACCCCATATAGTCACATCATATAAAATTTCTCTATATAATCACACCTTTGGGAAATACCAATATATATAATTACTATATAAAAAACCTTTATATAATCACATCATAGTAAAAGCCTCTATATAGTCACTAATTTTTGCAGAACTGATTAGGTGACTATATAGAGATCTGACTGTATATTAAAGTTATATTAAAAAACTGGCGAAACTTTGGAGAAAGGCGAAACTGCCAAAACTTATTATAAATGCCGAAACTGCTGAAATTCTGCTGAAACTATAATAAATTTATAGTAAAATTTTGACGAAACTAATCGTAGGATTTTGAAGAGGTTTAGACAAGCAACCTTAATCATAATCTAACTCTTCAGAGTCAGAATTATTTGAGGAATTGAGTTGGGTTTTTGAAATCTTTTTTTTCGATTTTTTTGATTTCTTTGATTTTTTGGACTTCTTGTAACTTTTAGGTAAAAATTCCAGTTGTTTTTCCAGTTCCTCCCGCTTTTTAATTTGTTGTTGTAATAGTATAGATAAACTTTCGTCGTTTTCCACCTTCTTGGCTTTTACTGCGGTGAAGCCTTCTGAAGTGGAATACATAGCAACATGCAGGAAAAATGCAAAACTTTCTGGAGTTATTTGATAACGAGAAGCCCTTCCCTCCCAACTGTTAATATCTTTATCATTTAGGCCAAAATTATGCCATATTATATTACGTTAAACTTCTGTATTTTGTCTATTAAAAAATGAAGAACATAGACTTTCACAATATTGTATATAATTTTGATATGTGTATACTAAAAATGGTTCTTGTTCATATTCTTTAGTCAAAAAATTATTTTCAGCTATTTTAATAATAGTTCTAACGCTTTTCATAATAAAAAAACAAAAGTAAAAATTATTCATTTTTATTGCGGAATTGTTATGTTTTAAATATTTTGGGGAAAGAGTTTTTTTCAATTGATGATTAAATTATTATTATTTTTTTTTTTTTTTTTTTTTTTTTGGTAGGCAAAAGGCGCAAAGCGCATATTTATTTATTAAAGAGAACCTAGTACAGAGTGCCAATTTACAGATAAAGGGTCTATAGTAAAACTATCTAATAACAAATCTTGTAAAAAACCTTAGTAAAGAATTAAACTCGTAAAACCTTACCAACAGCAACCAAAGTTAAAGTAAAACAAAACAAAAAGCACTAAACTCCATTAAGACATTAATGGAAACAACAAGAAATGGTTGCATTAATTTATCTTACCCACCTGGTTCACAACTACTGTAAAATCCAGGATTTCTTTACCAAACAAAATATACTCTTTAACACCCTCCAAGCCTTCATATCTTCTATACATGTTTTCAGGGTATTGTAAAATTTCTTCTTGCTTCTCTCTACAAAAATTAGAATCAGTTCTTTTCTTATCTTTTTTGTTAATCCCATAATTCTTTTCTATTATTTTCAATTTTTCGCAACGAGGTAACCAAATATGTTTCTTTGTTTCATCCATAATATATTGTAAAATCTTCGTTCCCAATTCTATTATCTTCAAATTGTTATTTATTCCCAAGATACTTCCAATAAAGTTATACAATTGAATCGGGAAAACGCCTTTAATTAAATCTACAAAATTAAACTTATTATCCCTAAATTTTGGAAAAAAGATATCAAGTTTTTTAATATTTGTTAGTATTTGCACTTCATCAAAAGTAGCCCATATTCCTTTAATAAAGTAACCATAGTATCTATTGTTTGTCCTATTATCTGCTTTAAAATTTTTCTATTGTAACTACATGTCCACACATGATAGATTAAAGGTTTCTTTTTTCTTGTGACAAAATACACATCTAAAGTTCCGGTAAATATCATACGAAGATTTCTTCATTTGTTCAATTGTTGGAATTTCTTCTATCAAACGTTGTATCTTCATTCTTTTTTGTTTACATATAAAATTATCAGTTTTAAAAGTTGTATCACCCTCTATTTGGAATCCAATATATGCAAAAACAATTTCCCATTTAACATCTAATATTCTATATCTCCAATTTCTATTCAGATTAAAAAATTTTTCCAATCCTTATATTCTAGTCAGAAGTCTAATAAACCGTCTTAAATTCATCTCTACCACGTAATTATTCCATAAGACTGGGAATTTATAGTGTTCTGTATTGTATTTAACTAAAGTGTTAGATAGTTTATCTTCTATTTCGTAGCAATCTTTAATTTCTTTATCCATTGTGTTATGTAATTTATTATCTGAGTGAGACTCTACTTTAATTACATCTATCTGTTGTGATAATTCATCTAAAATTTCTTTTATATTAAACCATATGGCATTATTTTTGTCAAATTTTAATAGATCCTTTGTAGTTATTGTCTCCCATCTATTAGTTAGATACCTATAGTTTTTAATTACATTTTGACTGTCTGTATATATTTTATAGTTCTTATCATCCTGTATCATTAATAGTGCAGTAAAGAAAGCCATAGTCTCTGCTTTTGTTGAAGTCAACCAATGTTCTACTGTCAAAAAGTATTTATCTATGAGATTATCATTTTCGTCATATATCATAACCCCAAAAATTGACTTAATATATTCTGTCTTGTTTCTCTTAACTGATCCATCTATATATATAGATATATTCTTTGAATTATTTAACGCTATCCTATCCTTAATGCAATATTGTATCTACTTCTTTTTTCCAGATTTTTGTTGACATTATCTGTTTTATCTCATCTATCATCATATAGAATCAGGTCTTTATTATCTAGTCTTTGTTGTATAATATTATATCTAAATGCACTATCGTATCTAAGTATCTCATCATAGAAATTAACACTGACCCCTTCATAATAATAAGTACAATTTTGTAATCTTTTTGAATGATGTTGTTTATTCCATCTATATGGTGATAATAAAAATACCCTTTCTATATGTTCCACGATTAAACAATTACTTTTAATTTCTCCTTTGAATACATCTGCATTAATTATCCCTAACTCACAACCTTTACACTTCCTTAGGATTATATTTTTTTCATAATCATCTGTCAAGTTTTCAAAATGATTAAAAAATACTACATTATTATCCCTATCTATTTTAATAATTCTTCCAAAGATTGTTCAATTTTGTGAAACTCCTCTAGTCATTTTTGAAACAACTGTTGCTCCTTTTTCTGGTAAAACTGTGGTCGGCAATAGAATCGTCCCTTTTAAATTATAAACTTCGTCTACAAATAAAATTTGTTCAACAATATTTGGTTTAATTCTGTAACTTATCCTAGAGACTGCTAAATCTGCCAATATATTCTCATAAAGTTTTCCATTCTTTTTTGACATTCTTTTTGTATTTAAAAGTTTAACAAATCTCTTCATTTCTAACTCTTCAATTGATAGTAAATATTTTTTATCCAGGGTAGTGATTTGATCCACAAAGATTAAATTATTATCTTGTAATGTCTTAAAATTCTTAATGTATACTCCATTTGATACAACGTCTCTAATCAATGTTGGTCCACCTTCTACATTAAATTTAATCATAATATTATCATTTCTTGCAAATTTAAAATTATTTTCTATTAAAAGTTTTATGTTGTTTAAGATAAAATGGAATTTAAATCCAATATTTTTAATCTGCTTAATTTTATGAATTAACTTTTCATCAATAACATATATCGGATGGTTTTCTAAAAGCAATTGTTGTTGTATGTTGATAAATCTAACTTCCATTATTTTTCCCAGAATATCTGTATCATTAACCTGTAAAACAAAGTTTGTAATTTTGGCTTATTTTTGATTGGCAACTAAGTTATTCAAATTATAAATAAAATGAGTTTCTAAAATCGCGTTAGGTGCAGTTTTCGCAAATTTCAACCTATTTTTAATAAATGATCTGAAAGGAGCCATTAATCTTTCTAATATTCGTTCTTCTATGACATATAGTTGACTTCTATATTCAACTATTGGAATAATTAGCATATTGAAAAAATAAATCATCATCTTATCAGTAATCCCTTTTCTACAAGATATATTCTTTATTATTGCTTTGATTTCGTTCCTGATTTGTTGTTCTACATGTCTATTATCATTAAAGGCATTTATCCAAACTCCTAAAAATCGTGATGATTGGTTGCAAGCTGTTGGCTTACTAACTTCTATTTCATCCTCTCCAAATTTAATTTTAACTACACTTTCTAAAGGCTTCTTTTTACTAACATTTTTCCTAAGGAGTAATTCTGATTTTTGCTTATTAATTTTTATGTCATTTAATCTATAGAAAGAATCAGCTATTTTTAAAATTCGTTCTAAATTTAATTTGTTGTTTGTGATAAATCCCGTATCATCCATATAAGCACATTCTGGAAATGTAACTAATCTAGAGCGATACACATTTTCGTATACATCCAAATATTCTTTTGCTTCCATTCGAAATCCAAGATTTGTATTTCTTATTCTTGCTAGTAAGGGGTCGTAATATATTATCCAAAGCAATGGTGATATTATTTCACCTTGATCAATCCCTGTTAACATATCAAAAGGCTCGGTCAATCCTGTTGGAGTAAAGACTTGATTCGTCCTATTTGTGAACAATCCTGTCAGAATTTGTGTTATTCTCTTTGGCATTTTTATTCTTTCGAGCGCCTTTCTTAGCATTGGTATATTAATTCTATCGTAAGCCTTAGACATATCCAACATAAGAAACCACATTTTTTTTTTATTTTGTTCTGCATAGTTGATAATTTCATTAACTATCCTTAAAGGTTCAAAAGTTGATTTCTTTGGGAGTCCTGCAAATTGGTATCCTTTTAAAATATCGTTAGTGGTAAAAATTTTAGAAAGTCTATTTGTTAGTATTTTAACAAAAAATTTCCTTGCAGTTTCTAAAAGTGTAATTGGTCGTGTATTGTTCAAGTCGTATTGCCATGGCTTGGGTTTTGGTATCGGATATATATGAGCACGAAGTCAATCTTTTGGTAATGTTCCTGTTTCTAATATTTCGTTAAATATTTCTTGAAGGATTTCTTTTAAGGGTATCAGAGTAAGCTTTATATCTTCATAAGAAATTCCTGTTGGACCATTTGCTTTTTTTCCTGGTAACATTTTTCCTATCTCAATTATTTCTTCCAAAGTTATAGGAGCTAAAACACTATCATATGTTGATTCAGATAATTCTTCTTTTGGCCTATATTCATCAATCCATTCAGCTGGAATTTCTTTTTCGCAATTTATAGATCCTGCACAATTCTGGAAATGATTTGCCACTAACTTTTTAATTTCTCCTTCATTCGTTACTAAAATATCTTCTCCATCTTTATCTTGCACTATTAACCTATCTATATTAATTTTTTTGAATTCCCTTTCCATAACATTATCGATCATATGTCTTTGATTGTATTCTAAATCCTGTTGTCGCTTAGCTATTGCTTCCATAATCTTTTGTTCTTTCCTCTTTATCATCTCAGTATTCAAAAATATATATGCTATAGAATATAGTTCTTTCATTTCCTTCAAATATGTATACTTAAGAATTTTTCTAAAGTTATAACTTAACACATAAAATTCATTATTAATTTCTAAGGCTTTAATCATAGAGCGTAAATTTTTGATTATAATTTTCCAATTGTCTTTAATCATTGCAAATTTTTTATCTTTTTTTAGACTCCTTCTAATGTAAACTATATATCTATAAAATCTATATTCCAATGTATTTTTGATATCTTGATCTTCTTTTTCAAAAGATATTTTAATTTCGCTATGTTTTATATGGCTTTTCTTTGTTATAGAAATCACATGGTTATAAATATTCCATTTCTCTTCTATATTACTAGGTTTATAATTTTTTAACCTATTTTCTAATTCCTTAGCAGCTGTGTCAGTGATCATCTGTTTATCATCATCGTTTAATTCCTCATAGTAATATTTTATTCTATAAGATCTTTTTATTTTGGTTGGTAGTGATGGTTGTGAAATTATAATTCTTCTGTTTAATCTAACATATATTAGCTTATGGTCAGTATCCATCCTATTATATTCTACTATATTTGTTTTTATTACTGCATTATAAAGATTATTTGTCATCCATATATAATCAATACGAGAGAATGTGGCATAATTGCTAAATGTGCTAAAGCGTTCCATTAGTTGCTGATCATCTATTTCTAAGGAATCTTTATGTACATCTATAAAATCATGGTTTTCCAGATATTTAAAAATACTAAGTTGATTGTCTATTCTAACGCCTCTATTTTTTAATTTTTCATATTTAGCATATCTAAGGTTGAAATCTCCTAATAGCATTGTCTGATATTGATTCCTTCGTGTATCTTTAATCATATTTATCACTAATTGATTAATAGTTTGTTGTAAATTCCTTGCCTCAGTTGAATTACCACTTTTATTGTATATTGATATTATTGATAATTTGTTGTGTTTGCTAAAATTAAGATTTATTTCTAATATTCTTCCCATATGATTTTGAACTTTGGTTACGTGATTTGCTATATTATTTTTAATAAAGACTAAGAGTCCTGTACTATTAATATTGGTATTATCTATTGTTCCAAACATCGTATAATTTTTGTTAATTCCAACTTCTTGCATTAAAAATTTTCCATATTTAATATTAATTTTTGTTTCAGTAACCGCTAAAACATCAAAATTATATTTCGTTAACACATCTTTAATATTCATCATTTTTAATTTTGTCATTCCTCTAATATTAAGAGTTCCCATATTGAAAAACGCTTTTGTATTATTTACTACATTTGTTTGATTAATGTTATCTTCTAATTCCTCATTCAAAATATTATCATTATTATTATTATTAATAGTATTATTATTTTTATTGTTCTTTTTTCTTTTAATTCTTTTTTTGTAATTACGTAAATGAACAGGATCGTCACTTTTTCTTTTTTCATTATTGCTAGTTAGGGGGGAGTTATATATATTCAATTGATTTGAAATATTAGTATTTTGGTTGTCTATCATAATTAAATGTTGTTGTTTGTTGAAATTGAAGCATTGTTATCCCCCTTAATAACAGTGCTTTTTTGTTTTTTATTTGTGTTATTTTCTTGATTATCATATATTTGTTCAAATTTAGTACTCATATTTTGTAACATGTCCATCATTTTTTTCATTGTATCATCAGCTTGGTTCATTCGATTTGAAAGAATATAAACATTATTAGCAGCGTTACTTTCTGAACTGCTGCTTTCTTCATTTCTAGTACGTTTGTTATTACTATTAAAAACTACTCCTCCTCTTTTTTTACTTTGATTTTGATTTGTATTTTTTGTTGTATCTTTAAGATTTGGGTTACTATGAACCTTAATCAAATTAAGCTCATTTCTCATCGCCGCTTGTTCTTTATACATACAATCCATCATATCTTTAATTTTTCCAAAGTCATTTTTAATATCCTGTAAGTTATTGTTAGTCTGTCTATGATACCATTCTTCTTTTTCTTTATCTTTCATATGTATTGAACCTCCTTTCTGAGTACCATGCAAAACATCACGTGATCTTACATTTGGCCGCGTTTTAGGTAGTTCATCCCATTCATGCATTCCTACTTCATTCATAATAAAATCTTTTTCATCATCAAAAGAATTTCTATTATCATCATCACCTCCATATAAATCATGATTTATATTGTTTCTATTCCAAGATCTATCTACATACCTACCATTCTGATTACCATCTCGCGCATTATCAGCATAATAATCTCTTTTTCTAAATTTTCTATTACCCTGTGCTACCATATGAGCATATGTAGCAGGGTTACTATAATTGTTTGCTCTATTTCTTGTAAAACGATTTTGACGAATCTCTTTAATCTGTCTAAAATATTCATTCTTTCTCATTGGTCTTGTACGAGGGGGCATATAATCACAGTCTCTTATATAATGGCCTGTATATCCACATCTAAAACATGACTGCACACTGGGATCTGACCATTCAGTCTGTTTGTTTCTTACTAAAAAAATTTTTTGAGTAGCAGCAACCATCGCTACTTCGTCTTTAAAATATACATAAGTATACTTTTGTGTATCATTAGTATATGTATTCCGAGGAATATAAAATTCTACAACGCTATGATGATCTATAAATTTTTTAAATTCTACAGCCTGTGCATTAGGGGGGAGTCCATTTAACTTCATACAAAATTGCTTAAGTCCTTCTTTAATATTTTTATCCATTAAAAATGGAGTAACATATAACATTTCGCCATAGACCCAAAGCACGTGATTATCATAAAATCGATGAACACTATTAGCATCTTTGAAGGTAATATAAACTACTTGGCGATTTGGTGCATATGCATGAGGCCTTCAAGAATAACATTTCTCTTCTTCTAATTCACTATATTTACGCATAAAGGGTTTAATTATAGTAGTAGTCAAACGAAGTGATGCATTAAATACTTGTATGACCTTATCTTGCGAATTTCCATTATTTTGTTTTTGTCGTATACGATTTGTTATAATCTCTTCAAAAAAATAATCTATACCATCACATCGATAAGGAGTTTCTTGTAAATCTTTCCATGTTTGTTGAGAGATTAATGTTGCTTGTAAAGAAATTCCTGTAATAATCTTATTAACTTTTTTTTGGCTATCATTCATTTGTGTAACTGTTCCTTCTGGAACTTTTTAAGTTATAATTTGAACTTGAAGACTAATAATATCGAGGGGTGAGGGGGGCCAACTTATTTGTTGTGTAACCAATGTATCACCATCATAACTGTCCACCCCTGAATTTTATACCGATTTTTTTTTTGTTATATAATTATAATATCAAAAAAATATTCCAAGCCTACAACTTGTAATATACAACGTTTCTAAAAGCCGATGTTTGAGTATAGATTAGCACACTTGAGAACTGTTTAATACCAAAGTTTCATAATCTTTGGTGCATTATTGGCTTTCTGGTTAGTTCAAATATGGTTAATTAAGGGTTTTTGTGTAATTAATTTTTTTTTCTCGGTTAGAAAATTAATAAAACAAACAAATTTTTTTAGTTGTAATAATTTTTTTTATTATATTTATTCGATATATTGTTTACATTTTCACTATTCTATAGAAATAGTTTTTTTTTAAGTGCTTCATCAGTAAAAGATGTCCAGTTTTTTAAATTGGAAATAATTATAGGTACCAATTTTTGTTTTTTTTTATATGGCGTTGAAATTCCGAATGCCCATATTAACCACAATAATTCTGATACTAAAAACATCTTGGTGAATGAATCTTTTGCTTCTTTAAGCTGCACCCATAGCCTAAGTTGTTCCAAAGCGTGAATAGGATTAGAAGGTAAATTACCCTTCTTCATGAGAGAAGGTTTTTTATTTTCTGTTGTAGAATAACTTGAACGCATTGTTTTCAAGTTTTCTCTTAAACTTGCAGTACCTTTTTCTGGAATATAATTGTTAACTTCTCTGCACGTTTTTTGACGACTTCTCATGTAGATTGAGATACATCGTTCATAAATAAACCCAAGTTCATCATTTTCCAATTCGACATTATTATCCATTGATGATTTCAAAATTGTTACAAACATTTGGTTCAGAGGTGAATTAGAAAGGAGACTATTCGTCACATAGCGTAAAATGTTTGGTCCTAATTCATTACTTTTTTTAAACATTTCGATTACTAAAGATTTTAAATAATACATAAAACGAATGAATTCAGGTCCAGGTATAATGTTGGTGGTCTGTGATTTTGTTTCTGTCACATATTCAACCTTTTCTGTACGGAGAGCTTCAAGTAAAGTGCGCATAATTGAAAACTTTGGATGGGAATTCATTAAATGGTCTCTTTTAAGTAATTTAAATAGTACCCAGCCAATAATATATGAAAATTTTAATGATTCCGCTTGATTTAAGGTAATGATATCCCTAGGAGTTAATGTGGAATCTGCACGTTCTTCTATATTTCCATTTTCGTGATTATTACCTTTAAATGTCTCGTCTATTACTTTGCGAACAAGAAAATAAGCAACTAATCTTTGTGTTGTTGTAGTAGAATGATTTTGTATAATAACCTCTTGAAATTCCAAAAACCAAATGCCGGAACACAAATAATTATTCAAACTAACTTCCAGTTGAGTAATCCATGTAGGTGACCAAAGTTTTCCCTTTTTTTTAGGAATTAATTTTAAAACAATATTTTTAATATTATCGTTCCATTTTTCTAATAAAGAAAAAATTCTATTATTATAGAGACATGAATTAAAGAACTGCTGGCGCTCTTTTTGGAAAAATGAGACCTTTTGATTTAATTGATTAATATCTTCACTGAAAGATAATGTCTGAATTTCAATTCTTCCCATAAACAGATCATCTAAAAGAAGAGCTTTAAAAATTTTTTGTACAAAAGGTGGCATATTGGATAATTGTGTAGTACTACTTAATAAAGTAGAATGCATACTATTATTCTTTGACATTTTAATTCTATAATCGCTTAATTTAACAAAAAAAAAAAAAATTAAATTATTTTCATTTAAATACAAATATTAATTTAAAAACAACTTACTATCTAGTAAGATAATCAAATTCCATTCCAGTTTGATTTGCTTTTCCGTAGTTAACACTTTGTAATTCAGAAGTCATTCTTGCAGTGACCTGAAATTTATTTAATGCATGTCCGTATCCTTTTAATATCTGTGTTGATGAATCACCTCCAAGCTGTCGAATTGTTCCAAATAGTCCTTCTAACATATCTTGTGATACTCGGCGTGGTTCAATAGTTGAATTTGGATGCAAGGTGAAAATCTCTTTTGTCATTCCCAAAAAACCTTGGATAGATAAAAGTAAATCAAACTGGCACTGTGATGAAATCCAATTTATTGCACTGATTTTTTGATGATCTCTAATTACAAACCAATCATAAATTTTTTTTAAGGTTTGGAGACGAGAATCTGCAAGACCTTCTAAGGGCTTTTTACTATGAAATATTTGCCGGTATAGACATGAATAATGTACAAATTCCTATATTTAAATAAAGGTTAATATTAATTAAGATACTAGTAATGTTTATTTTATTTAATTACCCTTGTTCCTGTTGATATTTCTTTAAGTTCATCAATTAAATTCATTGCATTTTCAACATCCTTGGATAGAGTATGTTCAGCAAGATCAACTCGCATCTTGCTCCATGAAGTAAGCCAAATATGACGTTTGGTAAGTCGGCTAATTCTTGCTGTTGAATTTTGAGCAGTATACTCATAAACACCTTGGATATGACGCCAACTGACTTCTTTTCCATCTATCATAATTTCTCTAATATTTCGACCTTGACCTTCTCCAATGTGACTTTTTGAAAGATTATTTCAAAGTTTTTTGAAAACGTGTGTGGGATCACTAATAAAAAACCATGGTATACCAGTAATTGGATTTATTGTTTTATAATTTGTCCAATGTATTTGAGCATCATAAAGAGGTCGAACATTCATATCTTGAGATACAACTGCTACTTTCCATCCTTCTTTATTAGAAGAAATTGTAACGTTAAACATTTGTGCTTCAAGGTCAACATTTGTAATAATAGCTGTATGCCATTTATTATCTTTAGGACTTTTAAATTCACACAAATCATTAATATTCCAATTCTGTTTAATAGGCATTAGTTGCCTTAATGAGCTGCGATTAACTTGAAGTTCACTAGAAATGGATGAATCTAATAATTGTACTGTAAATTTGCTACGATCAAGACTTGTTGCTATAATTTTAGCACGTTCATAATTATTTTTTCCAATATCAACTTCAACAATATCCCCTAAAGACCATGAAAAAGCCCACCAGTCAAAACTTTTGATGTGATTCCTATTTTCTCCAGCACCATCACAAACAGATCCATAAGTATGAATGCCAATACATTCAAGATTTGCCGCAAGTTGAAAAAGTATTTTATTAATTTCGTGTGCATCAAGAGTATTAATTCCATAATATGCTATAGGGTATGCAAAGTTATAAGTAGCTGAATGCCAAATAATTTGATGCACTTGTGTTGCTAAATCTCGGTTATTATCTTTCAAATTAGGTAAGTTGCTTGTGTTTTCCCCTTGCAGCTCTTTTTCACATTGTATTATAAATGATTGTAATTCTTCTTTCTCATTTTCAAAATCCAAGTATCCAACATAACGATTATCCCGCTGACTCCAAAGTAAACCTATTAAATATTAAACAAGTAAATAAATTCTTTTTAAATATACAATTTGGTAGCAAAACTAACCTTTTTGAATTTTAAAAGAGTCGTGAGAAAAAAATCCAATTCGACCATGGTTACCAATATTTTCTACAGCCATCTTTTCTAGTATATGGTATGCAGTTTTAATCTGCCATCCTGAGCATTGTTGGCTTTCATTTATATAATTTTTTATTGTAGATACTGAAGGTAATCGCATAATACCTTTCATCGCTTCATAAGCAGTATTGCCTGCCCGACTATACACAGAAATAGCCCATCGCAAAAACCTAAAGAAATTAAAGTAATTTATTATTATATAATTTAATTAATTGTATTTTTTTACACTTACATTGGATGATATCTCACTCCATTTACTTTTCCACTTTGGATTCTAATTAGTTCTTGAAACATCGGATTAAAGGAAGAAAGATCAACTTTCTTTTCTCTAACATCACGAGCTACTTTTTTGGCTATTTGACCTAGCTCTTCTGATACTACTTCTTCCTCCTCTTCTACCTTTTGTTGAAGCTGAAGTTGTAAATTACGTATTTTTTGTTCCTGACTTGTAATTTTCTTTAAAATAAACAAATTAATATTAGTTTCTTATTTTTTTAAATTAACATATTTTATCATAATAATTACCTTTCTTTGAATTTGAATTTTTTTAGACAGAACTTCTTGAGAAGCATGAGCAGACTTGAAATGTAAAGTATCCATAAAATTTCGATTTTTGATTTTTATTAGCGTATCCTTCAATTTTTGACAATTTTTGCACACATTTGTTTCAGTTACTAACAAATGACAGTCTATTCTCCTATAGGCTTCTTGAGGTTGATTTTGGTTCTCCAGGATAGCAAATGGTTCGTGAATATTATTAGAATTTTTTTGATTCCTCACAAGATGAATTCCGCGAAGTTGAACCACTTTTTCGAATCCTAAAATATAAAAATCTTTTTTAAATTAATATGTAAATTAAAATTAAATTAATAATAATTAAATACCTTCAGTCTTTTGTCCTGTGCATATTTTCGTCATAGATATATAATGAATTATCCTACTTATCTCCGAAATGGTTCTTTCACTTGTAATTCCTGTTTCTATTCCATTTATTTCTTTGACACTTTTTTTCAAGACGTATAACTCATAAGAGATTAAGTTTTTTTGCCATTTAATAATTAAATACTTTTCTATTTTCTGTTCTTTTCCAAAAAATGTAACGCCAATCCCATTAATAATGTCTCTTATCCCTACACCAAAAAACTCTGTCTTTATTAATGATGTAACTTCTGCAATATTGATCGAATCACAATTTTTCCAATATGAACTTTGCTCTGTTCTTAACAACGAAGCTAAATTGGAACCAGAAGAGTTTGGTTCAAAAAAAATTGTAGCAAGTGCCGATCGTTCACCACTAAATATTTTTCTAACTTTAAGAAATTTTATCCAAGAACCAAAAGTACCAAATTTTTCGCCTGTTTTTTTATCAAAAACATAAAAAATCTTGTCTTGTTTGTCATAAATCAAGAGCCCCTCTCTATATTGCTTTTTTCTGTAAAAAAAATAAACTGGCTTTCCGTTAAATTTTGGCTGAAGACGGTACAAATCTTGAAGGGCTTCGAGATGCTTAGTTTTTTTGATACTTGAGAAATATTAACTTCACTTAATACACGTTTCTAAAAATATAAAAAAAGAATAAATCAATAAATATATTGGTAAAAAGGCTTAATTTGTACTTTTTTTACCATAATTACTGAATTAAAATCGCCGATGGAGTTTATTTTTTCTCAGAGAAGCGCGTCTGCAATTTAAAGTACTTGTATATGCTGAGGAGGATCTGATAGGTATCACGTTTTAAAGGATGGCATGTTGGCTTAGCTAATTTTTTTAATTGCAGGGGTTTATTGTAGGCGGATCAATGCATTTTTATAATAATGTATATGAATTTTATATGTAGGACAGTTTTGTTGATTAGGAATATTATTGTGTAACCTTAAGTTGGCCCCCCTCACCCCTCGATAATATCTTCTTGTTTAAGCATAGAATCTTCGAGAATACTATTTTGTACAATCTTCATAAACTTTTTATATTCATCAATATTATCAGAGCTGTTGATCGGCACTTTAAGTATGGCAATGATTTTATTATTTTCTAATTTATGAAATTGATTAGTGTCGTCATCTTGCTCATCTATAATCATTTCTATATCGGGTAAGATAACTTGCTGATTGTTTACAATTTGGTCATTTGATGTAATATTGTTATGATCGACAGATGTTTAACCAATAGCAGAACTAGATGTTTGTTTGTTAGATACATCATTATTTACGTCTAGATTTTGGTCTGTTGATTGGCCCGCTGTGTTTGTACTGACTTTTTTGGACGAAGAGACCAAGAATACTGGTGACGACGTATTTTGTAAAACTTGATTATTGGTATTAAAACTAACTTATTATTTCTTTTTACAAAGTTCACGTCTGCTAGAAGCCTCTTTAGGTTCTAGCGGTTCATTTATATTAGTTTGCAGAGGAGTAACAATATTGTCAGGTTCCTTTTTTTTTTGAAGAAACTACAGGGCCACCGTCATTTTTATCTTGGACCAAGTTTTTGGCCATTTCTGAACAAGTACGTTGTGAGAGAGGGGCGTTGGCGTCGCCATATTGTTCATATCAAAAGTAATTTCAACAAAGCCTGGGTACAAAGAGCTAAAATATGCCAGTTTTTTATAAACACTTTTCTTAAAAATTTTGGTAAATGACAGGAGCAGTTTTTTCAAATTCCCCTGATGATTAAATTATTATTAACACCATTATAATGTTTAAATGAAAAAACAAAAATAAATTTGGAATTCAATTTGCTGATCAGATTAGATTTGGTATGAAAATTTGTTGATCCTATTTTTGGTATTAGCAATTTGATTGGCCAATGTTAGTTTGTTATTATCAAAATATGGGCATGATTTGCACAATTTTTTTTCCGGAAGTATTATAGTACTTATTAATAGTACTAGACAGGACAGGACAAGACAAGACAGGACAGGACAGGACAGGACAGGACATGGACAGAACTCTTAAACCACAATTTTGTGATTTAGAGCTTCCTGTGGTACTTTTATGTCATATTAAGTTTAACCATCAAATTGTAGGTTTTTTGGTAGAATTTAATTTTGTTGATCATTTTTATTTACTGAATTTAAAAAAAAACATTTCAATCGCAAATTCACAATTCATTATAACAAAAAAAAAAAATTTTATTTTTTAATAATGTTGTGTTAACATGTAATAAGTGATTAATAAAAAAATATTTTGAAACATTTTTTAATTATTTTAACAAAAAAAATGTTGCAAAACCATTTTTTATTAATAAAAAAAACAGTTTCGCAACATTTTTTAATTGTTTTAATAAAAAACATTGTGAAACTGTTTCTTTAATAATAATTTTATAAAAAAATGCAAAAAACATCGCAAAAATGTTTTTTATTAGGTCCATCACTCCTTTCGTCTCCCATCACTCTTTTTCGTCTCCCATCACTCCTTTTCATCTCCCAACACTTCTTTTTGCCTCCCATCACTCCTCTTCATCTTTCCATCACTCTTTTTGCCTCCCATCATTCCTCTTCATTTTTCCATTACTCTTTTTCGTCTCCCATCATTCCTTTTCATCTCTCATCACTCCTCTTCATCTTTCCATCACTCTTTTTGTCTCCTATCATTCCTTTTCGTCTCCCATCATTCTTCTTCATCTTTCAATCACTCCTTTTCGTCTCCCATCACTGGTCATTTTTTTTTACAATAACTTCCACTTAAAGATCTTTCAAAATTATGTCAAGCTCCCTCATGAAAATGACCTCTTGTTATATTAAAAAATAACAATACTATAAATTAAAAATATAAATAATTATATAATTCCAAATTCTTGGATTAAAAAATTTTTTATTTTTAATATTTGCGATTTATTAGTAATTTCTTTTTTTTTCTGTATTCGCGATTTTTAAGGTTTCTCATAACTTTTTTATATTTTTGAAGCGGATATAACTCTTCATGTTCTTTTTTAATTTTTATTGATTTTTCAATATATGGCAATTTGTTTTCTTTTGTCGTGTTATTCCACATATTTCCTATTATTTTCGACAATTCACGAGATGTAGTGTTGGGATATTTTAATTTTACAAGTTTAAATATTTCACTTTTAAATAAAATAAATGAATTAGGTGGTTTTTTTGTAAGTAATTCAAAATCATACAAAACATAAAGTGGTACATTTATGTTATTTATTCTTTTAATGGCTTTTTCAGAATTTTTGAATAACGATTTATTAATAAGAACAGGTATATAGTCATTTTGAATATAAAAAATATCCTTTGTATTATATAAATTAAATAAAGACATAATTTACAAAAAATTGAATCTTCGTTATATATAATGAAATTTTTTTGTAAATATAAATACATATATACAAATACATATCAATAAATTAATAATACGACTAATAATTTAATAAAAACAAAAAAAATAATTAATTTTTTTTGATCATAATAACATTAATCGTAATACTTATTATAATACAATTAAACAAATAATTTGTAATAAGAATACATTATTAAGTATAATTTAAGTAGAGACAATTATCGATTTACATTTTAGTATATATAATACATATTAATTAATTATAATACAACACAATAATTCAATGAAATGAAAGAAATTGAAATACTTTGAAAATATAATAGAAATATAACATAATTTTAGTATAAATTACTAAAATACAATTTAGCAACAACTACACATTACGGTGTAAAATTTATTATAAATACGATAATGATTTAAATTCTAGTAATTTAATAATAATACGATAAAATAATTCAATGAAATGAAAGAAATTAGTTTTTTTTTTTGAAAAAAAGATAAAATTTAAAATTAGTTAGTAATACTTATTAAATACGATTAAACAATTAATCAAGTGACAAAAATTAAACTTCAATACATAATAAAATAAAATTAAATACGATTATTTATTTAATTACAATAATACTGAAAAGTTTTATTTATTTTTTCAATACTGGCATTAAAATATATTTATGTATATATAGGTCACATAAATTTACAATGTTATCAAATAAAATGGCAACCCTTCCGAAATCTCCCCAGGAAAATCAGTTTACAGTTGCCGATATTCCAAAAGATAATATATTGGAAATTAAAGAAATAATAAAAAACCCAATATTTAATGAATATTATATCAAAATAAAAGAATTAATAACGGAATATAGAAAGGATACAATATATCACATATTAATTCCTTCTTTATTAGCCATTTCACATCACGCATTAATTAATGAAGGATTTTTAAATAATAAACATGAAATTAATTATAAAATTAAATTTAATGGTAAAACTAAAAGCTATAATTATATTATCGGCAACTCATCTAAGGAGAATAAAGTCAAACCCAAAGATAACTTTGCTTAAATTATTGGTTACGATATAACGAATCTTCCTGAGTTAGCTCGATTATTAGCCGTAGCAAATCACTTGACAGAAGATTCGGTTAATCAACACTTAGAATGGATGAAATTGAACACTTATACCTTTAAGTACAAAGAAAAAAATATGAATAGAATAGAATATACAGGTCAAATACAAAGCTTATTAGAAGACCTTACCTGGCAAAATGAATATATTAATGGATGGAATAAATTAGTTAGATATTTTTTATTGGGAATCATGATGTATGGATACTACCAAAATGATTTAAGTAAATCAATAAAAAAAAATAAAAAAGCAAAACAACAAAAATCAAATTTTTTGAACGAGCTAAATAAAGCAGTTTCTAAATGCACCAATAGTATAATGGAAGAAAGTAAAACTAGTACTACAATTAATTCTGCTTTAGAAATAATTAAAATGGATAATGAATCTGCTGATAGTAAACTAACAAAGGAAGAATTAATTAAAAAACTCAAGGGTCATTTAAAGTTTTCATATTACTTATTTTATTTTGTTAGAATGTTTGGATATGTATCATTGATAGCTTCAGTTTCTCCAGATCTGGCAGACAAACTACTAAAATCAATTAATCCAAAAAATTTAAACGAAATTAATAATTCTTTTAATGATTTAAAAGAAATTGATTTAGGAAAAGATCTAATCGCAAAAAATGCAGAATATGGAAATATAATTTGCAGAACAGTAATTGAATGCAGTCAAACTATGAAAATACATAACGATAAATTAAAAGAAGGCTTAGAGGAATTAATTGATCGTTATGCTTTTAATACTTATAGTAACATAATATTCGAAGAAATAAATATTAATAATGAGAATAACTACAGAAGCGAATTTAATGCAATATCAGACGACGACGATATAAGCATGGACGAGGACGAGAAAAATAAAATAATGGATAAATTAAATGAAGATATACAAGATTTAAAAAGAAAATCAAGCATTGGTTCAAAGAAAATTGATCGATGAGAAAGAAACTGGTTAGTAATAAACGGATAAATAAAACAACCGCTCCTTATAAAAAAAATAGAACACGTGGAAATAAAACCAAAAATAAAACCTTTAATTTAGAAGCGTTTAATACAGAAAGCCAGATAATTGATGACATTAAAAAAAATGAAATGCGTTCTCATATAAAAACTATTCGTAATGCACTTGACGAAAACATTTATAATGAATTAATTAAAAAATCAAGTGAAATTTTACATTAATACAATAATTTGAATGAAAGTGATGCAAAATTAGCTTCACAATATTCAACATTTAAAGAATTTATAGATTACAATCATGTATTTATAATGGAAGAAAAAGAAAAAGAGATCATACAAAAAAATGTTATTGATTTTCGATCAGAATTAAATAATCTTCAACAAACTCAATTCAATAACAACTTCAATACAATTACATCACAATATCAAAATAACGTTGGCTTTGATTGTTTAAATGATGATGATAAAAATCTTTTTATATTGAATGAAACAGTTATTTATTGCAACAATTCTAATTTTTTTACACAATAGTATTATCATTTTTTACAATACAATTTTTTATATAAATTTGACTTCTTGTCAATTGATAACAAAATTCAATGGCCGAAGAATTAACTAATTTATTTGATAATCTTCAAATTGAAAGAAATAGCAAATATGAAAATACAAACGTATATTGCGAGCAGATTAATACTATCTCTAACACTTACGATCATTTATTACTAAATTTGATTAAAATTTTAATAGCAGATAACACAATGAAAATTAATATTTATGATAGAGTAATAATTATAAACAATGTTTTGTTTTGCATAAATCTTAATCAAAATAATCAAATTGAAGATTATATTCCATATAAACCTTTAATGCGATTACCGGCATATAATAATAAATTATCATTTGTTTCTAAAAATGACCCAACTTGGTGGGATGAATGTTGTACTGAATTTGAAAATTCTATGTTACATCTTAAAAATTTAACTAATAATACTACAACATTCAATATTAAATCAATGATTGACCAAAAAAATTATATAGAAATTGAAATTATCAATTTAACCATTAAAATTATGAATAAAGAAAAAATAAGTGAATTTAGTTTAGTTCAAATGTACATTTTATCATTATACTTAGAAAATTTTTTTATAGAATATAAATTAGAATCAATTTATAGCGAAGAATTTTTATATACAAATAAATACTTTACTTTCTATAGCCAATTAGTAATAAACTATTTAAAGAAAAGTGATCTGTTTTATTCTTATAATGAGAATTTTTATTTAAGATTCATTAACCCATCACTATTATATTTATTATACAGCGTTAAAAATACATTAATTCTTTTTAGACCTTATGGGTATGATGCATTATGTGATAATTCGGATATTATAGATTTAAACATACATGAAATAATTTCATTCAAAAAAGAAGGATTAAAATACTTTGCATTAAATAATTTAATTGAATTAAAATTAAATAATAAAAAATTACATATCATTAATTCTGACGAATATGCTAATGTAATTTGCAATGATGCTTATATATTGAATTAGTTTTAGTATTAAAGTATTAGTATATCACTTTACTACATATCGGCGGATTTGTTTCATCACCTAAATATGCTGAATTTTTGCATTATGTAAGCACAGCAAAGTTAAGGATGCATTGCACGATATCCATAAAGATGTGTGATTAAAAAAAATCAATTTTGATACGATTTTAATTTTGGCCGGAATTAACATAATTTTGGCCAGATTTATGATATGTAGATCAGTGTAACATCATATGATAACGCTAAGCCACTCCAATAAAATGTTTTTTTACTTTCGCTTCTTTTTAATTTAATTTCTAATTTTAAAAAGTACACAATTAGTATACGAGTCTCAAGTTAAAACTAAAAAATTGATTTTTAAATTATAAATTTAATCTATTACAGTATTTATATTAATACTTTAAATTTAAGTATAATAAGAAACATAAAACATTTTGAACGCTCAACACTTGTGACAAAAAAATAGTGAAATATAAAGATAACCACCCAAACTCTTTTCAAAAATTCACTTTCAAAATATCTTTACAATAAGTCTTCTCAAATGAACCTATATAAGCAAAAAGGGAGAATTTAGAACAATATTATTTAAAAAACTTCTTAGATCTAAAAGGTAAAAAGAAAAAAAAAAAGAAATAGAAAACTAGCCAAAAGAATAAAAAAAAACTCCAGCACTAAATATTCATACAACTCACAGACTGACATACCTTAAGTCGGATAGGTTGTAACTATGTCGGATGGGTTAAAACACGGTTTTTTTTAAAAATATTTTTTTTTTAACGTTGGCAAGTTCAAAAAAAATTTTTTTTTCAATTGATCTACAACTCACCTGATGTGAAATCTTGTGTTTGCTGATCAGTTTAGTATTACGCAAAAGGACTAATAAGGCAATAAAGCAATTTTATCCCGTGAATCAAATCCGCCCATATGAGCAAAGTGATATATATGAAATTTATTATAGTTACAAAAGAGCACGATTGATTAGATAAATTAAAATTTTAGTTTGAACTAAAAATATATTTGAGTTGTATTTTTCTTATTACTTTATGTTTAAGACTATTGCAATAATAAATCGTTTTGCTTATTAGATTATCATAAATATCAAAAAATACTTGTTGTTATTATAGTACATGTGTATTTTCAGCAGAATTTATTTGGAAAAGTATTCGTTATTGAGGCGTCATACATTGTTGCCGTAATTTTTTGTATGGAAATGCAATTATGTGCGACGATAATTGTACATGCTATTCGCAATATTGTTGAATAAACGTATAAATGGAACACACTGACACATTATGGAAAAATTCAATAAAATGAATCAAAAATTTATCAAGGTTTTATTATTCGTTTTATAACCCATTTTTATAATGCCTTAAGAATTTTCAATTATTTCCGTTGTGACGTATTCCATGGTGATCATGAGACAATTGACAAATATTGTTCTTTAACAATACAAAAAAAAAAAATACAATACAATACAAATAAATAACTTAGTGTTTCATTAGTATAAAAAAAATGCTCAATGCACAAAAACAATAATTATTAAGTTAAGTCTTAATACAATATGAATTTAATAACATATATCAAATTTAAACTTAATTCAATATGTCGGGATATTAATTTATTATATATTATGTATTGTTTATTAATTTTAATTGTTTTGAGTTTGTAATTATAATACGATAATAGTATAAATGTATTATTATGATTTGATACAAATTAAAAATATTTAAGTAAATTTTTATTATTAGATTTATCAAAAAATATGTTCAATAGAATATCTGTCAACTCGTACATTGATAATAAATGTAATAGAAAAAAATATTTATTGATTTTCACACAAAAATAAATTGAAATACTGCACTATCTTTGCTTCAATTTTATAATTGTTATTGATTGAATATTTGTTATTATGCAATTTAATTTTTTAAATTATCGTTGCCTCAATTAAAGCTCCGAACGGTTCGGGCTAAACCGGGGAACTGATCCGAAACCGGCTCAAAATTCGGTTCGGTTTGGTTCAGGTATTAGAACCGAAAAACCGGCGGTTCGGTTCGGTTTAATCTGATTTTTTATAAAAATGCGAAAATCGAATAGCCGGCCATCTAGTGATCGTACAAAGTCGAGCCATATATCATTGGATTCCTCTCGACGAGACGCGGCGAATGGTGGTAAGATCATGTCTCTAGCATCGATAGAGCACACGTTAACCCACGCTAAATGATTTATCAATAATTGGAATTAGCAAGCTATCTATCGGTGCTAGAGACATGATCTTAGCACCATTCGACGCGTCTCAGTGAGACGAATCCAATGAATATAAATTCGTTCGTGTAGGATCACTGGATGGCGAATAATATCAAGTTTCACATTTTTTTAAAATTTTCGAGCGTTAAAAATTAAAAATTCCGATACATGAATTTATTCGTCGTCCAATGGTCGTATAAATATGAATTAGGACTCATTGGATTCGTCTCGATGAGACGAGTCGAATGGTGGTAAGATCACATCTCTAGCATTGATAGATAGCTTGCTAATGCCAATTTTTTATAAATTATTTAGCGTGAATTAACTTACGATCTATTAATGCTAGTGACATGATCTCACCACCATTCGACTCGTCTCATCGAGACGAATCCAATGAGTCCTAATTCATATTTATACGACCATTGGACGACGAATAAATTCATGTATCGGAATTTTTAATTTTTATTGCTCGAAAATTTTAAAAAAATGCGAAACTTGATATTATTCGCCATCCAGTGGTCGTACACGAACGAATTTATATTCATTGGATTCGTCTCGACGAGACACGTCGAATGGTGCTAAGATCATGTCTCCAGCACCGATAGATAGCTTGCTAATTCCAATCATTGATAAATCATTTAGCGTGGGTTAACGTGTGTTCTATCGATGCTAGAGACATGATCTTACCACCATTCGACGCGTCTCGTCGCGACGAATCCAATGATATATGGCTCGACTTTATATGATCACTAGATGGCCGGCTATTCGATTTTTCGCATTTTTATAAAAATCGGATTAAACTGAACCGAACCGCCGGTTTTTCGGTTCGGTTCTTACGGATTTCGGCTCTAATCCAAACCGTCTATAATCCGGACCAAACCGACCCGTTCGGAGCTTTAGCCTCAATTTTATAATCGTTATTGATTTAATATTAAGTCTAATATAATAATTATGACCGAAACTGAAGATAATATTTATTGATTTTCACACAAAAATAAATCGAAATACTGCACTATCTTTGCTTCAATTTTATAATTGTTATAGATTGAAATTATTGTTGCCTCAATTTTATAATTGTTATTGATTTAATATTAAGTCTAATATAATAATAATGACCG
Organism: Rhizophagus irregularis; assembly: GCF_026210795.1. NCBI lineage: Eukaryota > Fungi > Glomeromycota > Glomeromycetes > Glomerales > Glomeraceae > Rhizophagus > Rhizophagus irregularis. Next base: position 5,760,619 of record NC_089433.1, read on the forward strand.
AAACTGAAGATAATATTTATTAATTTCCACACAAAGATAAATCGAAATACTGCACTATCTTTGCTTCAATTTTATAATTGTTATAGATTGAAATTATTGTTGCCTCAATTTTATAATCGTTATTGATTGAATATTAAATCAATACAATAATGATGACCGAAACTGAAGATAATATTTATTGATTTCTACACAAAGATCAATCGAACACTGCACTATTTTTGCTTCAATTTTGTAATTGTTATCGATTGAATATTCGTTATTATGCAAATTGATACGATAATGGTTTATAGAAGATAATATTCTTTGATTTTCACACAGAGATTAATTGAAATACTGCACTATCTTTCTTCGATTTTATAATTGTTATCGACTGAATATTTAATCGATACAATGATGATAACCGTAATAAAAGATAATATTTATAGATTTGCCATTCAAAGATAAATCAAAATACTAGATTATTGTTTTTTTAATTATATAATTGTTATCAATTAAATATTCGTTATTATGACTCAATTTTATTATTTAATCGATACAATAATGATGGCCGTATTAGAAGATAATGATTATTGATATCTAAACAGATAAATCAAAATACTGCATTATCTTTGCTTTAATTTTATAATCGTTAATGCTTGAATATTAGTTATTATGTGATGCTTCAAATAGATATTTAATGTAAAAAAATCAAAATTTATAATAATTTTGTCAGCGTTTGTTGAATTGTATATTATAATATAGCATTAATACATAATTAAAGCTATTCTTTTTCTATCAAAAAAGGTAATTATTATTATTATTATAACTTAATTTAAATTAGTATCACTTGTTGTAATGAACGCAAATTTTTATATAGAACAAAACGTCACTTTCATGAAAGCTTAACATGCTTTTAAAGATTTTTTAAATGAAAGTTATTGAACACTGCCATTAAAACTTCAATTTGACATATCAGTCAATAAGGATTCAATTTTTATAATATTAATTATTAATTTTCTAAATTATTAGACTATAGTATAAATCTAGTTATATTAAAACACATAAAAAAATGGTTCATTATATTTTTTATCAATAATAATATAAGAAATGTTTTAAAACATTTTTTTTATATAAAAGACTTATAGATAATAAATTCATTATAATACTATCAACTTTGTAGGCAAGTCAGAGCAATAAATTTATTAATTTTAAACTAATACAAAATTATGAAAATACACAATATAAAATTTTCATCTATTACTTTGCGACTTTGCAAACATCACTTAAAGTTTTGTTTTTTTATAAAATTAATAATAGCATACAATTGAATTAACATTGTACAGTTTTGTATTTATTAATATTTCATTTTTATATAAAGTAAGTAAGTAACACTTAATAAATACAATTTAATGATACAATACTTAATATATTTATAATACTGTTTTCATGCTGCAATCATGCAACACATTCAATTGTCCAATGAATTATTAATTTGAAATGATTGTTCATATTATAATTTGTTAAATTATCAAATATCAATAGCGACTAATTTTAAAAGTAAACATATTGATAACATAATTTTGTATTACCTATTGTAATTTTTTACGACTGTTGTCTTTGAAAACGCACAAAACAATAAAATTTATTTTTGTAAACAAAAAATACATAAATGAATGTGACGAAAACCACATATATTATAAGAACACTTTACAATTCAAAGTTATAACGTAAAAAAAATATTTTCAAAATAAATATGCATATACGAAAGTTAATTTAGTTATAATTTATTATAAGTATATTTTCAAAAGCGTGAACTTAATGCTTTTTTTTTATAGTTCTGGATGAGCGTGTAAGTATGATAAGTCTTTAAAACAGTTCTATTATTTGGTGCAAGATGTCATATTTAATCTGATTAAGGACAATAAAGAGTAGGTCAAATCAATAACATCATCAAAAAAATTATTTCTTGATTTACTAAGTTTTGTATTTTTTAATTCGCATATAGCCTATAATAATAACAATATGACACAATTAATTGCTAATTCGGTTAAGATCGGCAGTGTCTTACTATGTAAAATCGGGGTAAAAAAAGAAAATAATTATCTCTTGATCCAATGATCCAATTTCAATGAACTTTTTTTTGTTCTATAGATCTTGATTTCCTCAATAAAATAAAAAATTTATTGAAATTGAAATACTAAATTATAAGAAAATCGTGAAAAAGTATTTCATATTATTATTATGACTAAATTTTAGTAAATCATAAAAAAAGAATTGATTCCTAATTCAGTGATCCAATTTCAATAATTTTTTTTTGTCTTTTAGGTCTTAACCTCTTCTTCACAATAAAAAAAAGTTTGTCAATATTGGACTGCTAGATCGGAAGATAATCACAAAGATATATTTTGCTATATCACTGAATCTAAAAATCGTCTGGCAAAATATGTTTTCGCAATTATCTCACGATCTAGAGGCCCAATTTTGACAAAATTTTTTTATTATGTAGAGATTATTGAGATCCAAATAACAAAAAAAAGTTTAAATCGAAATTGGATACTGAAAAAAAATCAGTTTATCGAAATTGGATAATCAGATAATTGTCTGCTTTGTTATTAATGGAATCTGATCGTTGTCAGTAAAATATGTTTTTGTGATTATCTCACAACCTAATGGTCCAATTTCAATGAAATTATTTTTATTTTATAAAGGTAATCCAGACTTACAGAACAAAAAAAAGTTCATCAAAATTGGATTATTAGATCATATGATAATTATTTTTATTATTTGCACCAATTTCCCCAATTTTACATAGTAGGACACTGCTGATCTTAACCGAATTAGCAATTAATGCGATTGATTTATAGATTCATAACATTTATAATAAAAACATTTTATTGTAGAAAGATGAATATTTTTTTGACCTTAATATATTAAATTTAAATTATTCATTTTTCGGACTACTGTACTAATTAATAAATGTGGGCTTAATTGTTATTTTCATAATTTATAATTCGTTATAGTTGCTAACTGATAAAAATTCATGTATTCTTACAAAATATATTTCAAGCATGATCAAATGAGTTTAGTTAATTTGAGCCATGCATAATTTTCATACTATAATCACTGATTGATGATTACTTTACGTTTTATAAAAAATTGTTTTAGGAGAACATAACAACATGCATATAATAATATTGCAAATACAACTAATATTGCGATTATTACTAGATAACAGTAATTTCCGCAGTTTAACCTTTCTTTGTTATAATGTGTTAATGCCTCACTGAAAGGTAGAAAAGAAAAAGGAAGCAGTAAGATTAACAAGTATATCATATTTGAGTACTATACGTAACTAACAATTGTTTTTAAATATCAAATTTTGTATTATTGACAACAGTATTATTATTTTACAGGTTGTATTGTTCTGCGAAAGTACTTATGTTTAGACAATAAAATAAATTATAAGTAATCCTGATTTAATGTTGAATATTTATATCTGTATTATCACGATCATAATAATTATAATGATTTCAATCTAATTGTATCGAAAAACAAACGTTACGACATGATACACAAACATTCCAATGGGATAATAAATATTTGAAGTGATAAAGTTAATTGTCCTTTTTTTGTTAATTTGAATCTTAATCATCAAGTATAATTAGTAACATTAATAAATTTGCAATGCAAAAGTTAATTACAAAAAACATTTTTTTTAGTCAGGTGATAGAAATAAAGGTACATAGTATTTTATACAAAGTATTTTCAGTATCTGAAAGATCAATAATTAACCATCCTTATATAGCTTTATATCAAACTATTTTTAGTAATGCTGAAATTAAAAAAATTTTAATCTCCCAAAATGTTTACGTAATACTACCATGTATAAATATTTAATAAAATTGGACACTACTTTAACTATTTATTTGTTTTTCTCCCACGCCCAATTTTTGATACTTTTGTTATATTGCTTTCAAAATATTGTATTCATTATTTTTCCCAATTTTCAAAAATAAAACAATTACTCATTTACGTATAAGTTGGAAATTGTATCAATAATTATCAATCATCTAATTAAAAATAATATCAGGTTTTTAAAATACTGGTCATTTTGTTTAATTTGATTAACAAAACAAGCATATTCATAACATATATAAAAATAATTTATATAATTGTAATTTACGTAATATTACATAATGGCAATAATAAACATTTAAATATTGATTTGGTATACGTAATTATTATAGAATATCATTAATATTTAATAACGCAATATTATCGCAAAACATAAAAATGTAAACCAAAACGAACAATTTAATTTTGCTGTATTTGTTTATGAAAATGATCATTTATGGTTAAGTTTTAAACTAATTTTTTTAAAACTGAATTATATAGTGTGCGACACTGTCTCTGCCTTTTTGAATTTTCAGAAATTCAATAAATTGCTCATATTTAAGCGCAGCTTAAAATTTAAATATTTTCTCTTAAATGATGACATGCACACTTTCTCTCGATCGATTGCCTAATAAAAATTTCTTTCGGTTAAAATCGATTTTCATTTATAATACTTTTTAATAAAAGTACACATACACAATATTATTTAATTAAATAAGTGTAACAATCACAATTTATTTATTTTATCAAACCGGCATCAATATAAGTCTATTTAGCTCACTGATCTAAAACGGATCATAAATTACATTTTGCTATTTATAATAAACTAAACAAAGAACAAATGCATTATGTTAGTTACCTTTGAACTTCAATTCCTTCTATTTTAGGATTGAATGGACCTTCAGATTCATGTGTAACTTTATGAAACTCGTATTATCGTTATAATAGGAAATTAATAGTTCTCTTATCTGGGAATAATGCAATGCTGAAAACATTATAAAATTTCAGCTAATTACTTTAGTTTTTAAATGATTAAAATATATCGATATGGATCATCTTTTTCTTACTTGGGTTTGTTTATTTACAATATAGATTTTAATAATTTAAAATAATGCATTTACTTATAAATTTTTTACATATTTAGAATTTGTGCTTAGAAGAGAGTAATAACTTGCAAGTAAAGTTTATTTTCGGTAAATACTCTGAAACTAGAAAATATTGTTTGGATTGTAAAAACAATGATGAACAATTGCAGCATTTACGTGTTTTTGCAAGTGGATTTTTAGCGAAGATATACGTATCTAATAAATTTCCTGATTTAAAAGGAAAGAAATTTGACGAAATTTGTAACGAATTGCAGGATGACATAATAAGGAGATTTTGCCAAAATAAAGATTATGAATTTTTTGAAGATGAAATATTGATTAAAAGATTATCTCGTTTCTTTGATCAAAAGTTAAATGATTACAGTAAAATATGTAAGAAATTTGTGAACGATAAAATTGTATATTTTATTGTAAACGAAATCTATGGAAGTAGCAATAACGATAACAATAATGATAATGATAAATTATCTGAAAAGAAAACGATCAAGAAAATATTTTCTAAACTAGAAAGTAAGGTATATTTAATCTATCAATATTAATATTTGAAGTCAAACTAACTATCGTGCATTCAACATTACTGTACCGTTAATACTTAACCAACCTCATCACTTGAATGTAATTCATAATATAAGCATTACCATTACTCAGATAAATAGTAATAATGTTAACTTTAGTTGTACGCAGTAATTTTTTTAATAAATAAATAAACCCGTTTATTATTTAACGTTAAGGATATTTATTATTTTTAGATCATTGTGGAATATTCCGTCGTATTTTGAATTCAAATGATTTATCTAATGCTTATAAAAATAACATTTCTCTAAGTAATGTAATACAAGAAATAATTTTCGGATCACTTTTTGAAAAGTCTTATCATCATTCATTTAACGTTAATTATTTTAAAATATTTAAAAATCTTATATTTTATTAGTTAGGTTTAAGATTATTTTTGTTTATTACTACATAAAATAAAATTTTATACTCAATATAAACAAATTATTGATCTTAAAATAAAAGTATTATATTTTTAATTTTCATATCACTAGGCTTTTTGAAAATGGATCATAGCCACATAATTGTTTAAGCTTTGATATTCTAATTTCTTAGTCGATTATAAATATTTTCTTAGTTTATGAACAGGTTTATTGATATTGATCATAGCCACATAATTGTGTGGCTTTGATATTCTAATTTCTCAGTCGATTATAAATATTCTCTTAATTTATGAACAGGCTTATTGATATTGTGTGGCTTTTGATATTCTAATTTCTCAGTCGATTATAAAGTTTCCCTTAATTTGAGTTTTTTATGAACAACTGTTTTGGATGGATTTTTGGCTTCCTATTGCTATAGAAAGTTAAGAACCTGTCTAAAGCAAGTTTAAAGAATTTTATTTCTTATAATTAACATCGAAAATATACTTTGTCCGCCACGTGATCATTGCCTAATGAAATCGCAAATATAAATTTTTCACTCTGGAGTTCTGGCAGAACGGTTCCAAGCAGGTTTGCGCATAATTGTTTCAGACCTTTCCTTTAGTAATAATTCTTACTGAATTATTATTACCTTTTTTAGGCTAAGGTTATCATAATTTCGGCCCAGAAAGAATGCGTGCATTTTACATCACATATCAATATAAAATTCCCAACATAGATGGAATTTATAATAATTACCACACAATTGAAGCTTTTATTCTTTTGTAAAAAAAAACTTATTGGAATTTGGAAAAATTAACTATTATACTTCAAATACTTGTAACAATGAAGTTAAAATATTTGAAAAATTTCTTAGAATATTTTGAATAATTCATGAATTATGCAATGCAAATAATTTTTGGTGCATGTATGAATTTCAAAAAAGTGATTTTGTAGTCAAAAACACAATTGTTTTTGAAAAAATCGTTGTAATCAGATTGATTCCAAATTTCTTTCAAACATTTATAATAATTTAACATTAGAATAAATAAAATGTGAAATAGATTGGAATGAATATATAAAAATTATAAAAAATGATTTTATTAAAAAATGTATTAGAAATAAGAAGGGAGTTTTGGAATGAAAAATTATACTATAGTGCAGAACTTCTACTTATGTATAGTAACAATTGATTAATTATAAATTTCTAAAAAAAAAATTTTTTTATATTAAAGTAAAAAATTTAACTGATAGTTTTTATAGATATGATCATTAGCTTTAAAAATTATCAGTTATTTTTTTTCTAAATAAAATTTTGGCTAAGTTTTAGCTGTTTAAAAATCTGTAATTTAATTATACTGACCAAATTTAGTTAAAATTGAGACTAGTCTAATTTTTGCATTACAGATCTTTTTTAGCAACATTTAATATAATATTAATTGTTATTATACTTCAGATTTTTTTTCAATATGCTAAGAAGAAAAAAAAGTTCTAATATTGCAAAAAAAAAAAATTAATAAACAAAATTGTTTAAATATAGGTCAATTTAATGTTATAAATAATGATATTTAAAAGACAGTTTAGATGATAAATTTATACACAAAAGAATTCAAAAACTAAAGTAATTTTACTTTAATTTGGTTAAAAAATGCACATAATAAAATATAAATCTCATTATCATATACCTGATTTATCAGTTTATAATGAAATATAATAAACAAATATATTATATAAATTTTTATATCATATAATTAATAAAATCTTAATTTCTGATTGGCTAATATATGTATCACGTGATGCTTACATAATCTAAAAATTGAGACTTTTTTTTTAATTTTTAAATCAATTCCTTTTAACAAATAGAATTCAATTCTTTTTATAAAATTAAAATTCAATCATAGAATCAAATTTTATTTAAATTTTTTTAAGTTTCTATTATAGAGGTTCTGCACTGTAGTTTAATTTATTATGCGAGATTCTTTAAATAAGTCAATAATTAACGTTAATATAATTGATTTTAACTTCTTTATACCAAAGTTAAACATATTAACTTACGTTTTCTTTTTTCACAAAATACTATTAAAATTAACGTAATACCTATATCTGATAAAAAAGTACAAGGCTGTACTTTGACTGTGATACATAATATTGTATGTATTACAGAATGTGGATTTTAATAAAAAAGTACAAACCTTGTCCTTTTTTCTTTGTAAAAACAAAGTACAACCTTGTACTTTTTTTTATCAGATATAAGTACAAGTTTTTTTTATCACATTTTATTTATATGGATTTATTTTTGTATGATACGTTCAAATTTTTCCTTTCAAATACCTCATCCGTTCACTCCATAAAATTTTAAATACTTGTTATTTTTCAATATGTCTTCATTAATGAATCTGTCTTTTAAACAAATATGCACAGAAATTACTTTTAAAAATGACCTCGCATTGACCCACAATAGAACCTTTAAAAGTGACCTCACGTTGACCAGCGCGAGGGAACCTTTTTAAAAGTTACCTCGCATTGAAACGTGCGAAGGAACCTTTTCTTTAAAAAGTTACCTCGCATTGAAACGTGCGAGGGAACCTTTCCTTTAAAAGTTACCTCACATTGAAACGTGTGAGGAAACCTTTTTAAAAGTTACCTCACGTTAACCCGCGCAAGGGAACCTTTTTAAAAGTTACCTCGCATTGAAACGCGCGAGGGAACCTTTTCTTTAAAAAGTTACCTCACATTGAAACGCGCGAGGGAACCTTTTTAAAAGTGACCTTACATTGAAACGCGCGAGGGTACCTTTTTAAAAATGACCTTGCCATTATAAATTTTGACATTAAAAATAAAAATTTATTTTAAATTCTTCAGAATCAAAATGGTCCAACTTCTCTTTAAACACAAAAAAAATGTAAAATACATGTAAGTTGTAAGTATAAGATTGTAATATAGTACTGATATCGGTATATGATATTTAAGATAAACCATTTTTTTTAGAAAAAGAAAGTCAATGTTTAGAGCTCCGAATGGGTCAGGTCAAGTCAGGTTAATTGATAAACCTGACCTGAAATTTTTTTTCAGGTCAGGTCAGGTCAGGTTATATCAGGTTGTCTGTTTGACCTGACCTGACCTGAAACCTGATTAAGTATTGAAAAAAAACGGTACAAAACTTTTTTTTTTTTAATATAACATTATGAAAAAAATGTTTTCGCAACGTTATTATTGAAATATCAAAAAAAAAATGTTACGAAACATTTTTTTAATATAATATTATGAAAAAACGTTTTCGCAACGTTTTTTCTCGAAATATTGCGATTCAACATTTTTATATTAAAATCATATAAAAAAGTGAATCCCAATACTGCAATTCACTTTTTTTATATAGAATTAATATAAAAAAAGTGAGTTGCGGTATTGCGATTCACTTTTTTATATTGATTTTGTATAAAAAAAGTGAGTTGCGGTATTGCGATTCACTTTTTTATATTGATTTCATATAATAAAAGTGAGTTGCGGTATTGCGATTCACTTTTTTATATTGATTTCATATAATAAAAGTGAGTTGCGGTATTGCAATTCACTTTTTTATATTGATTTCATATAATAAAAGTGAGTTGCGGTATTGCGATTCACTTTTTTATATAGATTCTATATAAAAAAAGTGAGTTGCGGTATTGCAATTCACTTTTTTTATATAGAATTAATATAAAAAAGTGAATCCCAATATCGCAACTCACTTTTATTATACGAAATCAATATAAAAAAGTGAATCGCAATACCGCAACTCACTTTTTTTATATAGAATCTATATAAAAAAGTGAATCGCAATACTGCAACTCACTTTTATTATATAGTAGAATCAATAGTTTCAGGTTAACAGGTCAATCAGGTCAGGTCAATCTTCATACCTGACCTGAATTTTTTTTAAAAATCTCATACCTGACCTGAATTTCAGGTCAGGTCAGGTCAGGTTACCTGAATTTGGCTGACCTGTTCGGAGCTCTATCAATGTTAAATTTTAAGCCTTACAAACTTTTTAAATTATATTTCTATTTAGGAAATCATAAATCGTGAAAGTACGTTGCGTATTACTTCAACAATCTAGCTGAGTCGTTATCTTGTTGACCTAATATTAAAGCGTGGAAATCTATGGTAAATCCATCACGTAATGAATCAACAAGTTAAATATACACAACTTTGTGTAATCTATTTGTATTAAATGACGCATTTATATATGTCAAATGAACGCTCATATTTTTACTTTAAAGCTTTTTTTTAAAGAAAACTAATTAATATAAACAGTGAATGCGCTGGGTGTGATGCTGAAGCCATTTTGAGTTGGAAAATCACGTAATCTTTTGATTCTCTTAGAGCTTATCATCGATTTGTTAATATTTATGATACAAGATTTTATCAGCTTCACATAAAATATTTATGATACAAGATAAAGAATTTTTTAACTAAAACAAAATTGCACAATTAAGTAAAATTAAGTTATCTCTGAATGCTACCTGAAATTGTGTATTTTAGATTTAGCCTTTATTAATTTTAGATTTTTATAGAAATATTGTGATCTCTATATTATATTTCATATTAAACCAATTAGTACTAATTATTTGTTGAATTAAAATATTTTGTTAAACATATTGATATTTAAAAATTCATAAAATGTTTTAATTAAAATACTTGTGTCAATTGTTGATTTATGGCATAAACTAGTTAAATTAAAATGGCAAGATAACTATAGATTTATTTATTGTTTGACTAGGACCCAGAAATATATATAAAAGGGTCAGGTTTGAGTTTGCGTATTTTGAACTAAAAAAGTCATGAAAATCTTTCCTTTTTTAGATAATTTTTGATAATGCCAGTCAGACTTTTATTTCCTATTATAGTAACCGACTGGCATTATCATAATTCTGGCCCTGAAAAAATGCGTACAGCTCATAGTAAAAAATTTTTTTCATCACCTGACCCCTATATATATATTTCTGGTCCTGTTTGACTTATTGTTAGACATTATTGACATATAAAATAATAATAACTCTGAAAAATATGATTCAATTATATATGAATTATGCTGTTTGTCACAATGCAGACACTATTTTATTCTGCAATAGATTCAAAAATTTCTAAAATTTTAAATAAGCGATTTGTTTTTTTGTGATACTTCCACGATGTTAACTGAATTTGTGAGAATATTTCTCAATTGAGCTTTTTGTCACAATGCGAACACTTACGCTTTCGGTTAAATTAAAATACAAATTCTAATTTTTGTAACTTCAATCAAAATTAAATCTAAAACAATTTGAAAAATATGATTCAATTATATGTGAAGTAGGCTGTCTGTCAAAATGCAGATACTTACGCTTTTACCTAATTTTGCAATGAATCCACAAATTTTTAAAATTTAAAACAAAGCGATTTGTTTTCTTGTGATTCTTTCACAATATTAATCGTATTTGCGAGAATTTTTTTCAATTAAGCTATTTATCACGATGCAAACACTTACGCTTTCACCTAAATTAAAATGCAAATTCTAATTTCTATAATTTAAATTAAATTTAAATTTAAATAAATATGACTTAAACATATAATGATAAATATAAGAAATACGATACAATTATAAATTATGTGAATTGAGCTGTCTGTCACAATGCAAACACTTATACTTTTACCTAATTATGTTTAAAATGTATTTTTTCAAAAATTTTACTTGGATTTATTAATTTAAGGAATATAAATAAATGTATTAAAAGTTTAAGACAAAAAAAAAGATAAAACAAAAAAGATTTTTTATTTTAAGACTAGTCAGGAGTAAGGTTGCTTGTCTAAACCTCTTCAAAATCCTACGATTAGTTTTGTCAAAATTTTACTATAGATTTATTATAGTTTCGGCAGAGTTTCGGCAGTTTCAGCATTTATAATAAGTTTCGGCAGTTTCGCCTTTCTCCAAAGTTTCGCCAGTTTTTTAATATAACTTTAATATAGTTTCAGCAGAATTTCGCTTTTCGGCAAAACACCATCTTGCCTAAACCCCTAGGTTTCGGCAAGCAACCTTAGTCAGGAGAGTATATATATATATATTTTTTTTCAGGAAGAAGTAACCAATGAAGAGTACATAATAGAAGTAACAACTATTTCTAGCGGATAACTATATTATTATGAATGCTGAGGTTATATATCCCTTCAACAGTACCTTACCCTCTGGGCGAAACTACGCTAACAGTAAAACAACACTACTGACAATGGGAAAATGAGAAAAGATAAAATATAAAACGCTCCTAACAATAAATCTATATAAAAAAATTAGTAAGTTATCAGTAGATGTTAGAGTATGGTAAAAAAATGCTCGTCGGACTTATATGTGAAATAAAAATAAATTGTGAAAATATTGAAGTGAGTTTGTGACAGATCGTTGTTAAGAGATGATAACCATGGTAAGTTGTGTAGAAAATTTGAGGACGTGAGGTATATCCATTAATTGTTATTTTCATTATGTCTTCTGGAGTCATTTAGCGGGCAATGATAGTGATCGTAATAATTTGTATTGTTGAGAGATCATCTTCTTTTAAAAGAATCCCGTTGTTTTAATTTTTGGCTTTTTTAAATAATACACTGCACAACTGGCAATAAAAAGTACTTACGTAGACAGGTAGACAACTACAGAAAATTTATTTTTATTTATTTACGTCAATAATGTTTAGAAATTGAATAAATTATACTAGTTGCCATAATTAGAGTAATCCAAACCAACTATCCAATACTCTTGTTATCACAAACTTTATGTTATTTAAATTATTAATGTATAAAATAAATCAAAAATCTAATTTTATTTTTGAACAAATTCGAACTCTTGCAATTTTGAATTACATGATCAGATAATATTAATAATAAAATCAATAATAATGCTTTTATAGTCTTTAACTACCAACTGAAGCTTCTCAATTTATCAAAATATTTTTGATTTGATATGTTAGTTAGAAATATCTCAAATAAAACTGAAGTGTAAATAAATTTAAAGTATCCAAATTATCACATTGTGAAATCCAGCCTAAAGAATTTATACGAATTATTCGAGAATCAACAAATTCAATTTATATTTAATAAGTGTTTTCTTTTAATTAATGCTTCCTCAATTTCAATATAAACATCGTCAATTCCATATAACAATTGAATTTCAAGATTTTGTTGCAATTCAAAGTAGAAATTTTTAGATCGTAACCTAAGTTCCAGCTAAAAAATTCATATATTTAATATTTTCTGCAATATTAAGCAAATAACAAATAACAATTACTTACATTTTTTAAATTATTACAAACAACGTTAATTACAAAAAATTTTAAATTGCACTATTGCTCTTACATAACCATTTTTTTTTTATTATAAAAAAGTCTCGTCAACATAATTTCTGTCCAATAACGAAATATTATGATACATTTGTGAATATGATAAAAAATTTAGCAGGGAGAATAACAATATTAGATTTAGCTAAATCCATTCAAACATCTGGCCAATAAAATTCAGAATTAATCACGTGACATGAAATCACAAAAATAATTTTTAATATTATCGAGTCGAATAATAAAATTTGAACATAATCCTGCACAAAGACACCTTCCAAAGTAACCTCGCAAAGATCCTGCGTGAAATAACCTTACAAAATGTTCTAATTTTATTTTGCGAAAAAGTTTAATATGGCTATCTAATATCTGGTATAGAGTATAGACACTTAATTAATAAACTTCAAAATTATGAAAAATTAAATACTTATAACCACAATAATAATTACAAAAATGTTTAAAATAAAAAAATATAAACAGTTATAAAAATTGCAATAAAGAAATTTATTTCACATGTTAAAAATCGTTATACATCCTCATCATTATCACTTTCTTCTATATTTTCTATATTTAATTCTTTTAAAAGTTCATCCCATTTTTCATTTTTTATGTCAAGTAAATAAGATGGTCCAATATCACAAACTTGCCATTTTCTTTTTACACAACTTTTAGCTATTATATAAAAACGATTTGATAATGTTTTGATTCTAGTTCTTTTTTTCTTATTATTGATTAAATCAATTATTATTTTCTTGACAAATTTTTTATCGTTATAATATCTTAAAAAATAAAGATTTAGTAAATTCCTATAATAAGACACACCTTTACTTCGATTATTTAAAATATCTAAAATATTTCCAATTTTAATTTTAATTTCAAACTCTTCGAGTACTTTTTGAAATCCAGAAAACTCTTCGAATATTTCAATATCATCTTCGACATTTACTTTATTATAATTTAAAAACGTGCGAAATTTATCGTAAATCTCAATTTGTGTCGCTTTCCCTCTACTTTTAATTTTATAATTTTTTTTACGTTTTATTTGTCGTACAATTTGCTTAAACGTATCATCTAATTAATAATAAAAAAAAGAAAAAAAAATTAATAAAAATAATTAATAATAATATAATTATAAAAACAATTGTTATAATTACCAAAAAATGATTCCGCATTTAATATTTTAGTAAATTCATTAAGGTCAGAGTCTACCCACTCATTATTTTTTTTTTCATAAAAATTGCCTTTAAAATAAGCATTATTGTTACTAACAATAGTAGTTTCATTATTTTGTGATAATTTTGTTAGTAAACCTTTGTCATTTGATGAGAGACTTTGCGTATTCATCATTAAAGTACGGATGTGGAAATACTTGTGGAAATTCAAACTATATTTATACAAAAAATAATTTTTAAAAATGACGTAATTTTAAGGGGCAAACAATTACTAACCATGTGTCCATGTCACGCGATTTCAGTGGAAGAATTATTGAATTGTAGTCACATTACAAAACTTTTTGCTTTTACCACAAATTCGGAAGTAATCTCTTTTAAATAAAAGTTGGTGAAAGTTTCTAAAGATTTCGTGTTTAAAAAATTTCAATTAAAATCACGTGTCATGAAACTTTACGTCAAACACGTGATTCAAGTAAACATTTTTTTTATTGGTGTTCTAAACCAGTTGGAAATTTGCTTTTTGGGCGTAAACAAAATATTATTTAAACCACTCTATTAAGTCTACAAAATTTGATTACAACTTTCGTTAATATGGAGATACTTATTAATACTTATATCGCCGAAATTAATGAATATAAAAGTAAAATAAATGATTTAAATAATAAAAATATTCAATTATCCAATCTTTTAATCGATATTCAAAAAAATACCAATTTAAATCTCGACAAAGCTCAAGAAAATGTCAGTTCAAAAGGCAAAATTGCTAATTATCGTAAAGAAATTGAATTTCTTACACAAGTTATAGATTCTTTGAAACATAAAAATGGTGACCTAAATAATAATATCAAAGCTCTTACGATTGCTAACGAAAAATTGATGAATGATTTTGTTGTTGTTACCGATAATTATAAACTAGCTATCGGTAACCAAAATGCTTATAAAAAATATATCAAAGATCTTACAACTGTTAAAGAAAAATTGGAACTTGAAAATCAACAATATAAGGAAAATATTGATAAGATTACATCTGATAATGACAAATTAAAAGAATCAATCTATAATCTGAATGAAAATGTCAAAGCTCTGGAATTCGATAATTACAATTTGGAAAATAATTTTATCGTTGTTAACGATAATTTAATTGTAGCTGTCAATAATCAAAAAAAAAAATGAGCTTGAAAATCAATAATTAATGAAGATTATTGATAAGATTACATCTGAAAATGACAAATTAAAAGAGTCAGTCTTTAATCTGAATGAAAATGTCAAAGCTCTGGAACTCGATAATTACAATTTGAAAAATAATTTTAATGTTGTTAACGATAATTTAAAAGTAGCTGTCGATAATCAAAAAAAATATGAATGCAAAAATCAATAATTAAAGGAAATTATTGATAAGATTACATCTGAAAATGACAAATTAAAAGAGTCAGTCTTTAATCTGAATGAAAATGTCAAAGTTCTGGAACTCGATAATTACAATTTGAAAAATAATTATAATGTTGTTAACGATAATTTAAAAGTAGCTGTCAATAATCAAAAAAAATATGAACTCGAAAATTAAAAATTAAAGAAAAATATTGATAAGTTTGCATTAGATAACGACAAATTAAAAGTAGTAGTAATTGATTTAAAAGAAAATGTCAAAGATCTTATAACTGTTAAAGATATATTACAATGCGAAAATCAAAATTTAAAAGAAAATATTGTTAACGCTACTTTTGAAAATGACAAATTAAAAGTAATAATCGATAATTTAAATGATAATATCAAAAGTCTTACAAACGTTAACAATGAATTGGGACTCAAAAATCTAACATTAAAGGGAAATTTTGAAAATGGTATTAATGACCTAAAATTATATATTGCAGATCTTACAACTGTTAACAACAAATTGGGACTCGAAAATTGCAAAGTAAAAGATGACTTTACTGCTATTAACGACTATTTAAATGTAGTCATCGATAATCAAAAAGTATATAAGGCATTTATCAAAGATCTTACAACTGTTAAAGATACATTACAATTATACTTCTCCGCTAATTAATTACGTCATATTTCGGCGAACAAACCAATTCACTATTTATTATAAAATTACTATGAATTAATTACGTCTGTCAAAATACATTACGTCTGTCAAAATAAATTTAATTAGTATTTTGTCATTTTGACGAAAAGTATAATTACAATGTGAAAATCAAAAATTAAAAGAAAATATTGGTAATCATTTAGTTGTTAACGACAATTATGAAGTGGTAATTAAAAGGTTGAGAGAAGAGAATTTGCTTTACACTGGTTTTATGAGAGTGAAAAAACTAAAGGAATAGAATTTAATAAAGAGTTCAAAAATTTTAAGAGAAATTGTGACAAGAAAAATGGTTGATTTAGTTAGAGTGAAAATCGTTACTTTTTTAAAAATTATATTCAAAGAGATAGTTCAGCTCGTTTATTTTATGAATTTTATTGATTAGAAGAAATTGACTATTTGACAATGAAAAAAATAAAATTTATTTTAGTTTGAAATATATCAAACACTCCATCTTATTTACAGTTTAAATAATTTGAATTAAAATTTATTTATTTATTTATTTATTTTATTTCAGAGAGGAGAAACCTATTACTAATACATAAAAGAAGTTAACAACTATAAAAGTAAATAACTATACAATTAATCGTGTTGTGGTTACAATCCCATAGACAGGTTCTCACCCTGTCTGCAGGATACCCTCCGGGTTACACTATTCTAACAGTAAAACTACGCTACTGATAAAGAGATCGAACATAAAAAAAAATCTAGGATCCTAAGAAAAGAAATTAGTAGTAACGAATAGTAGGTAGTCTAGTTAGGAAAGGTCATGATTATTGGGCTTATATGTGAAATAAAAATAAATCTTTGAATATTTGTGAATGAATTTGAGATAAATCGTCATTTAAAGATGACAACCAAGTTAGGTTATATAAAAAGTTGGATGAAGTTAAGTGTATCCATAAGTTATTGTTGTCAATTAACCTTCTGGAATCATTTAGAGGGTAATGATATCCATTTTATCATTTGTGGATCTCTTGCTGAAATTGCGTTGCTGTCTGTGAGATTCTCACTGAAAATTTTTATGGTAATCAATAAAAGATTTTTTTGTTATATTATGTAATTTTTTGGATTCTTTCTATTTAATAACTCTTTGCGAATTTTTTAAAAAATTAACAAACTATAATTTGTAAATCTTCGATTTGATCCTCCACCAATTTATGAAAGAGACAAACCTAATTTTAGCAGAATGTAGTCACATCCAACGGTTTACTATTTCCATAAAATTCCAAGCATTTTAATTTTTTACAATTCTTCAATAAAAAAAATAAAGCAGGAAAATTTACAACATCTATAGTAGCTCACAATTTGGTTAAATTTCATAATGCAATGAAATCTCTAAGCGTTTCCAATTTCAATATAAAAAGCTCTATTACATATAACAAATATTTCTAATTTTTGGATCATGATCTAAATTCATAATTATCGCTATAAATACATTTGAATTTATTAAATTAGTCAATTCTAAACTAACAATATGTATAACAATCAAATTCAAATACGAAATCCAAGGATTTTAAACTAGCATACGGACATTATTTTGATAATTTTTTTGCTGAAGCATCTCATGGTCAATTTTATCCAAAATCAGAACTAACATATAGTTGATAACAACATCAATCTTGATAAATTAGGTAAAGTTGCATTGGATAGAAATTGATAAAGTATTATCTCGAACATGATTATACTGTTTATGATGTATATAATGGACTATACAGTCTACTCTACGTAATGTATGATGTAGTGTTTCTGGAGTCATAATTTAGAATGGGTATTTTATTTTCAAGGTATTCTTATTTTTAATTTAAATAAGCAAAATTTTTCATTTTTTACCACCCAATTATTTTACAATTTAACTTCAATCAAAAATGAATTGTACATGTGCCCGATGTGTATTATTTTGCTCAACCAACGAAAACAACGAACGCGTGGAGAGAAGAATCGTCTCAATTAACACTTACAACCAACACAACAAACATGGTTGAGTAGTGCGATCTATTCATATTACTGAGGCCGAAAAAAAAAAATATCATACATGTTCCAAAAGTATAAACTTAAAATTGGCCCAGAATTATAAAAATGATCAGAACCTACAACAAAGGTTCGAAAACAATAAAGTAATTTTTTATCGAAACAAAAGAAATCTAGATAACTTAATTCATGAAATAATACAAGAAGATGTTGCCATTCCTCTCTATATCTTTGAGCCTCGTATTTCTTCTCCGTATTTATATCCTTTATCTAAATCACCATCACCAAAATATTTACTTTCCCAACCTCCTTCTCAATCTGCTGCTTCTTCTTTCGTTGATTTTCTTCAAAACGTCAGTCCAAGTTACTTAGCGCAAAAGCAAAGAGAATTACGACGAAAAATCGAATTAGTAAAAGGAAAATCTGTTAAGAAAATACAGGACGAAGTAAGCTTAATTGATACTTTATTAAATGCAGTATCTGACCTAACAAAAGAAAATATTGAATTAAAATGACGAATTGTTACTATCAAAAAAAGATTATGTGAGTTTAATAAAACTTTAGAAAGACATAACTTAATCGAAACAATTACACTTGATGAGTGAAAGCGCAAGTGTCAGCTCATCATTTTATCCAATTTAAAATATCGCTTCGAATTTGATTTATTGAATCAAGATTTTAAGCATCAAAAAATAAAATTATTTTTTTGGTGTATTTGTAAAGCAGATAAATCATTACCGTGTAAATTTAATGTACACCATTCTTGTACAAAAGCTAAAAAAGAGTAAAAATGTTTGATAATTTTATGTGGCTTGTTTATTCAAGCAAAAATAATAAGTGAAATAAAATAATATGGTGTTTATTGTAATATAATAATAAATGAAAAGGACGATTCCTTAAAATTGGAAATTACACCCCTTGCAAAATTTTTTAATGATATAAAAACGTATCAATACGTAATTTCATGATAATTAAATGATGCTTGTTTTTCAAGCAAGAATATTAAGTGTAAATAATATGTTGAGAATACTTTTTATCATGATGTAACAATAAATGAAAGGGACAATTCCACAAAATTGGAATTACGGTATAGCACCAAAATTCATTTACTAATAAACAAGAATGTAAAAACTTAATATTTTGCAATCCATTTTTAAAAATTTCTCGCAAAAGTTCACGCGAAAGAAATCGAGTTATTGAATTTTATAATAAACAAAAACACATGATACCGGTATATCCTTTTATGAATAAAACTGATTTCTAATAAATCTTATTAAATTACTATCCAAGAACTAAGGCTCCAGCATAATATTGTATTTATGACTCGTGTTATCCTATTAGTATTGTTAGCATAGTCCTAGTTTCACGCATAATTCGACTGACACGTGAAATTCAGTAGAGAATACAGTTCTGAATACTGTACAAATATATTAGTTATTAGCATTTTACTGTAATAATTTGAAATCGAACTGTTCCTTAATGATACTGTAGCCTGTTGGTACTTCTATCAAATTATAAAAAAGTGATAACACGTACTTATTACATCAGATATACAAACAAACTATTATTTGTGATAACGTAAATAAATTTAAGAAAAAATTGCTCTTACCTGGTGAATACCTGAAATCCTGAATACTAGAAATTGCCTATTATCATGTTAAAGAAATTTAATCCAATTATTCGCATCATGTGACAAATGAAATAAATTTTAACTTTTATTGGTATAAAAATCTATGATAGATCAAGCTGATTAATAATATAAATCAAAATATTCTAATTCTTTATAAGAAGAAATAACACCATTGATTTTTCCCATTTTATAACTAAAATATGCATATTTAAATTCTTCAACTAAAGCCCAAGCCTTATGGTAAACTTTATCATATTGGCCGCTCATAAAAACAATGTCATCATTATCTTCGTAAGTTTTGACAGTAATCGCATGATATTTTTTTCTATTGATACGAACAATTAACATTGTTGTTCCTACAAAATAAATAAAATAGATAGAAAGTTAAATATTTTAAAATAATCTAATTATTACATGGTCATATTCAGAATATAATTTCACAAACCATAATAATAAACAACTGCTGATCTTAATAAAAGAGGAGATACAATATTTGGTCCAGTAAAAGTATTAACTATATCATTATGTCCGAAGGCATGAAATGAAATGGTTACTCCAGTATTTTGAATTGTCATTATTATATGTATTTAGTAAAAGTCGTAAGTCAAAATAAATAAATCAGTTTAACGAAACATTTTTATATAGATTTATTGTCACGCGTCATATAAAAATTGAGTTAATTGACAGATGTTATGTAATTTAATTTGCCATTATAAGCAATGATCGAACGTTACAGTCAACTGAACCAATTTTGATAAATAACTTTTGTGTAATGTATTGCATGTAAGGAAAAAATCAATAAAGAGTGCATTTTAACTGCGATAGAAACTGTTTTGAAGTAATTTATTATCAAAATGATTAAAAAGTAGCTTTTGAAAGTTCATCAGTTTGGAAAAAACCGATACTTCTACTTCAAACTGAATTAAAATAAGGTGAATATAATTGTTTATTAATTAAGTCCAGGTTCGAAATTTGAGGACGTCGAACTGTACCTGAAGGATAGGTTTTATAGATTTATTCTTTATCGTCCTGCTTATTTTTATAAAGAGTATAAATGGTTAATATGTGATTGTATTCACTCAGTTTTACTGACTACCTTTTATCTATAGGCAAATGTATTATTTAAATCATCGAAAACGTATAAAGTGAAAGCTTAAAAAAATTGACAATAAGTGTAAAAACACAAATTGTCAAATTCGTATTTTAATAATTTTATTAATATTTTTAAATTTAGCAATTTATAAACTTTATTTTGATTTTGCGAAAAATGTATTGATTTATTAATCACTAACGCTAAATATGCAACAATTTATATTTTAAACGTGTAGTCATTTATAAAAAAATGAATTAAATTAAAATTACTAGGAAAATAATGCTTGATCATGTAACATTAAAGGGTAATAAAAATCTAAAGATAATTAGTTACAAAAAGAAAAAAAATAATATAGTAAGGTTTAATATATAGGTAAAACTAATATTTCTGATTCTAATTTGAATTAAAATTGAAATTAACAAAATAAAATGCGTAATTATATGACAAATCACTACAATATCCCATGCTACACACTTTATAAGTCACTTTTTAATCAATAACAATCATATGTACAAAACAAAAACTAGTTAAATAAAATATAAAAAATATTGTTCGCTATATTTCCGACCCTTCCTGACGCAATGCGGTGCAAACGGACCTCTACTCTATAGCAAACATATATACTAACGAAAAAATATAAAAAATATTGTTCGCTATATTTCTGACCCTCCCTGGCGTAATTATTAAAAAAAATCAAACAAAAGCATAAAATATTAAAATTAAATAAAGATAGGATTAAAATATGGATTAAGATATAAAAGCTACTTGATAATGTCTAATTCTTAATTGTAATTGAATATACTATGCGAATATATTGTTAAGTTGCTGCAAAATCCTCTGCCATAAACTCTATAAGTAGTATTTCCATTAAATAAATATATAAAAAGTTTCAGAAGATGCTTAATGTTAAAGCTTAATGCAAATAAAAAAATAAATAATAAATAAAAAATAAAAAATAAATATCTATAATTTAAAATTATAAAATTTTTAACTTTGTAGGGATAATTCAGAAAAACAACAAATAAAATGAACTTAAAAAAAATAAAAAAAAGTCTTAAAAATTCAATAATCCATTTAATAATTTCGTTAAGATTTTTCTTTTTAATGAATTTTTTTTTTGGTTCGCATTGTAAAGTGTTGGCAAATTTAGACTCATTATCATTTTTTGCATCGATTGTAAAAGAAGACGTATTCTACAAAAATTAAAATAATAATTAGTAAAATTCAAATAAAACTATTATTAAAAAACATTAATATATATAACCTGTAAAATAGAAGCAACTTTTTTTTGATTATCATTAAATTTTTTCTTTGATTCGTTATTTAAATTTTTGTCAATTTTATTTTCGCTTTCTAATGTCTCGTGAGTAGTTTTATAATTTTCTAAAAGTCGTTTGTTATTTTCAATATATTAACATTATAAAGTAATTTATTGTAAGTAATTATATCCAGTATGTACAAATTTTTAATTTTGTTATAAGTATTCTCTAATTTCAATTGTAATTCCATTTTAATATGAATTGTAAATTTATTTACTTGCCATCTTTACGATTTATTATATTTCTCTGTCTGCATCATAATCAAATTTTGAATAAATGGTCAAATGTTCGATATTGTTTGAAATAACTTGTTTCTTAACTTGGTTTTTTTTATTCATACTTGCTCTTGCATTAAAAAACATTGCGAAATTTTCAAATTTATAATAAATGAATACTATATCAGACTAGGTCTCCACATTATTACCAAATATAAAATCAAGATGTCATTTGTACATAATCAATTTATTTATGGGGACACTTTATTATGAAATTAAAATAGAAAAAGCCAAGAAGGATCACTATAAAATTCGTCGGGATACAAGTTTATCAGCTGAACTGATAAAATCGATTCAGTTGTCAAATTTATACAAGAAATACCAGCACTTAGCCAACTTCACTTTTACCACAAATTCAGGTAATTCAATTTTTGAAACAATTCAATCATAAAAAGTCTGAACTTTAATTTAAAGAGTGTGAGAACATTTACCACATTTGAGAATACTTTACCAGTTTTAAGAAAAATCCAAAGATAAAAATTTAAAAAGGAATATTATTAAAAGGTATTAAAAGGTGTTGATCCAAATTGGCAAAATTCCGCAGTTTTGCAAATGTTACGTCTTTAAAAGTAATATATAAGGTTGCTTGCCAAAACCTAGGGGTTTAGGCAAGATAGCGTTTCGCCGAAAAGCGAAATTCTGCCGAAACTATATTAAAGTTATATTAAAAAACTGGCAAAACTTTGGAGAAAGGCGAAACTGCCGAAACTTATTATAAATGCCGAAACTGCTGAAACTCTGCTGAAACTATAATAAATCTATAGTAAAATTTTGACGAAACTAATCGTAGGATTTTGAAGAGGTTTAGACAAGCAACCTTAGTAATATATTTTAAAGATTTCATTAAATTCTTTGCTATTATTTAAGATAATCATTATTGATGAAGTCAAAATAAAAAACAACTTTGTATAAAGAGGTATGTTGCGAATTTTTTTAAAAATTTAACAAACCATCATGTGTAAAGCTCCAATTTGCTCCAATAATTAACTCTACCAAACCATGCAGTATCAACAAATGCCAGAGATTCCAGATTTTCACAGGAACATTTTTGCTTATTTAAAGCATTTCCGATTTTATAATGAAATTCAGAATTATATAATACCGTCCAATAATATCTCACTTTTGTATCCTGACTTAAAATCACATTAATTGTATTTGCAATCATCAAATTCGTCAATTCTAAATTTACTCATAATTTGTATAAACATTCAATTTCAAATTTAAAATCAAACCTGAATAAAAATTTGCAAAAAATAAAAATATTTTTTGGGGTATTTGTAAAGCAGATGGATCATTAAAAGTTCATTAAAAGGAAATTGAGTCATGTTTGGTAAGAATCGTAAAATGCTAAGTATTAGTTATTTACTAATCTAGTAGTATCACTGGTAAAAAAATGGTTTATCCTACACATATCCTACACATATCTTACATATATCAGGTACTCAAAATGTAGAAAATCATACACAAATAATACACATATCATACACATATCGGGTACTTATATATATAGTATACCTATCAGGTACCTAATATATGTATGATATATATATTAGTACCCGATATGTGTATGATATGTGTATTATTTGTGTATGATTTTCTACATTTTGAGTACCCAATATGTGTAAGATATGTGTAGGATAAATCATTTTTTTACCAGTGTATATAAATGAGTTATCATCTGAAGGATGATGGCCTATTTATATACTAAACTAGATCAGTAAATAACTTTTTTATCATCCTAGATATACTAATTGGTCCGCCAGTTTATAACTGGCGGAAAAAATCCTAAATACCAATTAGTAGCCAGGTGATAAAATACAGTATTAACTACTGTACTTATATATACACAAAACAAGTTATTAAAGTTTCGAGTCTTCTTTACTTATTAATTTTAAATCACACGCAATTACACCCCTTGTACATATGAAACTTTCAAAATTTTTTAATAATATAAAAATGAATCAATACAACTTTTAATCAATAATTTTATGAAATGGCTATTTTAAAACAAATTAAAAACGAAGAAAGGAAAGATTGATTTTAAAACAGCGTCGTTTAGAGCTTTATCGATCGTTAATTAATAATCAAATTGGTAATTTTTAATTAATGCGTTATTTGTTATCATTTTATTTATATTAACTAGTGTTATTAACGTATTATTTTAGGAGACGCAAATTTCTTTACACAATTAATTTTGCTAAATGAACCAAATCATTTTTCTATTTGAAAAAATTTATAATTTCTTTTTGATTTTTCGTTCTTTTTAAATAAAACAAAAGTAAAACAATAAAATCTGACTGCAAACGTGAAGCTTGAAATTTTACGAATTCGCATGATTTGAACGTTCTGCAATGTTAACAATATTTTTTCAGACAAATGCTTTATGACAAATTAGAACGTGACATTAATATTAATCTAAATGGAATTGGTGATTCAATAGGCAATACAGCCCAGGATGTAGGCGATTCATTAAATAATGCTGCAAAATATACTGGCAATGCAATACAGAATGTTACCAATACAGCTATCGGGGGAATAGATAAACTTGCACAAGAAGCTATCACAGCTGTACTATCAGCCTTTGATAATTTTGTTCTTAAAGTACCTACCAATGCCTATTCTTCTCAGTAGATGACACGCGATTCATAGAACACAAAAGCTTACTTTGCTCTTTACTTCGAAATTGTACTGATCCAAGGTTTCATTTTTAGCTTTCAATTCATTAAATTCGGTGACTTAAGAAATGTAGTTACTTTTCAAAGTAATAAAACAGCATTACTAGATTTCAACAATTGAAATTCAGAATCTAATAAAATATTTTCCCGAGTTAAACATTTACAAAGTATCTTTTATGCAAGAATTTTTATTTAATATAACAAAAATAAACAACTAAGCAGAAATATCAGAAAACTCCAACAAATTATTATTTTTGATAAAAATAAGATTGAAGAACTTGAAAACTTGGTTGACTTTTATAAAAATAAGGTCATTGGAAATCATATGAGTGATATGATTCAAGAATATTCAAAAATATTTTAAAATCTCTTCTTTTTATAAAAAAACTTAAAATTATATGTGAAATATCATTATGAGATTTATCCTTATAATTGATATCTTGCATAAACTTGTTATTTTCACATTGAAGCCTATTCTTCTTGTTAATAAGTACGCAATTCGCAGAAAATAAACGAGTTGTATGCTCGGTAAGATCTCTGACACATTGATTTTTCTCCTTAAGCTCCACTTTAAGTGATTTATTTTCTATTTGAAACACTCCAATTTTTGGCCTAACAACGTTTCTTTTAATTTGTTTATTACAATCATTGTGTTGTTGCAATTACTCATTCAATCTTTTAATTTCTACTAGTAAGTTTTTTTTTTCGTTTGTTAATTTTTGATTTTGACTTCTTCTCACGTAAAGCATTAATTTCATTTTGGAGTTTGCAGACTTCAGAATCAAAAACTCTAGTTTCAAATTCCAAAGATTCATTTTTAGCTTTCAATTCTGTAAGAACGGTTAATTGTGAAATGTAACTGTTTTTTTCAAGTAGCAAATTATTATTACTAGATTTCAACAATTGAATTTCAGAATCCAAACTTGAATTTATAGATTTCAATGAAATATTATCCTGAGTTAAAGAATCATTTTCAATTTGATATTTTGCGATTTCACTATTAATATCGGCTGTGAAATCTTCAACGAGGCCTACAATAATGTCTTTACGATTTGAGTTATTATTCATATTGTCTGTTTAATAGATAAATATATATTAATAAAAATCAAAAATTAGTTAATATTCTTGTTTAAATAATAAAAATTACTAGTCAACTTATCTGCAAGATTAAATCATTTGAAATTTTCTCATTCAAATTTTAGGTATATATAGTTTGCGCATAGATTATCTGCCAATTTGACAAAATCTCATGTGAAAAGTACGCAAATTCAGATTTATGTAACCGTTTAACCTTTTTTATTCGCAGTTGAATCAAGAATTGTAAATAAGAAAGTGCTGTACTGCTTTGTACGTTTCCTTCAATTTTACTTCATTTATTTGTATAAGATACATATAGCTAAGAGAATTTTTTATATTTACAACTTTACTCCAAGTTTTATAATATTGGATTTTGCATTTGAATTTGGTTGTTTATTCAAAATGACGAATTTGATGAATGAAAATTGATTCAAATTAATGATTGTAACTTTACTTTAAGAATCTAAAGTAAGCGAATGGATTTTGAAAGTCAATAAAATCATATCGATATTGGCAGGTGACATCATTTTTGTTTATGATTTATCTAGAATATTGGCATACTGCATGTTTGTAGTAATATTAAAATTTGTCAATTTATTAAATTGCAGCAAAATTTCAACTGGATTATTTAGACTGGATTTTACATTGTAGAAATTTGGAATCCATTTTATTTATTAACACTGAATAAGTTTCACCATTTGTAATTTTGGCTTGCAAATGATTGATAAATATTCTGATTTCCATCGACATATTCATTATCATTTGAGTTCCTTTATAAAAAATAATTTTATTTTTAGAATTATTGTATCTTCTATAATTACAAGAACAAATAATGACTTTGTTCTTACCATGATTATAAGTAACTTGATTTGTATTATAGGTATCAAAATAATTGTTACAATAATAAGAACTAAAAAGTTAAAGTTCCTTTAACTAAAGTTCGATTTGGCCAATGACCAAATTCACATGTAACATAAAAAAAATAAAATATTTCGTGCCTAAAAACTGTGTGCGTTCTTTTTTTCTTGCAATAAATCATTTCCAACTAGTTGAGAATATCTAAAAGTATGAGTTATGGAAATGTGAAAAAAATAATAATATACTTACTACGACTAATATACCCGAAGGAAAAATAAAAAGGTTGTCGAAGAATTAAAAAAGTTTTTACATTAAAAAAAACTGAATTATTAAATATACATAAGAAGTAAAAACGATAAAATTGAAATTATAAATTAGCTTTATATTTTATGTTATGTTTAGTTTTAGCTAATAAATCTATTCCTATTTCTAAATTCTTAATATTATTATTCATAATTTCTTTCGTTTATTGTATTTGATATTCTAATAAATGAATTGCATCATCAACATGTAAATTGTGAGCTTGCATCCGTTCATTTATCATATCTAATTGCACTTGGCACTGACAATTATTATCATAAGAGTTATTTATTAATAAAAATCCACAAAATACCAATAAAATCATAATGAATCCAATCGCTAATAAATGAATATATTTTTTAATTTCGCGTATAGCTGCTTCATATCTGTAGCACCAATTTTCACCAGTTGAAGTAGCAGTTACCTGAGAATCAGACGAATCAGACATATTAATTTGAATGTTAATAAAATGTTTTAACCGTTGTTGAGAATTATTAGCGTTTGTAAATCAAATCTTCGCTTAAAATTGATACAAAAAATTCAGTCGTTTATATAATAAATCAAGTTACACTATATGATATAATACAGTATTGATTTCAGACTAACTTTATATAGAGGTCGTCTAAAGCGAAGCTTCCTCAGTATCACCATCACTTTTTCCACCCCACGTGATTTTGTAAAATTCATCACCGGCATCACACCCCACCACGTTTTCACTGTTTATATTTATCTGAAGGACTTAGTTTTTTTTTGCATCACAAAATTATTTTTTTCAAATCCCTTTAAATGTCACCGGTCACGTGGGGGTGGAATTTTAATTATAAAAGTTTATTTATTTATTTATTTTATTTCAGATAAAAGCCTGCTTCACATAAAATAAATTTTATTTCAGATAAAAGTGATGGTGATACTGGGGTAAATTCTAAAGTGGAGTCAAATTACGTGATTCAATATAATATGAATGAACTAATTTTTTTATGAATCAAGTTTAACATAAACTTGAAAATCATAAAATAAGTGTATCTTAGCCTGCTTTACGAGTTTACTTAAGGTTAAAAAGTAGATTTTGAATACTGGTTTTCACTTTATATATTAGCAAAAGCTTTTTTGCCGATCATATCTAAAAATGGATAGACAAAAATGAAAAGTCAAATAAATCGAAAACGGCATTCAAAACTCATTTTGTCATTTTAAGTAAACTTGCGGAGCAGGCCAAAATACACTTGGTATATATATTTAAAAGGTCGTATATATATTGTGAAAAATTTTATTTAGAAAATAAATTTTTTTGAAGTCACGTGATTTGACTCCGCTTTAGACGTCCCCCTTTGTATGATGTCGATTGTATCACCAAAGAATTAATACTAATAATACACTCTGATAGGATAGAAATAATTCCTACATTTGAATTGTTGAAAAAATGCAATATTTTAATAAAACAAATCGTACTTCTAAAAAAAATATTAAATAAATTACTTATCAAGGTATTTAACTTGATTGTATATTTTATATTAAATTATATCTATTGACTTTTTATTTAATAAAGGAAAATCAACTTAAAGATCTTGAAAAAATTGTCAATAATTTACATCAAAATCAAAATTCAGATGCATTAAACAATGAATCTTATTTATATTATAAAAGATCAAAAAACCAAAAAATTGAAGAAGTTGAAATTTGAAAAATTTATTGGTAACTAAAATTTATTTATTTGACTTATATTTGTCAATAAAAAATTTAATTAAATTATTTATTTTAGAGGTATACAGCGACTTGAGTATTGAAATTCTATTATATTTGAATGAAAATAAACATCTTTCATTACATAATATGTATGAAATTGATGCATTTTTGCTAAACAAAGTTTATTTGCTTTTTTTCTTTAAGATAGTAAACGAAAATTATAAATTTATACGAGTTACTCGAAGAATAATTTATTTCACTAAAGATAAACAATTATTACAATTCAAATATAATTCTAAATTAGATGCATTACTAAATAATAATATATCTTTAAATTAATATTATCGTTATATAAATATCTGTGAAAATATAAAAAAGCTTACAACTTACTACATTCAAAAATAAATTTTTAATTGACCGAAGTTTATATCAACATTTTGCGAAATACTACAGTTAGTTTGCAAATCTTAATAATAGAATATAATAGTTGCAACATTATGTCTCGAATGAGTACAATTAAAAATACAATATTATGTATCATAACGATATTCTTTAAAATTGAATTAGAATTAAATAGCCGAAAATAATAGTAGGTCCGCACTCCGCAGGACCGTAGTAAATCAACTTTATAAATAAAAGAACCAAACATATTAATCAATATAAGTAATTAAAGCCAAAAATTATTTTATTAAATAATTTTTTGTATTGTATCTCAGCCTAATGAGCCTATACCATTCGACTTAGAATAATCTTCGCTGACTTTTTATTAAGTAGAGTAATTTTTTTTCCTAGAATTCCATTTCAACTTGTGATAAAATTTCTCTGTAACTTTTGCTATAACCCAAGTTTCAATAGTGCAATTCTTAAGAGTTACAATATTTGGATTAAAAATACTCCAAAGTCCAAAATTTGTCAACAGATATCCTATTATTGATCAATTCGATTTTTTCGAGATTATAATTATATAAAGTAAAAATCGTTATTGTTATACTATTCCATTTCCAATTTTTAAATATTAAGACCTTTAAATTCCTATAATTTTTTATTAAATTCCTTATATAAATAACGAATGTTTCCAATTGTGAATTATGTGAATTATAATCAAGAAATTCAAGTTCTAACTAAATAATAACAATTATAATAACGATAATATAAAATAGTTAGTAAATGCAGTTTTTTCATCGTAATAAAAAAAAATCGAATCAATTATATACTTTTTCTATTTGTTCAAGTTTACTTAACATCGACATAGCTTCATAATCCACAAAATTGACTTTAATATTAACTCGTTTCACATTTAATATGGTTTTCTCATAGCTTTTAAAGGGTATTATTGATTTAGATATCCAATATAATCTTACATTTTCTTTGATCTTTGTTTCCAAATAAAAATTCAAGATTAATAAATTCAATCCATCAACTAAAATAATATTTTTTAAAATATATTGTAGGCTTATTTCTAGTTTGTTGGGATATAGATCAAATCGGTTTAAAGTGGGGAGTATTCCGTTTGAAGCTATGCATAATTTACAAAATGAGCAAATAAATTCATAATAATCGAATTCCTTTAATAGATTTTTAAAACTGATAGTATTTTCTGCAAATTTTTTGAACTTATCATAATTAATCTTTTTAGTAGATAGAAAAGATTTAGTAATTAATTGCAAGTCAACTATATGAGTGTTTAAAAAGAATAAATTATCAAGGTCATCAATATAGTAAATATATAAACTAACTAATAATCTTTTATATTTGAAGTATTTAAAAGGATTGCTAAAAATAATTTTAAGAATAATGCTATTAAAAATTCTATTAACGACGCGCAATTCTAAATAATCATGTTCAAACTGAAGTAAATAAAAGACTTCGTCTATAATTTGTGTGATAATTTCAAAAGATAAGGAATACATTTTATATCTGATCATTGAAAAAAAAGCAGATTTATTTTTTATATAAATAATTTAATGCAGATTTAAAAAATGCAAAATATTTTTTTGACGTGTGCTTTTATAAATTTTATGATAAATCAGTCTTTGAGTAACTTTCTACGTGTTTTTTTATGGTTAATTAAAACTATATATAATAAGCATTTATTTACGATAAAATTTATCCCTAACTTCTCTGTCTTTAATTTATTATAATGCTCAGAAAAAAAAAATATAAACCACAAAAAAATACGTTTGATAACAGATTCTATAACAATCCATACTTTTACTAAAACCCTATAAAAAAAATTTTACTTAAAATATATTTAAAATATATTTAATTTTCTTTAAAATATACTTAATTTTCTTATTTTATACTTAAAATATACTGAAAATTGAATTTTCGCAAAATTTGAATTAAATTGTATTTAATATATACTTAAAATATATTTAATTTACATTTAAATTTTGCCCATTTCAGTATATTTTAAGGATATTTAAAATAAGAATATTTTAAGTATATTATTATATACTTAAATTATACTTAAATGATATTTAATTTTTGCCTATTTCAGTATATTTTAAGTATAAAATAAAATTTTAAGTTTATTTTAAGTATATTTTAGCAAAAATATTTTTTATAGGGAAAAAGTAATACACAAAATGAAAGCAATCTAAAATATAATGCTTTTATTAGAGATTTACGTTCGGAATTCAGAAATTTACGAAAAGAAAACTATCATTTAATAAATCAATTATCTTTGAAAGTAAAAACGGTTAAAGAACTAGAAGCAGAAAATGAAATGTTTGGTAAAACAATTGAACTGTTGGAATTAGAAAACGTGTCACATAAGAAGGAACTAGATTTGATTAAGAAAGAAAACGCGTATAGAAATAACTATGAAGACAAATACGTCGAAAATTTAATTAAAGAAAACACATCTTTAATTGAACAAATAAAAATTTATAATAAAGCAATTAAAATATACCAAAACAAAATTGCTATGAAAATTTCCAGGCAAGTGAAACCAGAATTTGACTTATATTTCTTAAATTTTGATTAAATATTCTGTGTTTGGCATAGATTTATTTTCTCTTTTTTTATATTCGGTCAATCAATTTATAATTTTTTGTATTTTATTTGCAAGTCAGTGTAATAATAAATATGAATCAATAAAAAGTAAACGTTTATTACGTGAGTCACATAGGCACTTTATTCGAGTCTTATTAAATATGTTTAATAATCATGAACATAGTGTGAGTGCTCATTGTTAGAGATTAGCAATTCATTTTTCAAGTATAATGCCGTAATGCAGGTCAAGATTCACGTGAAAGTGGAATTGTATAATTTTGACATAGTAAAAGTGGTTTTTCTTTATTATTCAAATTTGATAATATAATCATTTTTTAATTTGTAAACAAACGTTACTTTATTCGACACACAATTACCTATGTCCACTGCGTCTTTTTCGATCTTTTCGAGTTTGTTGTCTTTGTTCTTTAATTCTATTAGACTACAAAAACAAATTTTTTTGAAAATTTAATTACGATTAATTGTTATAATAAACTCCTATATAATTACCTGTCGAACTTTTGAGGTAGGTCTATCGTCATTTATATTTTCAATCTAAAAATTGTAATGATTTAGAAATTTAAAACTATATTAAGTTGAAGTTTATTGTACTATAAAAATAATTACCTTTAGTTTTTTAAATAAGGTTGAAAAATTGTCTTGTATTTGGTCATTGTTTTTTTGATTTTGCTCTTTAAATTCTAGAAATTTGGTTCTAAGTAAACCGATGCTACTTTCATTTTGTTTTTTTAATTCTTCTTCAAGATTGCTAAAATTATTCGCATTTTGACTTGTCAATTCATCTTTAAGATCGTTAAAATTTTTATCTGTCTGACTTCTCAAATTATTCTTTAGTTTATCAAAGTCTTTCCTAATTTCTTCAAAATTATCGCACAAATCAGCTTCAAATTTACGCTTCAGATCAATTACATTAATACTACTAGATATTCCTAGTTCATTTGGAGTTGGTGAACTATTTTGAAAATTCATTATATTATATTCTATCTTCAGATATATAACGATTTGGTGTAGTAGGAGATAGAATTTCATTTTTGATAACACCAACGATGCCTGGACTCTCATCTGCCAAATATCCTATAATTTTGTTCAAATTTATTTCATTTAATTTTCCATGATCATATAATTTTTTCAATATGTTTATAAATGCAAGATTTTCAACATATCGAAAAATGAATTTACTCAACATTTTTGCATCAATAGAAAGTAAACTTTTGCAACTTTCAATGTGATTTCTCCCTATAAAAAATTTTTGTCGGATACATTCCAATTTTTTTCCGAATTTGTTGAAAATACTCCGATTATACTGATAATATTCCGATTATATTTCAAGTTAAAATTTAGAAGTTTTGATATGGTAAAAAGTATTAGGAAATACTCTGAAAAAATTTTGAAGATATTCCGAATTTGTATTCAAATTGAAAATGTTCTGATTATATCCCGATTATTTAAAATATTTTTATTTACAATATATTTCAATAATACAATTTGGCCCATATTTGACCTCAATTAGTAACGGTAAAGATCAGCAATTAGACTCCTAAATCAATTAATTTACACTTTTTTTTAACTTTTTAAACTCTCCTTCATTTTTCTTTCCCTTCCCTTCGTCCTTTCTTTGTCCTTCCCTCTTTTTGTATTTTCCCTACCATTCCCTTTTCTTTGTCTTTCTTTCTCCTTTCCCACCTCGTACTTTCTGTTGAAAAAAAATCCTAAACGAAACTTTTAGCCATTTTTTCGGTCTCCTTGAACACGAAATTTTGATAAGTTTTTCAAAATTTTTTTATTTTATTTTAACGAACTTTATAGCAGTTTGTCTTTTTTCTTTTTAATTATTCATTTAACAAATGTCTTATTAATGTTTCATTTTTTCTCTTTTTTTAATGGACTAGCCTTGAACATATGGAAATTTTGCGTGGAATCATTAATCTTTTAAATGGTAGGAAGGGTTTTTGGACGCGTAAGAATCTGGCGAGCTATTTTCCTGTTCTTTTTATAATTCATCTATGTTAACAAACGGTACTAACAGTTCATTTCATTTCTTTTTTAGTGGCTCTTTTGGTCTCTGGAGTGTGCATTAGTAAAGTATTTTAACAAAGAACATTTCATTTTTTTTTTTGTTCTTTGGAGTATCTGGACATGCAGGAAAATTCGATGAGTAAATATTTTTCCTTTGAATTAATTCTATTTTAAAATAAAATGATTGCTAACATGTTTTTTTATTTTTTAGACGACTTCTGATTTCAAAGCACTGGAATCATAGTGAGTTTTTGGAATCTTTCAAAAACTAATTTAAAAAAATGTTTATTACTGTAACATTTCATTATTTCTACTTTATAGAGATCTGGTTAAATCTTGATTCTGAATCTTGGGTGAGTTTTTGAAAAAAGTCTGAAACTTTAATAAAATACGTTAGTATGACACGTTTACTATTTTCTTTTGTAGGTTTTGGCATCTTATTTTTGATCTATAAGCGAAACCTAGTATGTTTTCTAAGTGAAACCCTTCAAAAAAAACTAAGAAGCTTTTATCCAAGGTATCAATCCACCTCTTAAGTGCAAAAATATCACACCTAATAAAAAACTCGAGAAAGTGGTATCACTACCTATTCCAATTTCTAAGAACGTCACCTGATATACCAATATCTCCAAAAATGGACGAAAATACTCCAATTTCTGAATCATTTCCACATACTGATATTGCTATTTCATTCATGTCTATTTCTTAATGATCATCAAGTATAGTTCTTACTAAAATAAAAACTAATGACGCCCAATTACCTTTACGAGAAAGGAAAAGAAGGTCAACATAACCAAAACAACAAAGGTCACACAACACTTGTAAGAAAGCTAGAAATAATGATGGAGAATCTTATTAATATAGAGAGTCCTATTATTAATGTATCAATTTATTTATGTATTATTGAAAAATACATAGGTCACATTCATGAATACTTTCAGATAATATCCTACAAATATAATTGAAGTGTATCTTGATTGCATTCAATAAAACTTACTGAATACTTTCGGATAATATCTGTGTAAATTATCTGATAATATTCCGTTTAAATTTCATAAATTTACTGAGTATAATTTGAGTGTTTCCGGGTAATAACCTAAAGTATTATTCCGAAAAATGATCACTTTTCGGAATGGAATCATAATAGTAAAAATCGGAACATTTTCGGAATACAAAAACCAGATAAAATTCGGAATACTTTCATAAAAAATTTTTTATAGGGTCTGAGTGAATCAAAAACAAATTGTTTAAAAAACTATTACATTGATCATTATTACTACAACCCCAAAATAAATTCCCTTTTTTCGAAACAAATATTTTGCATAAACATAAACAAGTAGTACATTTTACTCCTATAAATTCACATTCTTCATTATTACAAATTATGTATTCGTAATTATATTTGGATATTCCACCGGGTGTTACTTTATGGCATACTTGATTACAAAAGCAATAAGCATATTCTTTGAAGCAATGGATACAAGATTTTACATGAAGATGATTATCCTGACAAATTTCTTTAAATTCTTCGCAATTTTCGCAAGGCGGTACTAAATTATTTCTAGTAAGTAATAAAGGTATAAGTTGTCCACTATACTGTTCTTGATTTGGTGGGTAACTTTGATCTTCCATTTTTATTTAATAATTAGAATTGTTAATTAAAAATTTAAAATCTGGTAGATACTGGCTAGTTATATACAAAATTTTTGTATACAAAACGTGAGTCGTACTATCGTATGGTCGTACAATAAACAAATTAAATTTTAGGAGCGCATAATAGAAAAGAAAGATTTATTGGATACGTAAACGAAGTCTTCAAGGAATGCTGAAAGATCTGAAGGATCTAATATTAAATTTCATTAAATTTGTTGCATTTAAAAATGTGATATTAGTATAGTTCCTTACCTATTTATATACAAGATTTTTTTCAAATTTACGAACTCTTGATATTTATTAAAAGAAGTCTTAGTATTTAAAGAAAAAGTAAAAAATGAATTATTATAAGATAGCTACCTAAACTACATTTTTTTTTCATTAGGTAATTTATTATAATCTAATATATTAATCGTATCTTTATTAGGCCGGACCAAGCAAAAAGTTTGTTTAACATAATATATAATACTACAGCCTAGAGGGGGGGGAGGGGGAGTTAAACAACAATAAATGAGTTGAACAAATATAATTTTGGCCAGAATTGTTCTTAATTTTGGTCAGAATTATCCTTAATTTTGGTCAGAATTTTAACAATATAAAGTTGTTTTTTATTATCATGTGTAAAAAAATTTATTACTATTTAGATCAGATGTAGTCTTCTTTATGTTTTCAATAACTACTACCATAAAACTTATAAATCATTTCTTTTTCTTTTTCGAGTATTAGTTTTAATTTCAATTCTTCCAAAAAATTCTTTACCCGCAATTTGACATATATTACGTCAAAAATGTCTATGCAAAACATAAGTTATAAAAAATTTTTTGACATGTTTAGTCACAATTCCTTATATTATGTATTGCATCTATGAATGCGATTTTACTACCATTAGATTCGTCTCGACAAGAGGAATCCGATGAGCTGTGTTTCATCTTTCTGTGATCACTGGATGCGAAGTTATTAAATAAAACATTATTGAATATATAAGAAACTATATAAAATGATGATTGTTACACAAACTTTGACAATTAATTGGCGCCGATTTACCAATCCGATCATAGTGAAATTTAGTTTAAAAAAATCCTCTAACTAAGGAGATTCCAATAATTTTGTCAAAATTTTTTTTTTAAAAAATATTTTATAATATTATTATTATTAATTTTAAAAATTTATGTATATTTTAATATATGAAAAAATGTATTTGTAACAGCCTGTTACATATCTTATTTGTAACATCCTTTTTTTATTTTTTTTTAATAATAAATTTAATATGTGTTTCACAAATAAAATTTTTATATGCAAAATTTAATTTGGAAAACTTTTACTTAATGTATTTAAGACAGTTTCATAGACAAAATTTTAAGTTATAAGCAGTTTCTTGAAATTTTTTAAAAAATTCTTTTGTCTTAATTACACGACTGATCTTTTGTTTTTGTTTACATTACGCCTGATCTTAAATTTTAATTGGATAAAATTGGGGGTTGTTACAAATAAGACGCGTAACAGGCTGTTACAATTAGATTTATCCTTAATATATAATTATAAATATATTATTTATATAAAATTAATTCTAAATTATTAAAATTATTGGTTTTTTTTAAGTTTATTTAATAATTTAGGCTATTTAATATTTAATTTATCATTAAATTTATAATAAAGCATATTGTTAATTTTTATAAAATTATTAATTTATTAAAAATACAAAAAACTGCAAAAGTAACGCACCACCTTTTTTTGACAAAACGTATCATACTAAAAAATTAACCAATCAATTTACATTAAATTTTTACCATATTTTGATAATCATATGATAAATGATTTACATTTTTAATTTTATTTTGATTGGCTTTAATTTAATACCACTACATGTGATTAATGATCAATCATTTGCATGGTGCGTTACTTTTGAGAGCCACTATATGTTCGAGGATTATATATGCCAAATCAGATAACCCTTTATAAGCATGCATTAGTTTATAACGGGTGGGAACTTTTAGAAAAGTATAAAAGATGGGTTTTAAAGCATTTTCTTGTTCTACTATCAAGAAAAAGAATCATAATCAAGTTTCTACTTTTTTTCGTAAAACACTCAAAAATGATGGTGATTTGCTTAAGAGAAAATCTGCAATACAGGAGATAATAGAATATGAAAATAGATCACTTTATTTTAATTACAATGTATTATCCAAATCTCCAAAAGTTAAGAGAATTCGCATTAAATAAAAAGAACAATTATATTTTATTAATTAATTTTATTTAATAAATACTTTTATTTATTTAGGCGCATTTTTGTATTTGGTTAGTTATTATAGTTAATTAATATATAACGTGTTTACCAATTTCAATTTTTTATTTATTTTTTTTTTACTCTAATAAGTGATAGAGTAAATACTATATGTCTATAACTATAATACAAAGGATTGTGAAATATAAAAATTGAAATATATATACCCTGCTGTACATAAATTTCCGTTAATTTCTCTTGATACACGTTTTTTCCATTCCACTAAAATTTCTTCACGCAAAAATTTTGGCCGCCTAGTTTTCTTGTAATTTTTAGATTGTTGATGAATCAATTGCTCAAGAGGATTTATTTCTTCTGATTGATCATGTGAATTAGAATTCCATGGAATAGGATTCAAACATACAACATATGTTTCTTGTTTTTGCGAATAACCTTTTTTTTCTCATTGATCAGAATTCAAAATTTCACTTAAAATTTGATATGCACCATCACCATAAAAGATACACTTGTAATTTCCTTTTGCTTTAGAATAATAATGAATATGTCCAGAAAAAATGGAAAAAAAAATACTTTCAGGACATGGTATAGAACCAACTTCTTTCCCATAGACTTAAAATTTAAAACCAATTTTTTGTGTATCTCCATCACCAAAATTTCTTTAAATTCGGAAATTGTATTAGCAGGTACATCATCAAGACCTTGGCGTTGATTATATTTTTTAATTACCCTAGTATGTTGTGTTAAGTCTCGTGAACTTTTGAATTGTCTTTCACAAGTGGAACACAGAAAGAAGTTACTTGGTGGAGGAGTATGGGGAAAAGTATGAGGAACCGTTATCATACTAATGGGTAAAAGAGTGATGAATGGCTGTTGATGAATAAAAAGTTAATAAATTTGACTATATAATTAATTAGTTTCATATTTACTATTAGAAAAAGCTAGTTTTTAAATACTAGTACCGTAACTATATAAAATTTTACAAACAAAACATGTCCAGCTCTTATAAAATATATAAATGCAGTTCTTCTTCGTTAAACTCTATGAAAAGAGATATTTGTAAGTTATTTTCAATAAAAGTTTTGGCTTATAATCGCACAGCTTTGTCATTTTCTTCACCTTCAGAATCCAATGGATTTTTGCCGAATCTAATGGGGTTTTTTTAGGGTGTTTTGAGGTGTTTACGAGGTATTCTTAGGTATTTAGACGAGGATCAATACGTTTATTGACCAATAAAATTTGAAAATTTGTCGCACAAGAATTCCTAAATAGGATCTAAAATCTGCAGATCGGCAGATATGATTGCAATCAATCATTAGGCGAATTGCAATCACTATACTCTATACTGAGGATTCTACTAATGACCAATCATCAGTCATAATTTGTGAAATTCTTTATAAGCATCAAGGTCACTGGAAGATAAGGAATGTCGCATATTCCTATTACCATCCTTCTGAATTTGCCCCATTAGAAGAGTCAGACATTAGTCTTCCAATATATAAACTGTACATCGATTTTTACTACGATAACTTCAGAACATTTCGTAATGTCTACTACTCGTTAGGTAGAGTTTACATCCAAATTGGGAACTTACCCTTCGATAAAAGAAAATAACTCAAGTAAGGTTGCTTGTCTAAACCTTTTCAAAATCCTACGATTAGTTTCGTCAAAATTTTACTATAGATTTATTATAGTTTCGGCAGAGTTTTGGCAGTTTCGGCATTTATAATAAGTTTTGGCAGTTTCGCCTTTCTCCAAAGTTTTGCCAGTTTTTTAATATAACTTTAATATAGTTTCGGCAAAATTTCGCTTTTCGGCAAAATGCTATCTTGCCTAAACTCCTAGATTTCGGCAAGCAACTTTAAACTCAAGAACCATTTTGTATTAGGTTTCGTTCCATTTGGTGGTTGCTTTGAAGAATTTATAGCTCCATTTGTTACAGAAATGAAGACATTGGAAAATGGAATAACTATAGATGTACAAGGGACAAAGAGCATTGTAATCGCAAGTCTAGGAGATATAACAGCAGATTTGCCGTAAGGCAATGACTTGGTTGGAGTAAAACGACACAATGCCACAAGAGGTTGTCATATCTGTAATGTGACAAAAGACTCCTAGACTTCCAATAATATCAATTTGCCATTGATGTCCTGATATCACCATCTTACTAATTGTCAATTTGAAGAGATTTCTGCAGTACCGATGATGACAAGATGTAAGGAGATTGCTGCAGAATATAGATTGTGTACACAGCCACCAATACTTGATAACTTAAAAAGAGAAAGACACCTTCAATCGCCACATGATGTCTATCATGCTATAGCTGGAAAAGTATTAAAATTTCTCAGGATTACTATCGATGCACTCTCTTCAGAAGGAAAATTAGCATTTATTTTGTCTTGAAAGGTATTCAAGTATCCTAGATCTTGGCAAAAATTGCCAAATCTGAACTCCCACTTAGAAAGTTTTATGATGTCTGACGGCTTACGTTTGGCTATGGTAATGCCATTTATTTTCAATAGGATTTTGAAGCCTCAAAATTTCAAACAATCCGAAATTGATAAGTTTCGAAGCTGGACAGGTTTTTCTCGTAATGATTTGGCAATAAAACTTTGGCTGAAGTGTTAGGTACTGGTGGCAAAAACGATGTCAATGGCATTTATGCATTCATTCACCAAAGAAGACTATATTAAATTAGAAGAATGCTTGGATGATGAACGGAAGCTCTTGTCACAGGTATTTCA
This sequence comes from Rhizophagus irregularis, assembly GCF_026210795.1. NCBI lineage: Eukaryota > Fungi > Glomeromycota > Glomeromycetes > Glomerales > Glomeraceae > Rhizophagus > Rhizophagus irregularis. The sequence continues at coordinate 5,801,655 of NC_089433.1, forward strand.
TTACTATTCATCTAATATATATAATTTGTTATTGTTAATTTATTAATTATTATATTCATTTTTTTACATGTTTTGCAATTATTATTTGTTCTTTCAAAATAAGGTGTTCAAAGATTTTGAAAACTTGCCGAATTTACATATTAACTTACATTTGATACAACATGTTAAAAACTACACCACTTTATTGAATACTGGCGTAGGGACGAAAGAGATGATGCACAGAATTTTCAAGACCATCATGTCACGGACAAACCGTAAAAATGTGGAGTTGGATTTGCTAAAGCGCTACACAACATTATTTGCAGTGCGCCATTTATTCGATGGAGGTATCGATAGTCATCTTTCCACTACGATTAATACCTTAAATAACCTTCCGCATCACTTAAAAACAACTGATGGATGGCTGGTTTATTGCCAAAAAGTCTTTAGATTTTAACGATGATATAAGCGAAGGTTTGCTCTAAGTTTACATTAATTAATTAATTTATCTTCGAATTTTATTTTAATTAATATTTTTAAACAGTACATTTACCAGATGAACGTATCTCAAAGATAACCTTGAAGAAGTGCATATCAAGAAGAAAGGGTGAAGATATTTTGCCGAATGATGCTGATTTTCATAGAGAATTGGCAATATCATACCGGGATATGGGTTATCATTTAGCAATTTTTGGCTATTCATGTCAATTCTATGAATATGCATGTTTTTTTGCAGAAGAAAACGATACTAATGTTCTACATCAGCTACATATTGGTGAAATTGTCACTATAGTCACCGAAGATGACGAAACTTTTGCAATTATACGGTCAATTTTTAGCCATCAATACAACAACCAACAGTTCGCTTTTGTTTCTGTTGATGGATTCGAAATTACCAATCGAACAGTGCTGGAATGCCCCGTGTTCAAGCTCCGGTCTACAAATAGGCAATGACGTATCTTTCCTATAAGCGTGGTTTGTACAAGTACTACGCATTTTATTCATTATTGTAATGGGAATGAATGCATCGATGGTCACAATCTAGAAAACGAAATATATATACGAAATCTTTATTTCTTTAAAGATGTCTAAATATGTATTTTATATATATGCTTTATTTTATTTATGAATGTATTGATTTTACATTTACAATTAATTATTACAAGCAAATAAATTGACGATTTGAGTTATCTAATACTCAGTTTATGCATGAATAACATTTCAATACGATTTATTGAAGATTTATTATAAAAGCTGTTATAACGTAATTAAGATTTATTCTATATGCGCTACAATGTGGTTATGACGTCGTTAAGAAGGCTCTGTAATTTATTAACGACTTGTTAAAGTTTTATTACATAATCTGTTACAACGATCAACGATTTATTAAATTTTATTTACATGATTAGTTATGACGATGCTATGTTATATTATATAAGCTGCTATCAACGATATTGCGATTTATTGACGATTTGTGAATATCGCCTTAATATCCAGTAACTAAATCTATGACGAAGCCGTGACTAACTCAAGACTAACACATGACTAACATGTGATTAACTCTTTTCTGATTGTTCACAAGATAGCCATGGCTTGGTCACGACTTCGTCTTGGTTTGACATGTTTCTGTAAAGTTCTTCAGACTTTGGTTTTTTCGGCTTTTTTGGTGTGCGGGATTTGCTTCAATAATTGTTACTTTTCCGGGAATAAACTTTTCTTTTTCAGCTCTTTCCATTATACGTTTGAATCGAGAAACTGTGAAACGCAACAGTTTCTGCATGTCATAAATGAAAAAAAAAATAGAGTGAGTGTAAATCTTAAGTCTAAATTGTGGGATGTTACCAACCTTAATTTGTAACATAATGCGTGCAATTTTAGTTAGCTTCCAAATCTCATCATATGAAGTAGGGATATCGAACTTTCCCAACTCAAATGATGCGTAGAATCCACCTCCTACATATATTATAAGGACAGCACGAAAGTAGAACCACGATGATGCGAAACCGGGCATAATTAATTTACTACAAGCATTTAAAACTTGCTTTGAAAGTGCTCCCCCACTTTCGATAGCAATTGCTTTGACTAGGCTTCTGTGCATATCTCTAAGTGTTTTTAAAACCTTAAGAATGTCTGAAAAATTCTTGGTGTCGTTATCTACTTTAGAGCCTGCACGCTCACATAAGGAAAATTCTCGGCCATATGATATGTCTATTCCAAGATCATGTTTCTATATGTAGGAATCTGTTAGTAATCAAACAAAAAATATGAAAACTTCATAAAGATTAATTATACCGTGAACATCCAATCTAGGTGAAACCCTTCAACCTTATCCGGGGCATCTGATGCTTCACTTAGAAATAATCAGTATTGTCAATAATGAAAAGTAATTAGGGATGATAATAAAACATACAAATGGGTATCTAGAATATCGTCGAAACAAGCAAAAATGTGTCTTTTGATGAACATATCTATGTCCCTTTCGGAGTTTTTTCGTTGCGGAATTCTTTTGTCTAATATTTCACATCTGATTGTAAAGAATTGCAGTATTAGAAGCTGTGTATGCATCCAAGCTGAAATTTAACAAATGAACTTACGTGTAACGAACCAATTCTAAGATGTATCCCACCTCTTTATCAAGATAGTCATTCTCTTCAAGAACCAATGATAGTGTTTTATTATTTGTGGGTTCGTCATCAAACAGATCAGGTTCTTCTATGTTCAATTCTTCGATATTTTGGATTATTTTCCGAAGTTTACAAACTCCCCATGTATTCCTTCATACTTAACCATTTCACCTATCATACGGATCTGTTCATTATTCAGCTAGAAACGAAATTATGCTAATTAAGATTATCATTTAAAGATCAAGATGCTTCAATGTCAAAAACTACCTTTGCAAGAGATTGCAAACATCTTTCAGCGACAGGCTCTAACACTGTCCAATCATTCTGATGTCCAATATTAAGAACATTTGAAAATATGGCATTAAGTTCTGAAAATTCTTCTTCGGGTATGAAATCCTGTACAATTTTCGGATCTGATGCGTCTATGATTCGCCACCAGATTGGTCTAAATAACGAAATTGATTAGGACCTGCACAAATAAAAAGGAAAAGTATTCATTAATCACTTACTGTTTTGCTAGTTCGAATTTTTCTAAAGGATCTGTCTGCGCGGTTGTTAATGTTTTGTGTCGATCCATCGCTTTTTTTAACCAGCTTGGCATCAGTGTATCGAATTCCCAGCCTGACAAAGGTTCCACGTCGAGAATTTCAGAATCATCGGGAATTTCAATTCTATCATTTTCGCTGGGGCCAGTATATTCATCAAAGGAAACGTTAAACGTTTTGGCCTGTATCGTATTACAAAAAAATGATATAAGTCATATCTGTACAGAGTTCACAAAACGTGTGTAGACTATACTTGCTTTTTTCGTATCCGAAGTTATAGTTTCACCTTCTCTAGTTCGTTTTCTCTGGTCTTCTAACAGTTGCTCCCCGACATGTTCATTCTCGTTTGAATACATCGTATATGTTTTTTCGCGACGACTACTTGAAATCTGTATCTGTCGTACGTTGATACGTTTAAGTAACAATAAAATTCATCAAGAGCAATCAGCTCAAAGGATTTTGTAGCCTACCTTAAATCTTTCCTCGAGAACACAAGACCAATCAGATGTATCTTCGACCACCTAATGTTTCAAAATTTTGATTATTTGCGCTTTCCTAATGAGTAGCTAGTCAAAGATGGAATAAGTTGCGCAATCATGAGGATGAGGGCGTCACCTATGCCACAGTTCAGGGCGTAACCTGACTGAGGTTCCGACATAATCACTAGGGTGAGGACGTCACCTATATCTGCAGTTCAGGGCGTAACCTGACCCGATACCCTAATAAACAGAAAAATAGAGTCGAAGATAGAATACTTTCCTTGGAGATGTTCAAAACTGACGCTACATAGGTAAACCGCTTTGCCCATGCACCTTGCAGTGCTGCAGATTTATTTGAATCCGGAGGTGACCTAGCTACGAGGTCAGTGTTCAAACGAATAAATTCCGACAATGTTGGCACAAGATTGTTCTCTGATGTCCGTAGGAAATATGATTTTAGAGCTGAAAAAGTTGTTGGTTGGTGTTACATTGGTGAACAAGGTATAGGGTGTCGTTTCTTTTATTTCTTACCTTCAAAAATATACGGATGGGTAATAATATTACTCATGTTCATTCGCTGTTACGGTAAAGAAAAAATTTAATGGTTGAAGATTAAAGATAGATATCATTACGTAATTATGTAATTGTACGGTTTTTAAAAAGTCACGTGACATGTGATTATTGTGATATTTGATTTGTACTACATTATATACTTTTCGATAGAAAAAAAACTCTTTCCGACGATCGTTAAATACCAAAAACTCACAGAAGAAATTTCCACCATAAAATACATTTCTTTATAAACAGTGTCATTTTTTTCTACAAATTTTGGTCTCTACGCTCTTCTCGGAACATTATCATATGAGTTTTGCTATAAGAAAAAAATTCTCGAACAAATTCCTGAAAAATATAGAAAAAACCTATCGTCCTGTTTCCAACGACGAAGATATATATCGTACATACTCGTCACCCAACAAAAAATCCAACATGACTTCCAGTCAACCTATAGGTCCTACTCAGACTGCTAACAACGCTACAACGGACACAACTATGGAAGAAGCATCATCTTCCTCTCCCGCTCATGCTCTTTCGCACAGCGAAATTGAACTTACATCACGTGACTTACATGAAAAAGATATTCACACGCAAACACCAATCACTGAAATATTGACTAATATGGATGTAGATCCTATTATTACTAACACAGATAAAGGAAAATCGCTGGAAACACAGTCAGCCACACAAACAAATACCCCTAATCCGTTACAAATTACGGTGCTAACAGATATATTTGAACAAACACCACAAGTTTCAAACAAAGCACACAAAGGATTTATTCCTAGAGATAGTTTCCCACCGAAACTCTCTAACAACGAAATTATCAATCTAATAAAAACGTCATTCATCAAGGATAGCAATGCTTTTAGATTTGACGTCAATACAACATCCACCTACAGATATTTTACTATCTATTTCAGAACACGTGACTCGCTTGACTAATACATAGCAAAAAGTCCCGATAACCTCAAACATGTAAAAATTTACGAACTCACCAATGAGGCTATCAACACATTAATAGAACAAAAATTCTCTAATCTAGACCAGGCTGTTATAAAAATTATGGATATACCATACAACTACGATACATCCATGCTTATCAAGCACCTCGCTATAAAAACAGGCAGCAATATCATAGATCATAAAGAAATTAAAAAACCTCCAAGAAAGATTTCCAACCGCAGCACTCGCGGTCGCCCTATCTTCATAAAACCTGCTTACAAACAACTTATTGTCCGATTTGACAAACAAGCAGCATATGATTATTTCATGAATGAAAACTATTGGAGCCTCGAAATCGAGAACTTCGTAGTAAGAATCTTACCTGGTAACCCCGATGATCCCGAATATAAGAAACGCACCAGTCATTACTTCAAAATCACTGGTCTCCCACTCAATTCCACAGCTAAAGACATTGAACCTCTTATTAAACACGTCTACGGACGAACTTGTACATTTACACAAACCACCAAATATTCAACCATGAAAAATGCCTATATTTACGTCTCACCAAACAATTATCCGACAGACGCGATCAATGGCGCCTCCTCACTTTTCGAAGGATACAATCTCCACGTCCTACCAGGACACCTTTCACTAAAGACATGTAATACTTGTGGATCACCACTCCATGAGGCAAAAAACTGCGACGACAAAAATTTCGACATCGATCAAAACAATCGAAAAATCTTCAAAAAACGATTTATTAATCGTAACGAAGAAAAAATTGCAATTAACGAAAACCACAGAGCTAGATTTAACCATGTCATTACTCTGAATGCAAATAAAAGATCTCCCACGATGTCACAAAATCCTAAACCCAACCATACACCACCGCGCAACTACAACAACAAGAATAACCAACAATCAGGTAGCTTATTATATCCACGACAGACCAAACAACCATATAATAACCATAATAATTATGGCAACAATAACAAGGATTTAAAATATGATAATTCCTATATCGCCCCTCACCTGGACAATCCCCAAGTGACCGATATCAATCGTTCTGAACAACGAATTACACAATTGGAACAACAAGTCCAATCCCTCTTACAGAGTGTTAAAACACTCCAAGATGGAAAATCTAAAGTCGATAGTACTATCGCCGATATCCATCACAACCACAATTTAATGAGCTCTTCGCTCAATGACATCTCCACCAGACTTGACAAATACGACACAATTATCCAACAACTCACGACTAATATTAATTTACTTAGTCAAGAAAAGATTTCAGAACATAAAGAACGTAACGTCAAAACACCAAAATGACCGTCTCCATACGAACAATCCTCGTATAGAGTAACAAAAAATAGATACAACCTAAGAGGCAATAAACATGGTAATACCACAGCGGATGACAGCGAACAACCCTTGGCAACCGATGAAGACACCGATGCCCCCGACGAGGCCGTCATGTCAGACGGTGCCGTCTTTGAAGGAATCATTGATGAATTGTCAAATACAACACTGACTGAAACTAAATTTTCAGTCAAATCCTACAATCCCCTTAACCTCCTCCCGCAGTTTAATGCGACACGTTAATTACGTGCTTACCATTAAAACTTATATATCTCCTCTTTATTTTGGATATACTTTTTGGACTTCCCCATTTTGATTCTAACGGTTTAACATTTCTATACACATATTGATTCTCTTTATATACAATTTTATTATGGAATACACCAATTTACAACCCCCGGCTGACCTCGAAAATCAGCCTTTTGCACCAGTTTTACAATATTCTCATACTAAACATAACAAAAACACAAAATCACAAAAAAATTATAAAAAACCCCAAAACCACAAAAATATTAATCAAAACTTTCATACCCCAGACAATAATGATGCACCAACAACAAGTTCACGATATTATATTTGTGAACCTCGTAATGATGAAGATGAAAATATGCTAAATTACATTGAACACCATTTATTTGATGACCAGGATACAATAGCGTCAACGTCGTCTACCTCTCAAATACACGACACCCCCATATCAACATCTTCTCAATTACGAACACAATTTATTGATTACCATAAATTTGGTACAATTAATATTCAAGGAGGATTCAATAATAAATTGAATGATATCCTCCATTTTTTCACGCTTCATAATTATGACATACTTATTTTGACCGAAACAGGTCTCCACCAATATACTAATATAGATATGGACCTTAAGAAAGCAACACATTCAACGCATTCACTTCCAGTACTGAATAATGATAACATTATTCATAATATTCATTTTTATATAGATGACAAAGGAAATACCAAAGGTAGTGGAGTTTCTATGATGATCACGGATCAACTGCAAAAACATATTATCAAAATCAACACCTTTCATAGCCGTATTTTAACGGTCGATTTATGCTTTAAAGGCAATCATTATATCAAATTTATATGTTGTTATTTACCAGCTAATGCTGTTGACGACAAAGAATTGATTATTAAATGTTACAAAGAAATTGAAAACATTTTAATCACGGCTAAACACAATTATTTTGAATGTATAGTTTTAGGTGATTTAAATATTAGTTTCGACAAACTAAAAAAATCTAATCATTACCCTATTTGGAGACGTGAAATCAATACAATCTTTAAAAACTTTGGTCTTAGAGACTTACTTAAATCATTTCACGATCACCCGAGCCCGACGCATACTACTAAAAGGAAAGAAGGATCAGATATACAATCTCGTATAGATTACATCTTCACCTCACCTAATATCCTTCACTATAGCTTTTATGCTTATACTCATAGTGTCTCTGAAGATTTTTTTACCACAGATCATCAGGCTCTTAGTTGCTATTTGACGCAAGATTATTTCAAAAACAAGTCTAACAGCTCTAGGAAAAGCTTAGAAAATTCACTCACATATAAACCTAATACAAACCCCAAAATTCAATTTAAATATCACTTAATGACCACAGAATCCTGGTCTGATTACAAAGTTACCAACGGTATTATTTATCGACAACATATTAATGATAAACCAACCCTACCGGATATAACACCAGAACAACAGATCGAATTATATTGGTCTAATATTAAAGATATTATCAAACAGACAAAAGATCGATGTATCCCTTCTTCCACATATAAAAAATACACGAAACATGATCGTCCATTATCTTTACAACAAAATAACAACAAAATACTGATACTTCGTATGATTTTACGAAGATTTTTTAATATTAAAATTAATCGATTACAAGATGATCTTGACAAATGGAAAGATTATTGGAATACCTGGGATAAATCACGCAAATAAATTCTGGTTATCGACGTTCACTTTAACGCCAAACGTACTATTTGGCTACCATATACTTTGACGCCCAATAATATATCTGACGTTAAAAAAGATTTACAAAGCCTTTTGCGTATATCTATTGTCCTACACAAACAAAAAGAAGATTCATGGACTATTAACAAAATTAATAGATATATTAATGATAGGAATAATAATTTAATTCATAATCAAAAAAGGATGATTAATAGTATCCTTGACCGTAAACCCCAAAAAATAACATTAGATCGTTTACATTATTACGATCATCAAACTAATCAATTTCAATTTACTAACAATCCTCATATTATAGCAGAACAAACTAATTTACATTTTCAATGTTTAGGAAAAGACCTTAACGAACTTAATAATGTTAAAAAGTATAAGTCAATTCAAGACCTCCCGTTATATTGGAGATCAACCTATGAACCTATTAACAACCGTGATTGTAAACACATGACGTCATTAGCGGATGAATTTTCAATTGACGAATTATCCCAAGTCATCTCATCACTTCCAAACAATAAAGCCGCAGGCATTTCCGGCATTACATACGAAGACATCAAACATACACACCAAGACTTTAGAGAATACATTAACAAATTTTTCAATTATATTATGCAGGTCCAAATTTATCCACGGGACTGGTTACATGCATTCCTTTTCCCTATACCTAAACCAAAGGCTTGGGATTGCAAAATAGAAAATACTCGACCTATAGTCTTGTTAGAAACGTTTAGAAAATTGTTTGTCAAAATTTTGATACAAAGGATTAACATCACGCTTACGACATACAACCTGATTAATGAAAACAATCGGGCTGGCCTAACGGGACAATCCACGTTACAACCATTACAAGTCGTCCAACATATAATTGAATCTGCTTATAAAGATAAAAAACAATTATGGATTGGTCTACAAGACCTCAGCAAGGCTTACGATAGAGTTAATTTATCTCTGTTACGATTAGCATTAGAACGCCTACACTTTCCGACTACAATTACCACTCTTTTAATTTCTTTATTTAGTGATCGGAAAAATAATGTTATTTTACCTTTTGGTTTATCTGCCGATTTTGATGTACTTCAAGGCATAGACCAAGGAGAAGTCATCAGCCCAATTGTATGGATTATTTATTATGATCCTATGTTCACATATTTGTCACAATTAACCGAAAATTTACATGTCACCTCCGTTAACAAGATCAACAATATTTACCAACCTGACTCCGACCTACAGATTAATTATTCAGCATCTGTGGTGGGTTATCTTGATGATACCAGCTGGTTTGCTTCTTCCAAATCACAATTGGAATCCAACCTCCAAATAGCAAATTCTTTTTATGACATGGCGAACATCACTATCAATCATGACAAATATATCATCCTTACCAACAACCCTAAACTTTGTAATAAGGAGTTACAATTCCAGGTCACCCCTGACAAATCAATAATGATTAAAACAGCGTCACGGGCCTCATCTAACCGCATTCTTGGAATCTACATTAACGCATTTAATTCACATACGCCAACGCTAAAGAAGATTAAAAAAATAGTTAATCATTTTGCGTATACAATGCGTTTTAAAAAAATAACTCACGACCACCTTATTTATATTATTAACAAAGTATTATTACCCAAACTGGAGTATATCAATCAATTTACTATTTTCACACGTTCGCAATGTGATTCTTTATTAGCTCCAGTTAAAAAACTTTTTAAACAACATTTAAAATTACCAATTTCTACCCATAATAATATTATTCATAACAAATTATTTCCCTCCATTAATAGTTTTTTTTATAACCAATTTTATTCACATATATCAATTGTTAACGTTATTTTCAACACTCCCATGTTTTCCACTATTGGTTTACAAAAGATTTTGAATACACAATATGATTTTTGGATACCGAATTTTCCAACGTCCAAAGACCTATCTAATCCTATTTCTTCAAATTATCAATCCCTTTTAACCCGACAATTACGTCTCTTTAACAAGTTTTATATAACTTTTTTACCACACTGTAACACGTCTATCACAGGTGGTAGTAACTCTATAATATCGTATTTTAATTCACATGATTCTCTCGATACTTTATCCAGTAACGACCTTCAAAGTTTACGGAAAAAACGTATAATGTTTATGGATCAATTAACTTCCCTCGACGGTTCTTTTCTAAGTACCTGGAAAGACGTCAAAAAACAAAACCCTAAGGCAAATTTTAAAGGACCTACGCCCAAGTGGTTTCAAAACCTTGAACAATTTAATATTCTGGTGGATGACAGTTCACGACGCCTATTACGAAATTTGATAGTTTCGCCTCCGGCCAGATTTGACTCTATGTCTCCCCCTTTACGAAAAGCTCATAAATACCGCCCTAAGAATGAATGGACCATTTCTTGGGACATGGTACACCAGTGTGAATTATATGGCTAAGGTTGCTTGTCTAAACCTCTTCAAAATCCTACGATTAGTTTCGTCAAAATTTTACTATAGATTTATTATAGTTTCGGCAGAGTTTCGGCAGTTTCGGCATTTATAATAAGTTTCGGCAGTTTCGCCTTTCTCCAAAGTTTCGCCAGTTTTTTAATATAACTTTAATATAGTTTTGGCAGAATTTCGCTTTTCAGCAAAACGCCATCTTGCCTAAACCCCTAGGTTTCGGCAAGCAACCTTATATATGGCAAGACGATTGAACAACAAAATGATTTATATGGTACTAGCCTTACTTACCGAACACATTATCTTCCTGTGGTTAATGCAGATATTAGAACCAATTTAACACCCAAAAGAATAACCCCTATTTTACATCCTTGTACAGGACTATGTGGTCATAGTGTACCTTTTAGTGGTGATCTACGTCCAAAATGTGTTATTGTTTCTTTAACATCACATTTGATTCTTTTTAAAGTTCATGCAAAAACTTTTATACCTAATAAACCTTTTATAAAATTAGAGAAATTTTTTATTTTTCCAGTTACACCTTTACATACCCTTCGTACTCAAGCGTTTACATATAGTAAATATAGATTAATTACACCCAATGTTTTACCTCCAACGATTCCTGTTTTATCTTCTTTGGACTCATATTTAAATGAGAATTCTTTATTATTTACTAATAATTTGATCAATTTAAATTTAAATATCTCTTCTTCCCTTTTTATTAAAAATATTTTCGTAGGAAATAGAGATTTAATTATTCAACTTTTAGAAATAGCTAAACAATTTTTGTCACGGAAAAAATTTATTTTTTATACTGATGGTTCCTTTGCTTCTATAGATGTTAATTCTTCTACTCAAACTCAAATGGGTTTTGCCTGGATAGAGATTACTGATATAACTCCTGATTCCAGTTCTCCTCCACCAATATACAAAGGCGCTTTATCTTTTAATCCGTCTTCTACCAAAGCAGAAGTTTATGCGCTTTTAACAGCCATTATTGCTGTACCTGATGCGAGCGAATTGGATGTCTTCACAGACTCGCTGAACGTTATTCATACTTTCCATACAGTTACTAATAAATTAACCTCCACAAGAAGAACGTTGAAATGCAATAATCACCTAGCGTGGCGCCTAATAGACACGTTAATTACGAAGAAATCATTAATCGTCCGTTTACACAAAGTCAAAGCTCACTCCAATAATTTTTGGAATGATATGGCTGATAATTTAGCTAATGCTACACGACAACTGGCACCCTATGAAATCAATCCCACAACTTTACCGGGTTCTTTATTGACCCCTATTTGGGCTTCTATAGCGCCGATTGACCGTGATATCAGAAAATTTTGTCACAATTTAACAGATGTTTACACTTTTAATCAATTTTTGGGTAATTCTTCACTCTCACCCATTTTTGATAGATTCCCCTTATCCTCAATACATTGGCCTCTAACTAGAGCGTGGTTGCAATTTAATTCCACACCGGATGTATGTAGCTCCACCAAATCCTCACACCACGCCTATCGAATTAAAGCACTTAATCATATACTTCCTTGTGGTGATGTTCTTACCAAACATTACCCTGATTTCTACCCCAATAATTATATACCCTGCCCGGTGTGCAATGACCATCAAGATACTAATGAACATTTGGGAATTTGTTCAAATCTTTTACCTGTAATTAATCACATTTTAGTGGAACACAAGAATATACTACAACGTCTCCTTGAGGAGCATACTTCGTACAATCCTGCCCTCATCACACAATCCATCGATCAGTTGGATCTTTTATCACCGATCTCGGAGTCGAACTCTTACACCCATCCAATATATTTAATTATACACCAACTTATTTCACAAGATTTTTATAACCTTGTGCGGTCTTTTACCTTTAATGATAAACTTACCCGTTCCATCATATGGGAATTCTTAATCTTATTTCACGACCAAATCTATCAACAAATATGGCCTAAACATTGTTCTTTGCTGAAATTGTGGGAACAACGTAATGGAATCACACCCAAACGCAAACGTGATTTTCGTAAGAAAAAACCTAGGAACTCACGTGATCACCAAACAGCACAGCTTATTACTCAACCTAGAATTGTCTCTACTTCTTTTCACGGATCACAAAATCTCTCTCCGCCTAGAGCTAGGACGAACTTTTCACCTTCAGATGGTATTTCTCGCCGTTCATCCCACCCTTGGACTTCTTCGGCCCCGTCTACTCGTCCTTCTCACTTACCGCAACTACCGATGTGGTTGATTTTGTGCACATGTAATTTTTTACATTCCGGTGGATGGTTATCTTCTGTCCGGCATCCTAGTAGTTTTGAGTTAAATATAGATAATTTTTCTTCTTCATGTAATTTTAATTTTAATTTTTTTAGTTCTTCCTTTTCTTTTGATCGTACTTTCTGAACTCCCGGTTATGCCTGTTTGTTCGGTTGAATAATGGGCAAGACGACCCCTTCGGGCTTCTTCCGAGAGGTTGGGTATAACACTAGCTTAGAATTCATTGATCTCTTAGACCATGTTTATTCCTATTTAGCGTTCGACCCCAGTCGAGTCTATATTTTAAAAATAAAAAATAAAAAATAAAAAAAAATACTTTTCGATATACCTGATACGCAAAACGTCAAAACGTGAAACTTTTTTTTTGAAGTATAATATTGAAGTATTATATTTACACTTTATACTTTTTAATTTTAGCAATGAGCTCTAAGACATTACAAAGTATAGAAGGTAAGTGTTTATTTATTATTTTCTTGTTAAATTTTTAAGTTTTTTTTCAAGTCTAACGAACAGGGCGGACATGCATTATATCACAATGTCGATCACTTGCCGATCATGATATAAGTGATATCACGTTAAATTTGAAGCTTTATTCCAAGCAATAAATGTCCTGACAATTTATGTTAAATTATTTTATTTAATAGTTTAATTTACCAATAAATTAATATAAAAGTATTGTGGCAAAATAAGGTGTGTTTCCAAAGTTAGATTTTATGTCAAATTTTCAATAATTAATATATATGCTATATATATGCCGATCATCTGCTAACGTGACTTTGAAGCTTTGGGCGAAGCCACAGATCTTCGGGCGAAACTTGAAACTTTTACAGTATATTATTTAGGTATTCAAGAATCAATGGCTAAAATAAACCTGGATAATTTTTGATAACCCAAAAGTTATCATTAAATAAATGCTTACAATTATTGTAAAATTAATATATGTCTGATATTTGACAAAATCTTTATGAATTATTTTAAGAACTAATTTATTAACAATAAATAAAATAAAGTAAATAAAATCGAAATTTTTTACATCATTATGTAGAATTTGTGAAAAAACTAATTCAACGGTATTTTTTTATGTGATAATATTAGACAAGTGATCGGCAAAATGATCAGCAATATCGTGATAATATGGGGATGTCTGCCCTGTTAGTCTAACGTTACATTTTGCTTATTGTTTTATTGACTTATTGATACAAAAAATGAAGAACATAATTACTAAGTGAAAATAATTGTAATATTATTATATTTTACTTATACCATACATTAAAAACCTAATAAAGAATAATGAATAAAAAGGTAATCTAGCTGTTTATATTTTTCTTTATGGATTGGGATAAATTGTGCGATAATTTTGAAATTTTTCTCTTTTTCCTAGATGGCATCATATTAGGATCATTCTCTTTAGAATGTTTACGCCTTTGGATTGAAGCTACTTGTACTGGAATTTTGCGATTTTTCACATTAAATCTTGAATCCAAATTTTGATAATTTTGGTGTAAATATGATACTAGTTGTCCATTAGATGTATTCTTAGCTTTTTCATACCCCTTTTGAAAACTTTCCATGCCTAATAATAATTGATCGTTATTTGTAACATCTTGATAAACAGAATCAAGAAATTCTTTAATTAACTTGACACGATATTCTCTATTTTGGTGATTAAGTTCTAATTCCGAAGATCTAAAATAAAATATCATAAACACTATAATATCAGACAATTTATTTAAAAATTTAAGCATTATTATATATACCTTGCAAAGATTTCCGATGAGTTCGTATCTAACAATCTCAGTGCATTATTTTCCAATAAATTTGCATGATTATTTTCTGATGGGCTTGCATTGTTATTGTTATTTTCCAATGGGCTTTCTGGACTTTCTGATGGATTTGTATTATTATTTTCCCATATATTATTTATGTTACTATCATTTCCTAATATGTTTGTGGCGTTATTTTCTAAAAAATCCTTAGTTTTTATTTCAGCATGAAATTTTACATAAAAGGATTTGTCCATTACACAAATGCCTTGTGCGATATAAGTATAACACATCAAAAATAATGAAGGTATATAGTTGATTGATGATTAATGGCCACAGCTGCTTGATGTTTATAAGGCCCTCCTGCATTACCTTTCGGACATGTGCATATACCAATATTTGAATCAACTATATAAAATATATCTGACTTTGACGTACTTTGAACATAATACATATGTTCAATATTAGCAGAAACAATTTTATTTTGGTCAACAGATTCCCACCTTGGACAAAAAAACCTTTTTGAAATACTGTTTAATTGCTTATTTGCAATAGCTAAAAGCTTCCTTTCATAAAATCTTTCCATATTACCAATAATAAAAAAATAAATTTGAATAGGATTATAAGCTTTAACTCTACTAAAAATAATATCTTTTATAATTCCAAAGCTCCTTTCTACATAATTATTTGTATGATTTCCTCTTGTTGAAGCACCATTACGAAATGATACTGCCCAAAATTCTCTTCTTTCCCAAAGGAGTGAACAATGCCTTGCCAATTTAGAATACTTATTATACCATTGTAACTGGAATTTCTGGTATTCAACATTCATAATATTTTCTGAATTGGCATATAAAATTCTTTTAAAATCTGAAATAACTGTTGAACGATCATCTTTTTTAATTTGGTTATTAGCATTCCATAGTCAACGCCATAATGCTTGTAGCACATGAAATATACAAAGAAACCTTTTTGAATTTGGCCAGCAAAGTTCAATAGCATTACGTTCAGCTGCAGAATCATCAGTCATAAACATAGAAGGATCTAGATCTACTCCTCGACCAAAAAATGCATTTGAAGGTAAAATACTTTTTAATTTATTAATGGCAAATTCAATTGTAACTTCTGATTCATCAGAAGTTAAAAAAAGATCAAAAGGAAGCGCACCAGCAACACAACTGGTATATAATAACGTAATTGAAGTATTTAAAGGATCAAAGCTAGATGATGCATCAAAATAACAGATCTCTCCTGCCTGTCTAATTTTTTCATGCACTCTTTTCATTAAATTAGTTACAATAGCAAGAATAAATGGTTGCCCAAGTTCTTTATTATATTCACATAGTATTGCATTTCCTAATCCTGAATTATAACTTCTTCTTTTAATTTTTCAAACATTCTTGATCCATTACTTGCACCTAAATTAATTTCTCTATATTTTTTAAAGAGATTGTAAACAAAATTATAGTCTGAATTTGTTGCTCGGTCAGCCAACAAAGTAATTAATTCCTTTTCATTAGCAGCTGCTAAATGTAAATTATCTTCATAAGTATAAATTGCAGTTGCTGGTGAGTAACCATTTTTAAATAATTCAATATATTTATCTCAGGTAATTTTGCTAACTGGGCGGAAGCTAAGTGATTCAGCTGAATATGGAATATGATTATATATATATTTAATGTGTACATGCATTATTAAATTTTTTTTTTCAATGCGCATTAACATTTTGGATTGACAATTAATATTACGTGTACGAAGGCTATTTTCTTGTTTACTAGTTCTTGAACCCTGTTTTGTTTTTACAGTTTTACTATGTATACAATGCCTTTCTTCTTTAAAAACAATTTTTTTTCCTGTTATAGTTTGCTCTCTAGTTATACATATTGTAGTCTTTGATTTTTCTTAAAATTTTTCAAACCATATCAATGCATCATCTTTTGTTTGAATATTTATTAATAAGTCAAAGATAAATTGCTTTAACTCTATATCTTTATCAGTAAATAATGATGGAAGTATGTCCATTTTTTCAAGCTGATATTTATAATCACAAGGCAAAATTTCTTTTAAGTCAGGTGGCAATTCGGACTCTAATAAGCAAAATGTAACGTTAGACTTGAAAAAAAACTTAAAAATTTAACAAGAAAATAATAAATAAACACTTAATAAACATAAAAATAAAACTATACCTTCTATACTTTGTAATGTCTTAGAGCTCATTGCTAAAATTAAAAAGTATAAAGTGTAAGTATAATACTTCAATATTATACTTCAAAAAAAAATTTTCGCGTTTCGTATATCGAAAAGTATATAATGTAATACAGATCAAATATCACAATAATCACATATCATGTGACTTTTAAAAAACTGCACCCACAAAACGGGAGTGCAATTGTACAACTGCTTCTATCATGTAATCTTAGATATTTGCATCAGGAACTTATAAAATTTTCGAAAGCAATTTATCAAAAGAAATCAAAATTTTTTGCCCAAATCAAAATTTTTTGCAACAAGTCACATATTAAAATAAATCACATGATAATATTATTATTGGTTCTAGATAGATATTATCATGTGATTACATTCAGTAAGCTGGAAACCTGAAGTTCAAAATTCGAAACTCTTCATAATTCCAGCCAGAGACACCTGGTGACTTGAGCTTAATTCTGGCCAAAATCAAAATAAATCGAAATTTTTAGTCAACTGAAAGAAATTTTAATTCAAATTGAAATAATATTTACTGGGCTAAAATAAATGCTATAGCAATAGTATATATAAAACATGCACACACATTTAAAAAATTTGAAGTAAAATCTTTATTATATTTTTGTAAAGTAGTACATGAGAAAGGGTCGGCCAGTTAAGTAAAAAATGAAACTAATAAGAGATATTGGAGTAGCAGATTGTTTCAAGGAAAGAATTTTGCTAAGCCCCAACCCATATAATGGCAGTTCCTTCCCTGCTACTCAGTAACGATGTAAAATCAAGTTGGATAATTGATTTATATAGATATAAGGATATAAAAATTATTAATTATTTTGGTACATTGTGATCAAATTTTGATTTCATCGGGAAATTTTTTAAGATGCAGAACTGCGGAGATCTGTAAAATTAGCAGATCTCCGCATTTTTTTTGTGAATTTATGTGGAAGTCTGTGATTTTGCAGATTTCTGCTTTTTATTTTTTACAAAGTTATGCAATAATCTGCAATTTTGCAAGTTTCCGATTTTTATGTATGAATTTCTGCGGTAATCTGCGATTTTGCAGATTTCTGCTTTTTTTTATGTGAAATTTATGCGGAAGTCTGCAATTTTGCAGATTTTTGCTTTTTTTTCATTAAAATATCAGTTCGATCTGCAATTTCATCATTGATTTAATATTTAAACTTTAATTAACTCTAACTTGATTTAATACCTAAATGATTTTTTCTACAATACTCTTTAAAAAGAAAAACTTTACAAGACTTTAAAAAAATAATTTTTTCTACAACACTTATTACTAAAGAAAAAAACTTTGTGAAATAATTTTTCTACAACACCTTTTAGGAAATAATCTGTTAAAGATTCCAAAGAAAAAATATTTCTATTATTTTTTAAGCTTCGAAACTTATCAGAGAAATTTTTTTTTTAAAAAAAAAAATTTATTTGTAAGGTTCGGAGTCTTTAAGGCAAATTTGTCTAACATTCGGCACATAATCTATGCAACATGCAGGGAAATTAGAACTAAAAAGAAGTCGTATTCCTTTTTTTTCTTTGAAAAAAAAAATTTTTTTTAATGAACGTCAGTTAACGTTCAGTTTGTAAGTCAAGAACATAATAGAGTCTATTGTCAATTTAATTTGGAGGTATATCACCTCTGAAACTTTAATTATTTTTAGAGAAAAAAAAATTTTTTTATATTATATAGGTTCCAGATGGAATCTATCGATGATTTTATTTGGAATTCGGAGGTATGCTTACCTCCGAAATTTAATTTATTTTTTTTAAAAAAAAATTTTTTTTTTATATTATATAGGTTCCGGATAGAACCTATCAAAGATATTGGAATTCGGAGATATGCTTACCTCCGAATCTTAATTTATTTTTTTTAAAAAAAAATAATTTTTTTTATATTATATAGGTTCTGGATGGAACCTATTAAAGATATTGGAATTCGGAGGTATGCTAACCTCTGAATCTTAATTAATTTTTTTTTAAAAAAAATAATTTTTTTTATATTATATAGGTTCCGGATGGAACCTATCAAAGATATTGGAATTCAGAGGTATACTTACCTCCGAATCTTAATTTATTTAAAAAAAAAATAATAATTTTTTATTTATATTATATAGGTTCTGGATGGAACCTATCGATGATTTTGAAATTCGGAGGTATATTAACTTCCAAATCTTTAATTTATTTTTTAAAAAAAAAATAATTTTTATTATATTATATAGGTTCCGGATGGAACCTATTGATGATTTTTGGAATTCAGAGGTATGCTTACCTCCGAATCTTAATTTATTTTAAAAAAATAATTTTTTATTTAACGAACGCCACTAACGTTCATTTTTCATATTTTTAAGTCCTGGAAGCCAAAGTACGGCTCAGGACATTTTTTTTTAATTAAGTTATCTAATGAACGTTGCTAACGTTCGATTATAGGTCCTGGACGCCGAAGAACAGTTCTGGACATTTATTTTGAAGGTAAAACCTTTACTTTCAAAATTTTTTTTTATATTTTTGTTTAACGAACGTCGCTAACGTTCATTTTTTATTTTTTTTTAGGTCCTGGATGCCAAAGTACGGCTCCGGACATTTATTTCGAAGGTAAAATTTACCTCCGAATTTTTTTTTATTTTATTTATACCTACGAACATTAATTTACGTTCGTTTTACATTTTATAGGTTCTGGACGCCAAAGTACGGCTCCAGACGTTAATTTCGAAGGTAAAACCTTTACCTTTGATTTTTTTTTTATTATTATTTAACGAACGTTAATTAATGTTCGTTTTTATATTTTATAGGTCCTGGACGCCAAAACCAGCTCCGGACTTTACTTTGAAGGTAAAACCTTCGAAAAAAAAAATTTTTTTTTTTGTTAACTTTATTGACGAACGTTAACTAAGTTTCATCTTATTTTTTTAGATAAAGGAAGCTGAAACTGAGTTCCGGGCTCCTATATCGAAGGTAAAATAAACCTTTAAATTTTTTTTTCTTTTTATTTAAACGAACGTTCACTAATGTTCGTTATTCTTTTTTTTTAGGTAAAGGAAGCCGAAAGAACTTCCATATCGAAGGTAAAATCTTCGATTTTTTTTTTATTATTTTATTTAATGAACGTTACTAATTCTAATATTCATTTTTTTATTTTTCGTAGGTACAACCGTACAAGAAACTGAAAGGCAGGTTCCGGTCTCCTATTTTGAAGGTAAGGCTTCGAAATTTCATTTTACTTTTTTTCTTTTATTTTAGCGAAATGTTTACTAACGTTTCGTTTTTCTTTTTTGTAGGACTACAGCACTCTGGACGCTTCGTGGGCTCCATTTCGAAGGTATATTATCCTTTATATTTTTCGAAAGTGTTTATTTTTATTAGTTTTTTTTACAAACGTTAACTAACATTCGTTTTCATTTTTGTAGGTCCAAGACGCCGAAAGTACGTGTCTCAGATTCAATTTCGAAGGTAAATAACTTCAAAAAAAAAGGAGTCTCTTTTTTTTTTAACGAACGTTCACTAACGTTCGTTTTTCTTTTTCTTTGTAGGTCCAGGACGCCGAAGGACTTTAATTTCGAAGGTAAACTTCGATTTTATTTTTATTTTTTATTTAATTTTTTTTTGTTTATTTTAATGAAGCATTATTAACGTTTCAATTTTCTTTTTTTAGGTTTCTGGCTCTCCTGAATTCTCCTGGACGGAATTTCAAGGTATTTCTTCAAAATTCTTTTATTTTTTTTATTTTATTGTTGTAAAAGAACGTTTCTAACGTTCTTTATTCTTTTTTTTTTAGATTTTTGGCTCTCTGGTTTCAGCCTGGACGGAATTTTCAACATGGTTAGTTTCGTAACGAACTTTTCATTACGAAACTATTTTTTTTTTTATTTTATTTAAACGAAACGTTACTAATGTTTTGATTTCTTTTTCTTTTGTAAGTTTTCCGGTAGCCACCTGGATTGGACGGGATTTCAAAGATGAAACTTCGAAATTATTGTATTTTCATTTTTTATTTGAACGAAATGTAGACTAACATTTCGATATTATTTTTTCGTAGGTTGACGGCTTCATAATACCCTTTCTTGAAAGAATTTCGAAGGTATACTTCGAAATTCTTTTACTTTTTTTATTATTTTTGATGAAACGTTACTAATGTTTCGTTTTTTCTTTTTTTTGTAGGTTGACGGCTTCCTGTGAACCTTTCCGATTACAACATTCAAAAAGAATCCACTCTTCCATCTTTCTCCGTCTTCGTGGCGATATGCAAATTTTTGTTAAAAAACTATTACTTTGGAAGTTGAGTCTTCTGGAATGAATTTTGAAGGTAAACTTTGAAATTCTTTTACTTTTTTTGTTTTTTTTTATTTGAACGAAATGTTTACTAACGTTTCAATTTTCCCTTTTTACGGCTTTCCAGATGCCTCCTGGATGAAATTTCGAAGGTAAAACTTTGAAAAAATAATTTTTTTTTGTTTTATTTTAACGAACGTTCATTAACGTTTGTTTTTATTTTTGTAGATCCAGGATGCTGCCGGACTTCCATATTGAAGGTAAAACCTTCGAAAATTATTTTTTATTAATTAATTTATTGACGAACGTTAACTAACGTTCGTATATCTTTTTTTTTAGGTAAAGGAAGCCGAAAGACAAGTTCCAGACTCCCATATCGAAGGTAAAACCTTTCAAAATTATTTTTTATTAATTTATTTGACGAACATTAGTAACGTTCATATTTCTTTTATTTTAGGTCCTGGGTTCCCATTTAAAGAACTTCAAAGGTAAATACTTTGAAGTTTCTTTTTTTTTTACTTCTTTAATGATCGTTATACTAATGATCGTTTTTTCTTCTATGTTTAAGTCCCAGACTGCTGGGTTAGATATTTCGAAGCTGCTTGCTTCGAAATTTTTTTTCGTTTGTAGGTATCCGTTGTTTGTTGGAATCGAACTAACTGGAACAATGTCCAAACCATTAACAACATGTAAATGTGCAGTAAAGAGATGATGAATAGCAATGACTAGTAATAGATTTCAATTGTATTTGTAAACTTGTTAATATATAATAAAAAAGTAATTTTGATTATATAAATAAATTAGTAATTAATGCAATAAATTAATTTGTATTATTGTGACGCAGATTTTTACTGAAAAAAATTGCTGAGGTATTTCGAAGGTTTTTATTTAAAAATCTGCGCAGAACTTTGTTATTTATAAAATCTGCGCAGTTTTTTATTGGATTTTTCCTCTAATGTTTTGCGCCAGGGTATAAGATCTGCGCAGATATAATTTCTGAAAATCTGCGCAGATCTGCTCCCCAAAAAATTTCCCGATGTTAAGAATAAAATCAAATTGCTACTTCTTACCATTTTAGACACTAACAATTGTGATTTTATTTAAAATAATCTATAATCTTTAATAAATAAATTCCAATATTTACAGTGATTTATGGAAAAAGATTTCAATATTATAACAATATAATTGTCGTGATTAAAGTCACTGGTTAAATGATGAGATATCGGGTTGTGACATATCAGATAAAATCGGAAAAATATCATAAACTGATATGCCACTAGCAGATCATTTTAAAAATTGAACATAGATTAGTAACCGATAGGCAAGTGATATTTATATGATTATAAATAATTTTTTTAAACTCATATCAACAAGTTATCTGGTTCTTATTGGATATCTGATAAATTATTGATTTTTATATGATAATAATATAATATTTATATAATATTTATATTATTGTACAAATAATTTTTTAAGATAATCGTATTTGAAGTGTTAAAATTTTAGAGTTTTGCCATAGTTTCAGCATTCCAATCTTTTTACTGTATAATAATTTTTTTAATTTCAAACGGTTACCAATAAATCTATATGTAATTAAAATTTATTGTAAAATTATTTATTGTAATATTTTTATTTTATTGTATGTAATAAACTGATTTTTTATTGATAAAGAACTTAATTAATGATATATGTTGAAGTTCACGTCCTAAAGTAAAAAAAAGAAATATTAATACATTCATTTCTTTGAAGCAATTAAGTAAAACTCCCACTCATACTATCTTCAAGTCTGGGTTCGATTAAGAATATCTGGTAGAAGAAAAAAAATTAGAGTAAATGTTAGTAATATATAATATATTAATAAAAAAGAACCTCCTCTTCCCTCTAACTTACATACTTAAAATTCAAATTCGGGTTCATCCAAGAAGTCTAAGGAATATAAATATATTTTTTATTCCTATGCACACACACACCCACCCATCCCATTCACCTGTCTGGTTCACGTCCCTACAAAAGACAAGAAATCTAAGAAGCTCAGCATCCTAAAAAATTAGAAAAAAAAACATTAGTATTGTTTCTTTAATGAATTAAGCTTTATTTTTACATGTACTGTACATATAACACTCACTTTTTACTTGTATAGTTTATTCAAGTCCGATGTTTGACATCTTACAAAAGAAGAAATCCAAAAAGTTGTCCTACAAAAAAAAAAAGTACGGATAAATAATTTTTTTAAAAAAAAATTATCAATGATCAGTAAATTAATTAGGAACTGATCGGAAATATGTATATCATATGATTATGGAGTAATAGAGTCGTATGCATACTCCTTTCCTCTTCTTTTTTTTTTTTAGGTTCAGACCAGTAAGTTAAATATATATATATATATATATTAATAAATAGAACCTTTTCTTTATTCTTTTTTTATAGCTTCTGGTCCTCTTTTAAACGCCATTCAGACTGGTAAGTTTAAAAATTTTTTTTTAAATAGAAGGTGTATAGGCATATACTAACCTTTTACTTTTTTCTTTTTGTAGGTTCTGGACCTTTTTTATACGCTGTAAGTTTTAAAAAAAAATTTTTTTTTAAATAGAAAGTGTACAGTCAATTCCTTCTATAGTCACTCCCATTATAAACACATTCTACTATATAGTCATACCAGTTAAATGTTCAAAACACTTTATTATTAAAATCTATCCTATATAGTCACAATCTATCTATAGTAACTATCACACCTATCCTCAAAAATCTTATATTAAAAAGAACCGTTTATAATCACAGTTATATAAAGAATATATTAAATAACTTGACATCTAATAATCGTATAAAAATATATCATAGCTTGTTAGAATTGTCTTACTGAGACGAATTGAATAGTGGTAGTTTTATCATTTTACTTTGCTAGTGTTAATAGCCAGACCTCCCATTGCCTCTTATGAGACTAATCTCGGGTCTGTGTCCTATCATCTCCATGGGTAACCATTAAACTGAGTACTTAATTCCTCAGGTAACAGCACCACTTGAAGACATCTCCCATCGGGTCATTTTAGGCTGATCTGAAGCTAGGTACACGCCGCCTACTTATCTTATATCCATTGCATGATACTGGTACTCAATTTATTTTACGACCTTTAGAGAGCACCTACTTTCATGGAGGACTTTCAACAGGTAATATCAACCATTTACATCAGGAAATTTTATAGTGCGAAAAATTGCGTAAGTTTACGATTTTGTAAGTTTACGAAAGTTTATGGCATAATATTTCGAAAAATTTCAAAATATTACGTAAGTTTACAATTTCGTAAGATTTATGTGATATTACGGTTAAAATATTACACAAGTTTTCAATATCGTAAGATTTACGCAATATTACGGTTAAAATATTTTGAAAATTTACGAAACTGTAAACCTGCGTAATATTACGATTAAAATATTTCAAAAATTTACGAAACTGTAAACCTGCGTAATATTATGATTAAAATATTTCAAAAATTTACGAAACTGTAAATCTGTGTAATATTACAGTTAAAATATTGCAAAAATTTACGAAACTGTAAACCTGCGTAATATTACAGTTAAAATATTTTGAAAATTTACGAAACTGTAAACCTGCGTAATATTACGGTTAAAAATATTTTGAAAATTTACAAAATTGTAAACCTGCGTAATATTATGGTTAAAATATTTCAAAAATTTACGAAACTGTAAACCTGCGTAATATTATGATTAAAATATTTCAAAAATTTACGAAACTGTAAATCTGTGTAATATTACAGTTAAAATATTGCAAAAATTTACGAAACTGTAAACCTGCGTAATATTACAGTTAAAATATTTTGAAAATTTACGAAACTGTAAACCTGCGTAATATTACGGTTAAAAATATTTTGAAAATTTACAAAATTGTAAACCTGCGTAATATTATGGTTAAAATATTTCGAAAATTTACGAAACTGTAAACCTGCGTAATATTACGGTTAAAATATTTTGAAAATTTACGAGATTGTAAACCTGCGTAATATTACTATTCGATCGTTAAAGCTGCATATGCAGTAGAACATATATAAGGGGCATGTGATACTATTGAATAATCAAAAATAATATAAACAACTTTTCTTTTATATAAACACCTTTTTTTTAAAGTTTGGGAAAGCAAATTTATTTTTATTTATGAATTTTTTATTATTTACAATTTTTATGTTAAAAATTAAAGTAAATTCTAATTTTTATTATAACTTAATAAAAAAATACACATTTGATACTTGTTCGCTACTATTTTATAAAATAGTACCTAGGCAATGCGAGGCGTGGATGTCAGTATCAGTCGCAGCCCAAAAAAAACATAGTCTCCAGCCGATATTTGGTACGGACTGGACCTGCTTTACTCCTTAATAAATAATAAAAAAAATAATTATCTTCTTACACGATATGTACGCTCCAGGTAAAAAGTATCCAGACCATCTAAAAATTAAAAAATCTTAAAAAATTCAGTGGGCCCAACAATAAATTTATATTTATTTTAAAAGTTTGAGCATGAGACACTTTTTAAAAGTGTTTTTTTAGCTTAATTATTAGTAAAAATTGGCGGACATTTTAATTAAAAATGGCAAAATTCTTAACTTTTTAACTAGAAACATTACGGCCAAATGAATTCCAGAAATCAATTCTTTGACTAAAAAATAGCTTATGTTTAAAAAATCAGAAAGATTGGACTGGTAGTTGCCGAAAAATCCACCACTGAAGATCATAATTTTTATATGTAAAAACGGTAAAATCACCATTTTTGCCAAATTTTAGTATAAAAATTATGATCTTCGTGGTGGATTTTTACGGCTACGTCCAATCTTTCGATTTTTAAACATAAGCATAGTCCAAAGTTGATTTCTGGAATTCGATTTGGCCGTAACTGCTCTATTAAAAAGTTAAAGCCATTTTTGAATTAAAAATGTCGCCAATTTTTACTAATAATTAAGCTAAAAAAACACTTTAAAAAGTGTCATCATGTCTCAAACTTTTAAAATAAATATAAATTTATTGTTGGGCCAACTGAATTTTTTAAGATTTTTTAATTTTTAGGGTGGTCGGATACTTTTTACCGGGGAGTGTAGGTAAGTTTCTCCTTGCTCTATGATCATCACGCGTGACTAAAATTAATCAAATTTATCAAATTTAAAACATGAACGTAAATATTAATTATAAAATTTATTATAGTATAATTACCCGGCCTCTCCCAAAATCTCGTTCTAAATTCGCAATAATATCTTTGGCCGGTACGCGTCGCACCGCCGCCCAGGGGTTACCATTATGATAAAGGACGATAGTTCTAAATATCAAAATCAGTTTGAATATTCGATAAATACATTTAATTTATATGAATGTAATTTTATTTATTTACTTACATGGTAATCTCTGACGAGGTTCCTCCACTTTTGGCTGCACTGTTGCCCAGAAACCCTCGTTCAAAATATTCTATTTATTCTGATTCAATTAAATGGATTGGTTAATTTGAATTTAAATTCTTTCTTAAAGAAATTATAGATATTAGTCATATGAACCTATTGGCAACAGAGTCCCAAAAATCATGGCGGCTTCTACCATTAATATTGTGGTAGGCGCGGTTTCTGTCTCGGCGTATGTCAACAAGTTCGTCCATCATAGCCCAGTTCCAATAGGACCCCGAAGAATACATATAATACTGGGATCCAATTTTGTATAAACTTACTATGTAATTTCTTAATAAGTCATATGTTTGAAATTGTATAACCAAATAGCAGTTACGCAAAAAGTCATATTTTTATTTGTATAACAATAATGATTTTTACAATAAGTAAGATTTTCATTTTGTATAACGGATATTAGAATTTTTTTTATATACGTTTAAAATTTTTTAAAGTTTTTTTTATTTTTTGTTTAAGAAATTTTTAAGATATTTTTTAATAAAGAGTTTTTTTATTTGTTTTAAAAAACACTTGAAATATTTTTTAATAGAAATTGTTTTTTGTTTAAGAAGTTTTTAAGGGTTCGTTTAAAGACATTTTTTTAATAAAAATGAAGAAATTTTTTTAAAATTCATTTACAAAATTAAAAAAAATACATTTTATTATATATCTCAGCATCCAGTGATCATAGAGAAATGAAACACAGCTTATTAGATTCGTCTCAATACGATGAGTCGAATGGTGGTAGTTTCATATTTCTAGGCACGATAGATGCCGAGTTATGTGATAAAATGTAAAAATGTACGATAGACGAAAATACAAAGTGCCGATGTGTGGTATAGCTCATCATCTATCACACCTAGAAACACGAAACTACT